>NC_089650.1:43495700-43808200 GCF_037042795.1 Molothrus aeneus | reverse complement strand
GGTACTTGCCCTACATTACAATAATTCCATTGATCAAGTAAGTATTTGTAGTGGTGACCAGTCTTCACACTTAAGGTCACTTCCTTTCTGTGTCCCAGGTACTACTTTGCTGATTTTACAAAGGCACAAATGAAAGATGTCTTCAATTTAATTTAATTCTAATTTGTCCAACACAACTTGATCATTTTATCTACCAGTGTCGGTGGTTTTTTCAGTCCTTAAAATGACTAAGGGAGGGTAAGGAATTGAAACAGTAAAATAGAAATTGTGGAGTGATAGAATGTAAGAAAATAAAGATAGTGCAGAAGGTAGTCTCACACCTGAGGAGCTGTGGCTGTACTAATCACCAAAGATTAGGAACAGGCCTGCCCTTAACAGGCCACAGCTGTGTCCAATAAGAAGACAAGTGCTACAAAAGAGTGGGTTAGCTGGGTGGGGGGAAGAGATGGAGTTTTGTTGGTTGCTTTGTGAAGAGAGTTGGAGTTTTGTTGGTTGCTTTGTGAAGAAGGAGTTGAGTGCTGTGAGGAGGTGCCCGTGAGAAATCACCCAGAAGGTATGGGACTTTTGCAATAAGATGTCAACAAGAAATGATAGAGTTAAAATGAAAATAAACTTTCAGAAGAGGTGAAATGTTGATATGGGTATTTCCAAATAAAATTCATAGCGTGTCTTCTCATTTCTAATCCGGGTGAAATGCAAAGGCTGCAAGTTCCTCAAGATGTACTTGAGCAAAAATATTCTGTTTTGGCTCACTTGACATCTCCCATCCTTTTAGGATACTGAAAAAATTAAAAAATCTAATTTCTACGCATTATAGAAAACAAATGTGAAAAGTCGTAACACTTCAGTGATTTTGCTCATATTTAATTTTATTTCTGTGACACCTCTGTGGTTTAAATGCCAGCCTTCAAAGATTAGGTGGGATTATGTTGGTCACATAATGGTATCTCTTTCTGGCACAAGAAGTAACCAAATCACCAATGACTGTAATTATCACAACCATTAACATTTCTGCTGGCTGGAAATAATGAATTTCAGTCTGAGCCCAGCAGTGATTGTTGGCTGACCTTTAAAGCAATCCTATTGAAGTGGAAGAGGGGTTCCGTTTAATTTGAATGTTAATTTTAGAGTTAATAAATAGCATATTTTTAATAAGTGAGTTGAAATTGTCTAAGGAAGTTAAAAGCAAGTTGCAAGCCTTGATGTGCCTCTTACTTTCCTTTTCTTCCTCAAATTTAACTGTGTAGCGTGCTGCAAATCCCTTCCTGCTCTTTTTTACTCCTGCTTTCTTTCTGCAAGGAAAAATGACATTTTTCTTTCATTCGCTCCTTTCAAAGAGCTGTTAGGAAAAGTAAGCCCATTGCAGGCTAGGTCTCTTTGATTATTTACACACCTGTAATTGTTTTAATTACTGAGTGGAATTATGATGTGGATCAAATCCAACTGCTGAATCAAATCCAAACAGTGTTTGTTCATGTATAGTGCTCCAGGGGTTCAATATTTCATAGGATCACAGAATGCTAAGGATTGGAATGGGCCTTAAAGATCAGGACCCACAGATGAATGTCCTTGGGTCCCACAAACTTGTGCATAGTCTAGATGACTCTATCTATCTATCTCTTGACTCAAATTCAGAGTTCTTGGACAAAAGATTTGAGAGAGGGGAAGAGAATAACGCAGAAATACCAAATCATGCAGTTGTTCTAAAGTCGCTATGACTAAGGCAAGTTACTATTTTTAAATATGTTTGTGCTTAACCATATTCAATTTCTCTATTTGGTTTCCTTCTCAGCAAATAATTTTTTTTTAGCGCCTTTGAAAGTCTTTTCTTTAAAAAGAAGAATTCTCTGTATAGTAGACGTGCCACATAATGTTCATCTTATCAGTCCTAAGGACTTGTTTCACTCCCTTTCAAAACCAACCTTGCAGTAAACTGTTTGTCTAATTTACTAATGTTCAATACCTGTGTTTTGCTACTGAAGCTGAAGTTGAGATCAGAAACTGCTTGGTGGAGTACAGACACTGAAAAACTATCAAGCTGAACCAAGACACTAATATCTGCATGGGTTTCATATTCTTGTTTCAGAAGGTCTTTTCAAGCATGGGAGAAAAATAAAATTTTCCTTACTTAAGCTCCTGGATAAATTCCATGTGGTCTATGTTATTCTATTTGGAGGCTATTAATTGTATGGAAAACCCCACAGTATTTATGAAAATTAATGATTTTAAATCAGTGTATTAATTCTGTCAGGTGTGTGTGATGTGATGGCTCTCTGTGGCCAAGTGCAGCCCTGGAGCTGCAGTTTGTTTCTGTCCCTCCCTGGGAATGGTCCCTCCCTGGGAGCTCTGCACTTCCTTGCTGAAGGTCTTGCCTTGACTTTTCACGTCCCTTCATTCCCTGCCTTGTCCATGCCACATCCAGGGAAGTTTGGCAGTGGCTTTTTCTTTAACTCTGAGTTTTGTAGCTTGATTCAGTGCAAAACAAGCACGTGGCATCTGGCTTAATGGTGTGGACAGTGGCCAAGTGGATAGATTGCAAATCTCCTTAATTTGTGTTAGCTTATTTCAGCACTGTTCCTAACCTGCTGGCAGACACTGCATTGACACAAAAATCTTTTGACCTGTCTTGCCAATTTTTCTTAGGTACAAAAGAGTGGTTTTGTGTTTAAGTTTCAGGAAAGAGTCCTGTATGTTCTTTCAACTGGAGAAAGGTTGAAAAATGCATTAATACTTAAAGACAAGAAGTCCCTGTGTCTGGTGTGCCTGGCACCGCCCAGATGCGTGTCAAAACCATGATTAGCTTCACTCAGGAAGTATTTTATGGTTCCAGATGATAGTGTGTCTCTCACAGTCCTAATTTCTTAGAACAACATCGTTGTTTTTCTGCTCTTGGGGTATCTGAATGTATTCCTAGGCTTCTGTGGCAAATCTAGAGGAAAGTTAGAACTGTTACAATTGCAGGGATTTTTAGTGACTCTTCCATGGTGCTAAAAACCAAAGGAACTATCTTGTCTCTTGAAATACTCTTACAAAAAAAATGATAAAAGTTGAGATGAATCAATGAATCATGATATAAACCTCTAAAAAGGGCTGTTGGCTCATACACTTCCTTCCCCCATAGCATCAAACAGAATCTCCCCCTTGTCAGCAATCTTCATTATCTTAATTGGTCACATATACTTTTCAGATGCATTTTTCTCATGTTCTTTTGTGTGTTTATAAACAGTTGCCAACTAAACCTAAACTCTCTTCGCCCTTAATTTTGGAATAGTAGGTACTATTCTTAAGCAAGAATGAGCAGAAAGTGAAGGTTCTGACTTTTCAAGAGGACCCTACACTTGGAGTTTTGAAAGTGTACTGTGCCACAGAAACACTGTTAAAATACATCCAGGTAGTATTTTTGGAGCCTTGAGTAAGGAAAATAGTGTATGCACTCATTATATTTCTATTTGGTCACACATTTTAAAGTAATTGTAGAATTTCTTTAAATATCCCTGAAGTTTTAAATTCACAGAGATTATGGATTAGTGATGAAACCCTGCAGGGCTAAATACACTGAATTCTGCTGGCTCAGCTGTTGCGACCAGGCTGAAAAGTGCAGTGGTTATTTACAACCATTAAACCTAATAAACCAGCTTAAAGTCAGAGTGGGATGTTTAAACTTGCATTCAGCTGTCTCTGAGGATTTTCACAGGAGGAAGTAGTTTTGCTTTACTAGTCCTGATAGCTGTGTTCCAGTGTATTTGAAATGCCTCTCAATTACGCTGGATTAAGAAAGTTCTGCCTCATTTAAGATAAAAAAGCATATGCCAGGGTACTTGTAAGTGATTTGTAATCATCTTCCTTACTTGCACTTAATTCCACACCTTGTAAAATTTTCTTTTTTTTAAGGAGATTTTCTGATATTTTATTTACAGAGAATTGGCTGATCTGTGGACAGGATACAGAATCTCACAATTCCAATTTATATTTTGTGTTAGCTAAATTCCACAATTTGCATATTGCATAAGTTGGTAAGGTTTTTGTTTCGTTTCTGAAAAATACCATATTGCAATAATTTTGGGAGTGCAGCAAAAAAATCATATTTTAAGCAGTGTTTTTTGTAAGTAGCAATGTGGCTAAGGCTCATAGCTTAGAAAAGCAGGATAATTTATTTAGTTATAAAATGCCCTAGAGAACATGGCATGAAGGCTAAAGACAAAGTAAACAGAAGTCTTATTGTTAAAAAGAAAGTACTTGAAATACATTTATAATTATATGGTTGAATATCAGAGAAATGCAGCTTAGCAGAAGGCTAAAACTCATCTGAAATACAATACCAGACAAGCTGAAAAACAATGCCATTGAAAATTGCAGGCTGTGTCGAATTTTTATATGTTTTTTGTGTGTGTATGAGTTTTCTAGTGTGTTTGGTTTTGATTTTATTTGTCTTCAACTGATGGCAGGTCAAATACAGAATTAAACCCTACTCTTCCAAAGGAAATGCAAGACAGCATAAAATACATGAAAAATGTTTAATCTCTATCTTTAATCAACTTGGTTGTGGACGAAGGGTGTCCTGTCTCTTGTATTAGTGAAGAAAATTTATGCTCTACTTTTCTTGGCTTCCTGGAATGCTACTTGTTAATTGAATGGGAATAAACAGTGTGATTTTAAAGGGAAGCCAGTCTCATTTACCAAAGTCTTTGATAGCAAGCACGTGGAGTTTTTGAGCTACTGCACTGTTGTCTACCTGTGTTCCTCTTGGGCGCCTCTCAGCTGGTGAAGAGTAATTCTTACACAGTGGTTGTCCTTTTTTTTTTGCAGTCCATAAGACTACAGCTCTTCTGAGCTTGAGTTTGCATGGTGCTACCTAAAGTTTGTTCAGGGCTTTGAAATTATGTCCCCCAAGTTCAGAGAAGCATGTTGTGTTATAATGTTTTTGGGGAGGAAAGAGGAGAACAGAGAAATGTGTGGTTATTAGACTTTGGACCATACCCACTCCTCTGTCATTATTATTCAGCATTCAATTGTAAGCACATACTCTTGTATTCGAGGCCTTCTTTGAAATAATTGTTATCCTATTATTCTGGAAAATTTAATTGTTTTCTGGAAGAGAACACCTGTGTTTATAATCATGTGAGGCTTTTAATTTTCTGCTTCAGTTTCTGCTGGCTTTGTAGGGATATGACATGTAGCCAGTAAACCCTCTGGCAGATAGAAAATTACACCATAGATCTGTATTTTAAACAATGTACAACTTTGTGTCTCAAGTTTTTGGAGGTTTTGGTGGGCTTTAATGAAGTCCAAAATGTACTGAGGAGTTGCTATGGGCTCTGGTATTTTGCAGCTTTGTTGGCTGTGGTAGGCCTCAGATGGTGCACTTGTGCTGTGGGTACATCACAGAATCATTTCAGTTGGAAAAGATCTCTAAGATTATCAAGTCCAACCTTTGATCAATCACTCTCCTGTCAACTAGATCAGAGCAGTAAGTGCCATGTCCAGTAGTCTCTTGAATACCTCTAGCTATAGTGACTCCACCATCTCCCTGGGCAGTGTTTTTCAATGTTTAACAACCCTTTCTGTGAAGACATTCCTCTTGAATTCTAGCCTGAACCTCCCCTGATGCAGCTTGTGGCTATGTTCTCTCATCATCCCTTCTTTATCACACCTGACACTTACATGAAGTTAGAAAACCCCTTGCTGGTTTATTTGATTTTGCTCAGACACTGTTTCCCCAGAGGCTATGAATGAAGCATAAATACTTTTCCAAGTAAATAGTTGTAATTCGTTTCCTTGATCATGATATTAATAATTAAGGCAATTCCTTAACAAAGTTTAAAAATTATTAGAACTTTGGAAGTACTTAGTCTTAATAAAAGACATTGTTATTTTTAGCTAAAAAAGGTTGTTCTTACAGATAATGTAATTTGAACATAACCTACTTTTTTCACCTACTGCTTTCTATTAGCTGGATTTTTAAGTTGTTGCTGTTTCCAAGTAATAAAAGAAAATTCACATTTAATCCTTCCTATTTAACATGGCAGTCTTAATGCGTCTCTAGCTCTACAGTAAATAATTAAAGTGAGACCAGCTGGTTGAACTGGCTGCAGACTAGTTCCTTTATCAGAATTTGATTAAATTCATGAAGACTACACCTGTTTGTATGGAGTCAACCTTGCCTTCTTCCATGTCTGTGGTGGGTTTTACATTGACATTCCTTCTCTGTAAAGGACATTCCTGACCAAGTTCATGGGAAGAGTTGGGCCATTTATTCATAAACTCTTAAGTTGTACTACATTTTCTGGACTTGTAAAGAGTTTTTTTGTTTTATTTTCTTTTTACATTTAAATTTCTTGTTCCAGAACTAATGGATAACAGGAAATGCTCTTAGCAGAGATAAGACATAGACATAAAAATATATCAAGCAGGATTTCAAGGAATATAAAGGGCTTAACTAGATGTTTGATAGAAGAAAGAAAACGATTAATGAAATCTCATACCTACAAGGACAGGGACACTGGTGGTGCATGCTGAAATATTGTAAAAAATTCTGGTGTTCTAGATGGACAGCTATTCTCAAGAACAAATAGGTATCGCCATCCCTTGTTACTTTTAGTGCTCTGTTTTTATATGTAGTCCTAATACCCAAAGCAAAGAGTGAACAAAATAGTTTGCAGGTATTGAGAGTACCAATCAAGCTGTCATCAAAGAGATTATAACGTGCCTGCCTGTAGCTGAGATGCACGATGGAGAGAGCTTGACATGCATTCAGACATTCACACTAAACTGATTATCTGTGTTAGAGTTGTCCTATGGTTTTTGGCAGCATTGTAATCAGGGATTTGAAAGTGATTACCTCGCTGAATTCAAATGTTGAGCCAGGCACAGGAGGGAATACAATCTGCTGCAGCTTCATATCCTTTGTGTATTTCAGACTTGGTATTTGCCTTATCTGTACAGGTAGTCAGTGCTATTAGCAGTAGGAATTCCAGATTTTTGTTTCACAGGCATCTGAAGATTAGTTTTATATATCTGTTCTACTTTATATAGTATTTTCAGTGCTTGGACATTGATGCAAAGTTTTTTGATTATTTTTCATGTGCCTCGACATATTTTCACGAATAGCTGTTCAATAAATATCCATGTTAGGAAAATTCCATGCAAGTCCTCATCTCTTAAGAAAATTCACATTTAATCCTGACTGCTGCATGTGAGCAGCACTTGAGATATTCAAAAGTCACACTGAGCTGTCATTATCTGAAGTATGCATTTGATCCTTTTAATTGTGGTGTACACAGACAAGAGAAGTCACATTCTTTTATTTCAGTACAAATTTGAAAATGTTTATCCTCGGTACAAATTTGAAAGTGTTTATCCTCGGGAATCTGCAAGAGATTTAAGGATCACTTCTGTTACTGAAACTAACATTTGTATATATTGTGTTTATTGAAAGGAGATTAAATCGATTCCCTACCCTGCTCCCTCTCTCTTTTCTGTCTCTGTCTTCATTAGCTTGTGGCTGGTTTGCAGCAGCCTCCTGGGGTGGCTGTAGGCAGCACAATGCATTATGAACAGATGCCCAAATTAACTCGTGTGTGAGAAGCACGAGCATGTAGCTGTGCTGTAGTTCTGCTCCATCCAGATCAATTCATGTGTAGGCAAAGCTCAATGCACGTGATGGCCTTTTACAGTCAGCTCTGGCCATTTGGCATTAGGAAAGCTGCATGCCTCCATGTGTTTCTACTCCTGGTAATCCTACCTATTTTGAAACCTGGAAAGGTTCTTCCGCTTCTTTTGAGGAGGAAAAGACTTCATCCTGAAAAAAGTACAGCAGAGAGGGTGACAAGAGATTTTGTATTCAAACACTCCCACAAGAGCAAGGGCACAATGAATTGCACTGTGTTGCATGAGCAAACTTAAGCTGGAAAGCTTACGGTGAGTTTGTGGACACTGATACTATGATGCATATAAATTCTAGTTAGAAAAATTCATAGAAGAAAAAGGCATCCATGGTTGTTAAACACAGAAATACCATGTCTGGCTCAGGAGACCCCTGTGCCACAAAATGCTGACAATTGTACTACTGGATTCTTGCATTGTTTGCCTGTGGCCAGCAGCTTCAGGCTTGAACTTAGAAACACTGTGCTCAGGAGTGTTGTTGACAGATTATTATTCTTTTTGAATAATGGCTGTAGTGAAGATGATGTTGCACTTTCTGCAGCTGCTCACAGTGCCAATCTGTTGTATTTACTATGCATAAGGCCATATCAAAGGATAGTTTTTATATTTCTGCAAAAAGACCACTGAATTAGAACCTTCTTCAAAGGTAATATATACATGTCATTACTCATTAAAAAACTAAAAACCTGCATAAAAGCAAATTCAGTTTTCCATCATCAAGTCAAAATGCAATATTGACTGTTTTAACCAATATAGTGACTTCATAATGTTAGAAACATCCCAATTTCATTTGTTACAGATTTCTTTTTCAACTGCTGAACAAAAGCAAAACCCCTTGAAACAGTTGTTCCTGAAAGTCTCAATCTCTTAAGAGAATGGTACTTTTAAGTCCAGAATAAAAACTTTTAAAATTGCTTTTGCTACAGAGAGGACCAGATTTCAATTATAGCAGATAATATCTGGAATCAATAATAGCTTCTGGCCATCTGTTAGGAGGAAAAGAACAACAGTGTCTGCCTCATTAGTTCTTATATGCAGATCTCCAGTTATTTCAGGCATAAAAATTTTAAGAATATAACCCCAAGCAAAACTTTGAAGTGGGCCAACCACCCCTGTTGCCAGCTAATCAATTCCTTTTCTATCAGAGCATCTTGTTCCCTGTCAAAGCCAGTCCCTCTAACACAGTGTTCCCATCCTCCAAATTTGATCTAGTGTGTACTTACCACATTTCTGTGTGCTTTGTGTGCCTCTCTTAATTGGGGCATCATGACTTAGGGCACTGAACTAGACTCTATTTTTTACTCAAGTATTTTGCATGTGGATATGGCCAAGCAATAATTAATTATTGAAGTAATTTTTGATCTTCTACCTCACATCTTTTCCCCACTCTTCTCTTCAGTTGAAGGACTGTTTTTTATTACGTGCAACCCAAATATGCTTTTTTCATACAAGTGCTAATTTTTGAACATGGAGCAGTTGCTGTCGATATGACTTCTTTTCATCCCTTTATATATGGGGGTGTATGTCCTGCCACACAGCCCAGAACTGAATGTAATGTGTCTCCTTTTGTGGTGTTGGCCTTAATTCTAACTTGTGATGAGGTCATCTTGAGCACCATGTCATGTCCGCACCCTTTGTGGGGAGACGTTTTGATCTTGTAAATGTGAAGTCAAGACAGCCTTGGAAACAGCTTGCTCTGGGTGTCTGAAATCCTCTTTATAATGCTAACTTGCAGGTAAGGCTTGTATACGCTAATTGCAAGCAGAAAATTATCTTGTTTCCATTTTTAGAGTGCTGATAGCACTGTTGCTCTAAATGAGCAGAAGCTCAAAACCCCCCACTTAGTTTAGGCTTTAGTTAGGACCTTGGGCTTGGACAGATCTTTTCACACACCAGGCACTTTCATATGTAAAACTGTCCAACAGTGAGCACATCCAACCAGAGATTTTGAATGAGAGAACAAAGATGAATTTTTTTTTGGAGAAGCTGAACTTAGGAGCAAACCAAAACTGAAGTTGCTTTACTATTGCATGTCACTATAGTTCTCACAGTATAGTTCTCACCATATGATTTCACCTTCTGTATAGATTAGATTTTTGTATCCTGTGTTGTTGTATTGTTTTCTTATTCTCTGAGCACCCTTCGGCAGCCAAAAAATATTTAATAATGCCAGCTGGCTGCAGTATTTGAACACAGTTTCTAAAATATTTCTGAGGACATATCCTGCTACAAACTTACTGTGGAGTTCCAAATTTCTCCTGTGGCCGAGAGGTGATTGAAGAGAACATCAATCACTGTTTGTGTGCTTGAAAAGGACATTTATATGACCTTCAGCTACTACAACAACAAAAAATATATCTAGATGTGGTTTTGATACATAGCTTCCTGGGGACATGCATGTGACTGTCCATCTGCGAAGACTGCAGGTATTGGTAAATGATCTGTACTCAGAGTAGATTTTTCTTCTCCTGTCCATCTTCCTTTTCAAGGTCTTTGGTATATACACTTGGGATGAAGACAGAGAAAAGTGATAGTCACAACAGCTATTGTTGTTAGAAGAATTAAAATGGGACATATATGATGCATATGGGACAGTGAATGCTCTATATGAAAAAAGTCTGGCTCTATGAGTATGATAAAGATGTACTGCTCCTAAGTTAGATTGAGAACACCTTAAACCATGGTCACTGCAGAGTGATTAATTATATAATTACTGCTACTAGAAGAAGGAATTAAGGAGCATCTGCTTTTGCAGAACAATGTGGTCATTGGAGAAAAAGGCAAGATGTTTAGGACATGAAATTTATACTATGGCTTGCTTAAGAACTCCATGTCCTAGCTGAACCCTTGGATCTTCTCTGGTGGAACAGCAGCTACCTCCTTCCATGCCTTAATTTTTATCCTGCCTGTAGTCTACTTATGTATCTATAGCACAGAAAAACTGAAAAGACATGAATCATAGAACAGATGAATCTATGGATTCTGTAGAGTTCTACAGAATCTACAAAATCATAGAAGGAATGGAAGGGACCTTAAAAATAGTCTTGTTTCAACTCCCCTGCTGTGGGCAGGGACACTTTCACTAGACCAAGTTGCTCAGAGCTCCATCCAAAATCGTGTTTTAAGTGTTCACAGGAGTCCACATCCATAATCTCTCTGGGCAGCCTGTTCCAGTGCCTCACCATCCTCAGTAAAGAATTTTTTTCTTTTATAAACTAAACGTACCCTCCTTCAGTTTGAAGCCATTCCCCATTGTTCTATGGCTACATCTCAGGGTCTTTGGGCTCGGTGCGACCCCGAGATTGTTAAAAGTCTCTTTTCCCAGCCCGAGCACTTGAAGAATGAGTTGGAGCTCTTCATTTCTTGGTCTCAAGGTTGTTTATTGTGTCTTATCTATAAAAATTTTTCTCCTGCCCTGCCGAGGTCCCTCCAGCAGGACAGTTCCAGGCACACTGCCTGTCCCTGGGGCGGTGTTATGTCTTTATACTAAAAACTATGTATGCAATGTTTACAATTACTTTCCAATACCTATCACCTATGTTAGAGAGTGAGCTTCTACTCTAAACCAATCTATAAGTGCCAGCATCACAGCAGAAGATGGAGGCCAAGAAGGAGAAAGGCTGGACACACCCAGTTCTCTCCATCTTGCCTCCTGAGCCCCCATACCAAAACCCCCAAAATCTACTTTTCTGTCCCGTGATAACTTCCCTATTATTCTACCTAAACTGTTGTGGCTTGCTGATCTTCATATAAGGTTGGTAATTTGCTCCATGGGTCATAATCAAAACCACAGGTGTTCTGGGCTCCATGCCAGGGCTTCTGAGCCCCCTGGCAGGGGTCCTGGCCATTCTGGGCAGCCAGAGGGATGTTCTGAGTTCCCACAGCTACATGCTCTTGTATCTCGCGAGAGGTACATGAGATACTCATCTCATGTATCTCATCAGTTGCCCTTTAAGACCAAGGCAAAAAAGTTGTTGGGTGCTTCAGCCCTCATCTGTGGTTGCCAGTTGTTAGAACAGTTGTTGTGTTGGCCGCTTTCTGTCTTGGTCCCAGTTCAGTTGCATGATTTGATTATTACAAAGTTATCTGAGTCAACATTTGTGAGGTAAATTTATCTGTGGGTTCCTGAGCTTTTCATTAAATCCTCTGCTGCTCTGCAGTGCTCTTTATTTTACTTTGATTGACACTGCTAAACACCACAGGCTACCTGTTTTGAGCCTGACCTTACACCACAAGAATCCAGGGAGTGTTTTTCAAGTGATCAGGTGAATGTGCTTAGAGGTGAAGATGATGCCCTCATTTCTTTCTGTCTTTTTCTGGTACTCTGCAGGCCGTCTTTCTAGAAGATATTTCAGGGTATAATTTTGTTCTTCTATATATGCTCTAAAATGATTTCTAGCTATTTTCAACACTGTGTCAGATTTCAATCTTGTTTTATCCTGAAAGGTTTTTTTTTAAACTTAAAAAAGAGAAGAGAAAAAGATCTTTAACATCTCTAGTAACTAGTAATAAAAACTGAATGTCACAGAAAAGTCAAATCATAACAATGTGACAGGATATATTGTCTCATAAGGAGAAAATTACTGTCCTTTTTTTATTTCACGGAGTTTAAAAATAAGACATCTCATAACTGTAATAACAGATGAGGGTTTGGTTTGTTTTGCATACTTCTTCAGGTAATTCCTTAATTTTATTTCAATTGCTGTACATGCTATTTTGGCAGGCTTCATATTTAAATTTTGAGTCTTTCAAACTAGAAAGGTGACCAGAGTGACTTCTGTCATTCCAGTGCCACACTAGAATATAGATGCACTTTGCATTGATATTCAGGGGGTTTGCTTCTTATTTTTATTTCTACAGAGTTAATAAATTGTTTTAATTTTCAGCTCGTTGTAAAATAATTAATTGAAGAATTCTTGTTGTTTTTTTTTAAACTCTTAGACAAATTTTCTCACTGTACTAATGCTGTCTTGCTACTAAGCTGCTGCAAATGATCATGGTGCACTTGATCATGGTGTGGAACCAAAGCAGCTTTTTATTTCTTGCTTCAAATCTCACAGTATTCAGTATTCAGTTCAGTGTAAAAAGCTTGAAGAGTGCGAGTAGCACCAGGACAAATAGAGATTGATTCAATGCACATTCTTGAGGGGGATCAATACTATAAATACTGGTCTCATGGTGTGTCAAACTTTTAGGGACTGTCCAGGGATATAATGTCACAGGATTTTTTTAGGGATAAATACTGTGGGTTAATCACAGTGATGATTTTCTCATGAGTGAAATGATGAGGGAATACAATGAGTTTTGAAGTCTTCAAATTCTGGAGAAGGATTTGACAAAAAAGTACTTTTTGTGCATTTTTTAAATGTGCTGTCCTATAGCATAAACCATATCCTGTGGGTTTACTCTTAAAATCCCGAACTTTCTTCTGAAGATTCACAAAGAAATTTCTGGTTCCTGTGGTTGCTGCCAGCTAACCTCTCCTGCTGCCTTTGATGAACAATGTGGCAGGCACAGATGGTCGATGACAGGTTATGTTGTGTTTGAGTGTTGTGTCTGCTTGTGGCAGGGTAGACCTCCAACAGAAGGCAAGAGCAGATATATGTCCTTGCATATATGCACATCCTTTTGGCTTTTATTTGTGAAGTTTTCTTGTCATGCCTCTCAGTTAGTGGGATTTCCTTTTTTGCTCTTATATTTGAGGTTTCCTGTCTGGATGGGTAGATATTTGACAGCAGTAAGACTGCTGTTAGGCTGCAAAGTCTTTTTGTGCATCATGCCCTGGTGGATAGGCTGTTTTCCTCTTCCACTTCAAAATTCAACTCTGAAAGAAGATGACAATACAGAGAACCAAAAGCACTATTGCTTGGTCTCGTGGCCTGAATTAGGCAATATTTTAATTCAGCATTTCAAGTACAGAAAGAACAAGATTGAATAGCTGAATTGCTATCTAACATGTTAATGGATTTTTAGCATTTTTAGGAGTGAGCTCTTTGAGTGGCTTTTGGGTATTTTGTTTTGAGTCAGAGTGAAAGAATAGCTGTCTATTGCTTTAGAACTAACAATATAAGACTTAATATTTGGCCATTGTAAATATTTGGGAACATCACTGCTCTGGTGGATGTTTTGTTTTATCTCCAGTTCCATTTCTATAGCTCTTGTCTCAGCCTGAGCTCATGACCTCCCTTCAATGGCTTTGGTGAAGCTGCAGGGGAAGCTTAGTGTGCACTGGATGTATTGGAGTGAACAACATGCTTTAGTGGTCTCCACCCCCTAACCATTTCCTCACATTTGGGATTTTATGGAGTGCTGGGTCTATAGCATCCATTAAGCAAATGTGAAATAAGGTTTTCTTTTCATGGTGTGTGAGTGGTATGGATGGCAACAAAAATATTGGCACATATTGGCACTTTCAGCTCACAAAATTCTGAGGTCTGATGCGTGTTAGTGTAAGCATTTGGAATAAAACACTTTCTGTCCTTCGGGGTACTTATACTAGCTAATAGTGTTCTGCAGTACAAGCTTTCCATTCATGTATCATAAGGCTGTGTTTAGGTTTATTTCTGAGTCCTGTATTTTGAATTTTCTGCTCATAAAAGTAGCTTAATTGTTCTTTTTTTTTTACTTTTTTCACACTTTATTAAATTTGAGTAAGCCTGTTTCTTCTAACATGTAATTTCTCATGGTAATATATTATTTTGTTAACAGTAGGAATAATTTATATTTTAATGTTGTGAGTAATTGAAGCATATTATATTTTTCAGTAATTGCTGGTTTTCGAGGGACAGTCCCACATGGCCTATCACTGGAGATTGGAGACACTGTTCAAATATTAGAGAAATGTGATGGTGAGTTCACAGGTGATTCCAGTGAGAATTAAGTTTTGTGTATTGATGGTTTGAACCCCATTAATATTCATTTATTTTCTTAAAGTAACACATTTTTTGAAATCAATAATATAATACATTTTGGCCTCTTAATTTTTTTCCACAGTTCAGTGAGCTCTAATCTCTATAATAATTAATTTGCAGTACATTAATTTTTATTTAATCTCTCTTTAATAAACATTTACAGAGGATAAGAGTTATGACAGAAAGGAAGTCTCTCTTGATTCTTTTGCTTTCTTGGTATTTCTGAGGGAAACCTGGCTGCCATCAAGACATTTTCAAATTAATTCAAAGTCACAACTTAAAATCTTAAAGCAGTGTAAGCATTGTCCTCTGCTTTGCATTAGAGAATGCAAATATAATTTTAACAAATGTCTGTTGCTAGTGTTAGAGAAATAAAGTTGCATTTTCTTTTCATAATCTGCCTCCCTAACATCTAAAAATCAACACATTGATTTTTTTTTTTATCATTTGGGATCATATAGGGTTTTATCATTTTTGTTGGTGGCTTTTTTTTTTTTTGTAATATTGTAGCAGGATTATGTATGGTTAACCTTGTAAGAAATGTTCTTTTAGAAGGCATAGGATCTATTCTGTTGAATCAGGTATATTATGAGTTTTATATAGCATTCTAGTTGATAGATGTAGAACCTCAAGTCCAGAAATTATTTGTAAATGTTTTGAGTCAGTAAGAAACTATTTCTGCTTTGACCACTGTGGTGTCCAAGGCAGAATTTACCTAGGTTACATTGTTAGAAACATTTAGGGTTTAAGAGTAATTCCTGAAATTGTGTGAATGAAGTCATCCAAATATGAACTGGTTTAAATGAAATACCTTTCACTGTATGGAAAATCTTTTAAATTAATATCGTCTGACAGCACTGTGGAATTGTCATATCTGTCCAAAAGGGAAAGATGAAATCTGTATTACATATGTAAATGATTTGCACTCTTTAAAAACCAAAATGTGCTTTCTTCACAGGATGGTACAGAGGATTTGCCTTAAAAAACCCCAATCTTAAGGTAAAGGTCAATTGCAGTTTTGCATTCTTGGGCAAAAATATATATTTATTTTTTAAAAGTTAATAATCTGCTCATAAGTGTGTGATATTTACTCTTAAAAGAAAACCATAGCGTAGTGTTAAGTACATTATTGGTACTACTTTAATTAGATTTGGACATGGATTACCCTTTTGAAATGCTTCTATGTATTAGGATAATACACTTCACAAATCCAGGGCTGTGGTGAATTTTCTTTCATTTCCAAACTTTAGCTTTTCCACTCAGAGGAAGCTGAGTTGAAGGGAAAAGACTATTGAGAATAAAAAATGTAGAAACTGTTGGAAAAGTTGGTTAAACTGTGCCTGTTTTTCTTGAAGCTACGAATTAATTTACAGCAGCCAGTGGAGACAGCCAGTTTATAGGAGCCCCATGCAGAGTATCAATTGAATAAAACATATGTGCTGCCATGTAAAATACATGGTTCATTTTGGTTTTCTTTGATGTGTAGTCTTTGGTTTCCATAGTAGCATAGTATTCTAAACCAGACTTCACTGATTTATTTCTTCTGCATTCAGACATGAAAAGTTACTGAAATTTATATTTCAGTGTCTGTTCATGTTGTACGTTTAAGCTTTAGTTGTCTTTTTTGTCTATTTTCTTAACCTCTCTTGTTGTCTTGCCTCTGGGATTGTACAGATTTCTTTTCATGGGAAAGAAAGATCCTAAATTACCTGTTCATCCTTTAACCTGCATTATAAGCTGTGCTCTTCTTTTTTCTGTCCTCATTTCCAAGATTATTCAGCTGCAAAAAAGGCACATACACAATAATTTTGAAAAGTTTCTAGGGCCTTATATCCAGTTATTGGCCTTTTGTGCCAAGGCCTGTGGTCTCTAATCACATAAATTTCCTTTCTTTATACAGAAGGTCAATTCAAATAATAAATTTAGCCACAGAGTCTAATTTGATGTTTACTACTTTGACCTCATTGATGTATTTTACAGTTTGATTTATAAGACATGAGCAGTTGTGGTTTGTTATTGCATCTTCTGTGTCTTTTGTTGCAATTCTCACCACATGCTTGCTGTCAGTCTTGCTTTGTGGTCTGTCAAATGTGTGATGGAAGTTATGAATAGGTTTTCTAAACATGACTTGATGTGTGAAGAGATGAGCTATATATTCTGTTTTCCTAGCAATGTGAAACTGTTTGTGAATGCAAACAGTTTTTCTGACTTGGATTTTTGAAGAGAGTATCTCCAAAAGTAAAATCATAAGAACACCTTGTACCTCCTCTTGTTATTGGTAGTGCTCTGTCAAGATTCTTCCCTTGTTATTGTGCCAGCTTTGACACTGGAAGGAGTAATGTGTGGCAGCTGGTGTGCAGTAAGGGTGCATCTGCATCCCTGACACATCCCTGTTGCACCTGCAGGGCTGTATGTCCTCCTGTCCTTGGGAGATGCTCCCCTCAACTACTTTGCATTACAGAGGAGTAGGAGCATTTTAAAAGGGTAGTTGCCACTACACAGTTTTGGTTTTGAAGGTCTAATGGTTGTGTGAAAAGAAAATGGGACACCATCATCACAAAGGAAAGCTGTATGCAGCTGTGCTTATTATGAAGAGACCATATATGTATTTTCTCTCACTGCATGAGATGTAGTGTATTATCTTCCCAGCCAGAGGCTTGGAGCTTGCTTCACATTTTGCTCATCTGATTTGTGCAGGCCAGTGTGCTTTAGAGCAGTGGGACTGTTGCAGCAATGCTGAGTGCTCACCAGAATGGTGGGGAGCCTTAAACAGCTGGGACAGGGCTGCTCCTGGCAGGCACAGGCTCTGTCATAGGCATCTACCACAGCTTTCCTGTGCACTGCAGGCAGAGCAGCTACCAAATGAGACTCCATTTTGATCTCCTTTGTTTACTTGATTTTATTTTTATTGAATATTGTTAACTTCGTTTATTCTGCTTAATTTTAAAAATCCCTGTCTGAAAATCCTTGCTTTTAAGATGCAGTTGATAAGACATTATCCTCCACAGCTGGTCTGTTTCTTATCAAGGTGGAAATAATGAATAAAACAGTCTGCCATATAGGAGCTCTCAAACAATCTTCTGCATCTTCTACATGAGTTTATCTTCTAATTTTCTGACGTGTTGAAGAGTTTGAACTTTACTGAGTATGGCATCTTAGTTTCTGTTAGAGCTATACTGAGTATTGATTGCATTCTTTCCTTGTGTGTGTTTTTTTGTTAATTATTTGGAGAACTTTGAATTTGGCATATATTTGCATATTGAATTATACTAAATGGAATGCCAAACTCATGTAAGGGGACTTTTTGCCTAAACTTTTTATATTTTTCAGGGCATATTTCCATCCAACTACATTCACTTGAAGAATGCATGTGTTAAGAACAAAGGGTATGTGTGAAATGTTCTGATTTCAAATATTTAAACATGGTCAGTTACTTGTACCAAAAATCTTTTGCTTATAAAGTAAATCATCTAGTTATATTATGATATCTGCAGCTTACTGCCAGAGGACTTGAAATGGTTGTCTTTAGCTAACCTGATACTCCTGCATAGTCATAAAATTGCAATGCTGTATCCAGAAAGGCACTGAATGCAATAGGGAATATCATTCTGTATTGTCTAGAGAAAAGGGGAAACAACTATGTCAAGTTTGGCTTGAAAATGGCATTGCCTTAATTTGAAGAAATTATTCTTTACATAAGCTGTCTTCTAACCTGCTGTTTAAGATTAGCTGTTTTCTTTGAGGGCTGCAGCTCTACCAGTTGCCATTTTACAAAAAAAAGTGTAAAAAAATGTATCAGTTTAATGGCAAAAAATTTTGCTAAACCTGTAAATGAACAGAGAAACCTTTTCCTTTTTTCAGGTGATGGAGAGCCAGTATTTATTTTTCACAACAGTTGATGTTGATGTTTTTTCACATTTAGAAGAGTTGATAAAAACCAGAGTCATTGGTTAATATGCGGTTTTAAATTTTGTTTTGAAATTGAACTTGTCTGACTTAAAAAAACACTGATTTTTTCTTTTATGTATAAAACTTGATACCTTGATAGTATCACTTCTAAAAATTTAAAACTTAAAAAAATTGTCAGTGAACTTAATTTCACAGTTTTCACTTAAGTTTTACTTAATTTGTCATTGTTCATACTGTATCCTTTATTTGGATTTATTAGTAGAGAACTGATACAAATTAGTTTGAAAACTATTTAGGTAAGGACATTTCTCATAATAGGTGGATGCCTGAGCATGAAGTGACCTTTGTTTTGGGAGCATAAATGAGTGTGTTGGAGGTTCATTATTCATGATGGGCAGAAATAATGATGAAGACTGTAATAATATTAAAACAAGTTTCATTCTCACAGGTGAAAATGTCCCCATGTTACTGTTAAACTCCCAGTGAAATTACAGCCACATGTGATTTGTCATGCCCTAGGATCCCTTTTTCCTTTTAAAGTTATAACTAAAACTGAAGGCTCATTGAAACAAAATTGTAAGCCATCACAATAAAATAAAGTTTAAAGGCAGAATAATTTTTGTTAGTGGACACCTTGACAGTATTTGCATGGATTTCAATTTTTGTTGCATCTATTTCCTTTGTTAGTTAGTTTCCCATTCAGGCCATGTTCCCTGCTGCACATCATGCCCAAGAGCTGTCACATTGTTATGTTAATTTAGTAAGAGAGACAAGATATCATGAAAAAAGTAATCCAGGCATGAAAAGCTGAAGTGTCAAGATCCATTTGGAAACTATGGGATTTATTCTGCTGTGAAAGTTGTTTTTTATATGCTTATCTCATAGTAAAAAAACCTCACCTTGACTTCTCTGGGGCCAAGGCTTTGCATGGGGATTAAACTATTTTCACCCAAAGTTTTTCCATGGGGATTCAATAAATCTACAAATAAAAAGTGTCATGGTTTGAAGGGAGTACTCATGTAGGTTGACAGATATCACTGTTGGCAGTAGGAAGTCTACATATTAGTAACTGCAATGGGATTAGTAATGCTTGTGCAATATCATGTGTTCTTCTGCATGTTACAGACAATTTGAAATGGTTATTCCAACAGAAGATTCTGTTATTACAGAAATGACATCAACTCTAAGAGACTGGGGAACAATGTGGAAACAACTCTATGTGGTAAGTACCCTGAATAATATTGCTTTGACTTAATAAATGTGATCTAAAAAGGTGCACTGTTGTTTAGATGGTCTGGTTTAGATGGTCTGGTCTAGAAGTGTATATTTCAGAAAAAAATCAAAAACATTTGGTTTTTAAATTTTTTTAAAATGTTTTACTAATACCTTGAAATCTTATTTTAGTCTTATTAGTGTGTCTCTTGTAGTCACATGAATAATAATAATAATATACTTCAGTAGAACTTATCAGACACCAGGACCAAAGATGCACCTGAATTACTGTTTATTCAATTTGGCTTTTTGACTGCAGAAATGACAGCTCTATAGCTTTAAAGCTCTATAGTGTCTGATGGAAATTTGTGAAAACATACTGTCACTATAGCTCTCTGTAATGTTCCTACAAAGTCCTTTTTGTTTCCTGTTTCTAATTCTATGACCTTTTTTCCCTTGGTTTTCTTTTACTTATAACATTCATATTTCCCTCTTTTTGTTACAGCAGTTGCACAGCTCTTTTTGGCAACATTTTTCTTCACTGCTGTTGTTATTGCTTGTTCAAAATTACCCTGCTTTTCTTCCTTTCCAGACAGAAAGCCAGTAAATTAATGCCCTTTTAGTGAGCTTATGAAGTGAATGAGTGTGAAGTGAAAAGAGCAGATTTATCAAATTGCGATTTTTCAGAGTGCTTGGAATATAAAAGTTGTTGATGGAGAGTCATGGTCCTTCTAAATGAATTTTAGGTTTAACTTATGCAGCAGAACTAGCTGAACTTTATTTTTATGCCTTTTATTCATAGGAAGAAAGAAAAGGGAAAGGGATTTAGGGTTTTTGGCAAGAATTAACAGAACAAATCTTAACAAGAGTGTTTCTTCAATTTTGTGTGATGAATCACTTAGATGAAGGTTGTAGTAATTTCTCAAGCTAAAGGTTGTCAAAAAAACAATGTAAAACTACTTAGAATTAGTGAAGGAAGAGTTAATAGATTTTTCCAGAACAGAGGTTCATTTATGGGAAATTGTAATGCCCATAGCTGGTATATAATTAGAGTAGGAGGATGTGGTTTCAAAGCAGTCATATTCACATAATTTCTCCTACTTCACAGTTGGATAAAGAAGAACTGTCTGGACAAGATTCTGTCTGTGTGATACTATTTATTTATGATTAGGTGGTAGTGTGTAGAGTTTTATCAATGCAAGGGAAAGTTAAAACAAATTAACACTGTGGTTCAGTGTTTGAATGCTTAGAGCTATTGCTTTTTCTATCCCTTATGTGTATGAGTTCAAATAGTCTTGAAATATAGATGATATATTCAGTTTGGATGAGATAGCAGCACAGAGTGAGCATACTCTTGGAATGAAACAATGCTGTGTTGTGCAACACATTAACTTTTTTGTTGAATTTTTGTCATACTTGTCATGTACACTAGATTAGGTTAAATGTAAGAGACACAAGGAGTTGGACTGGAATATTGGGATGGGTGTGGTGCACAGACAAGGTCTGTGGGAGGTCTGAAATTGTTTTATATGCACACACTCACATGCAGGTAAAATGGTCACAGTGTGATGGGGAATAATAGACTAAGTAAGGGGAAAAAGGGGGTTTTCCTAATTTCCTCATCATGTATGTATTTATTAGGATTATCAGTTTATAAGCAGATATCCTGATTATCAGGTGATGCAGAGGCAATCATATTTGTATCTCACAGAGGAATGAGGGGGATCTCTTTCACCGGCTGTGGCACATAATGAACGAGATCCTGGACCTGCGGAGGCAGGTCCTTGTTGGCCACCTCACCCACGATCGCATGAAGGACGTCAAGCGCCACATCACTGCTCGGCTGGACTGGGGCAACGAGTGAGTGAATATACAGACATCAAATGTAATAAAACTGCAAAGCCACTTCTTCAGGCTGATTGCAGAATGGTGAAATAAAGAACACATTTCTAACAAGCATTACCTTTTTTTTCCAATAGACTTTCTCCTTCATTGTTTTTCTGTCCACTATGTTTTAACAGTGAAAAGTCGCTTATTGTTTTATTCTGTGTAATTTATGTAGCTGTAGTGCTATCTATAAGACAGTATTTATTCCAATTGCATTGCAATATCTGGAGCAGCATTTTACATCTTTTTAATACACATGATCCCTGGATAATGCATTCAGCAGAGCTTTGTGTTCTAACTGAAACTATGTTGGTTGGGATTGCTTCTTTTTTAACTTGGTCACACAATTTAGTTCCTACTTGGGCATCTCTAACACACATCCAGCTACTGCACTCTGCATCTTCCTTTAGTCCAAATAACTGACATAAGCTTACACAAATTTTATTATCATACTTTTTTTTAAGCAAGAAAATGGTTAAAACACCCTCTGGTATTTAGGTGCTGTTTCCAAAGTCTGTTCTTTAGCATATATTTATACAGATAAATGCTAACTAAAGGAAGCAATATTCAGTAGTAGAATTACCTGAATTTCCGGAGTTTCTAGAGCTATCTGAAAGCATAAATATCTAACAGAGTGAAAGGGTTGTGACTAAATGTGTATGATTACCCGTCTGCTTAGAATTTTGCAGTAACCGAAAGGAGTTAATTGTGAAGGTTTTTGACAAGGTTTTTTCCTGCTCTTTAAAACGTATTTTTGAAAAACTTGATAATCTTTTGAATTTCATGTCCTTATGCATTCTTAAACATTATTACTTGCTGCTGTGCTGAAAATAAATTGTATTCCTGTTGATTCAAGTTCATTTTCTTATTTTGTTCAGTGGACAAAGGCAAGCATCTTTGATGTCATCCACTCCAAACTGAAAATAAGCTGATGTTTTGGCATTTGATGGATTTTCTTTTTATCTTCCTTTCCGTGGTTCTTATTCAAATTGACAGTACTAGTGCATTCTCACTGAAATGTTTACAATAGTACGAAGGACAATGTCCATTGCACACTGTCCACTCTGTGAAACAGATTTAAAAATTGTGAGAAAACATTCTATTAATGTTGCAAAGTGGAGAAAGGGAATGAATCAAATGTGAATGGTGGTTACAGCCAAAATACATCAAAATAAAACCAAAGTCAACTAATTCTAGAGTACCAGTTGATGTGGGCATTGTTTATTGAAATAAACAAACACATGCAGAGCTAATTTGTTTCTTTTGAAAGTAGAGGCTACTTACTGTTATTCCATTTCTCATACAGACAACTGGGACTTGACTTAGTTCCAAGAAAAGAATATGCTATGGTGGATCCTGAAGAGATCAGTATTACAGAGCTCTACAGGCTGGTAGGTGAATGTAATATTTGGTACTTTTGCTATCAAGTTACATACTGATAATCCACTCTTCTATTTAACCAAAAGTACCTTTTTTGATCCAATATATTGGCATTTTATAATGTAATGAATTTTAGTATAAGGAAAGAATTTGTTTGAACAGCTGTGTCATCTCTCTAAATATGTATGAAATTCTTTGATTTGATATTAAATTTGTCTTTGCATACATGCTTAGTTTAAATATTATTTGTTGTGGTTTCTGATATACCTTTAAAATTATGCTAATATGTTAATATGAATTTAATCATCAATAAAAGCTTATGGGACTCTTTATCATTAGAGCTTTACCTGGCTTATAAGCCTGTCTAGATAAGCTTTGTGGAAATATAATAATGGTATAATATTGTCATAATTGATCATACTGGGCTCTTGGTACTTTCTAATATATTAATGTAAATAGCAGTTAAATTGCATAACAAAGCTTTCCTTTGGGTGTAAAAGCCCATCTTGATCTACTAAAACCAGAACTGATATTTCTCATTCTGATTAAATCTCCAGCAAGGTCTAAGAAAACTTGCCAATTCATTTATGTCGGCTTTGGCTCATATTTAAGTACTGCAGCTGTTACAGATACACAGTTCTGGGCCTTATGTGCTTAAGACTAAGCTTGTATTTAAGCTGAATTTTATTTATTATAACTTTTGTATTTAAGTACAAACCCCCCAAAAACATCATTGCTACGATTTTTTGTGGGTCTGAAATAATTATGTATTTTTGTAATAATTTTTAAGTTGTATTTTACTTGTATTGTTGACTTGTAGTGTCAAGCCTAATAGTAAATTCTTTGTGCTAGAATCAGTATACCTTTGAGTAATTTCAAAGGGATATGTAATATTATGGAATCCTGTTGAAGCACTAGATGAAATATGGTGAGGAACCATTAATCACAAGAAACATAGAGAGGAAAAATAACCCAGACAACTAGTAATGGCACTCATGGAGTGTACTTTGTAAAAAAAAATGGGGAAAAAAGATAACCTCAGTATGAGGACTATGTAGCTTAGAAAGATTGCCGTTTAAAATTATGTTTGTTACAATGTAAGAGAGGGATATTACAGCTTCATATTGTCCTTCTCTTAATGGGTAACTAAAATGCAGAAAGTATAAACTGTGACATCAAATTAAGACAATTTACTAGCTTGTACAAAGCAGTTTGCCAGAGGTCATAAAATGTGGGTATGATTGCTTTTCCCCAGTTTAAAATACTGGTATTTAGTCTTCTGCGAAAGCTTTTTTTTATGTCTTTGAATAGTGGAATATCAAATCATTAACTGTTTAAACTAGCTAAGAAATACAATGTTGTTACAGCACAAAGCTTTAAAGTGGCTCTGCACTTTCAGAGTAAAAAAAACCCCAAACTTCTAGAGATTAGTTTTTCACCTAGAGATAACTATGAAGTGTAACACTGGGAAAGTAAATTCCCTGTGTTTTCCTTCTCAGATGCAAAAGAAAAACAAGAGAAAGGAAAAAATACAAGTTAGTATTAATTAAAAAAATACTAATTTGGAATAAGAAAGTAATTCTACATTACATATTTTACCTCTTCTTGTTTTGAGAATTTTATAATTGACTCAAACTGGTCACTGTTTTTGTGGTGTTTTCAGATGGAACATCGCCATCGAAAAAAAGACACACCAGTACCAGCTAGCAGCCACCATCTTTTTGTTCAGATGAAGAGTTTAATGTGCTCCAATCTGGGAGAGGAACTGGAAGTAATCTTTTCACTCTTTGATAGTAAAGAAAATCGACCCATCAGGTACTGTATGATTTCAATTTAAATACTGATTTTATATAAGTTTTATAATAAATACTGTATCTTTTGATCCAGGTAAAAAATTCCACATTTAGAAACAAGGGCAAGGTGGTTCTGTTTCATGAGAATATTTTTCCTCCTTCTGAAATTCAGTTGTTATGTCTATTGGTTTTTAGTGTCATTTAAGGTATACAAAAATGTATACATCTCTGTCTTGTTTACTTATTTCACCTTCCAGGTTTTTTTTCTTTGTATACAAGTATATATACATGTATGTGTACAGAATGGCAATTTTTCAGTATCTCTATTTTCATCTCTCCTAATCAGTGCACATTCAAAACTGTGAACTTTTGTTTTCTCTGTAATATTTATAAGAGGAATTCTCCTTGGTACATGAGATTGGAGGGCTGCCTTTAGTCAGTGACTTAAGCATATTTTTTTATAAAAGGAGCCTTTGCTTCTATGAGAAGGTGCTGGTTCTTCAGTGAAACTGTCAAAATCAATCTGTCCTAGAGTTCAAATTCTGTGAGAGACCTGATAACCTTTGATTTTTAAAATATTCAATAGCTACTTTTATTTTCAGAATTCTGGCTAGGAGAGAAAACATGGGAGTGATTAGTAGTGAAGCCACTGTGCATTTAATAAATATGAGCACAGGAGGGAGAGTACAGTTAGTGCAAGAGCTCAGTGATTTCTCTTTGAGGAATAGGCCAGGAAGTCTGAACCATTAAATGGCTGTGCAGTGGTGATGGGTGTGGTGGGTTGACCCTGGCCTGCAGCCAGCCATAGCCACCCTGTCACTCCCCTCCTCATCTGGACAAGGGGACAGAAAATAGAACAAAAGGCTCACGGGTCAAGATAAGGACAGGGAGAGATCGTTCACCAATTAACATCACAGATAAAACAGACCTGACATGGGGAAAATTAATTTATTACCAATCATATCATAGTAGGAATAATGAGAAATAAACCCAAAACTTCAAACATCTTCCTTCCCACTTCTCCCTTTTTCCTGTGCTCAACTTCATTCCTGATTTTCTCTCCTTCGTCCACCCTGGCAGTACAGGGGACTGGAAACTGGAGCTGTGGTCAATTGGTCACACATTGTCTCTGCCACTCCCTCCTCCTCCAGGGGAAGACTCCTCACACTCTTCCTCTGCTCCAGCCTGGGGGCCCTCCCACGGGAGGCTGTTTTCCGTGAACTTCTCCGGCCTGAATCCTTTCCACAGCTGTTGTCTTAAATATGGCAATAGGAGTTTGGGGAACTATGTGGAAGTTGGGCTGAATTTGACAAAATTATGTCTGTACTTTGCAGTGCAGGCAAAATAAGTAACCAGTACTTTGAAGGAAGAGTATATTGAGTACATTAATGTTTATGGTTAGTGAGATCATGTGTACACAGCTAGTGTTAGTGTTAGCTCTTAAATACTGACATTTCATTCTGGCCTGCACTTCAGACAGTCGTCACGAAAATTCAGTTTCCTGTCGTTTCTGAGAATTAAATGTGCATCAGGACATGTTGTTTGTGTTCACTCCAATGAATGCCACAGCAGGTGATAGATTTACAAGAGAGCTGCAGACTTTGACAGAAAACAATTTGGGGTGATATGGATTGCTGAAAACAAGGTCAAGGCAGTGGTGGTGGTGTGAAAGCAAATGGATTTGATTTCCTTTTACATGAAAGCACAAATTCTAGAGCTGTTTCTCACGTGCTTGCTGTGATCTGACCTTTAGCTATTGATTCCTGACACCAGCATCTGTTTTCAGCTGCTGTGAACTTCCTCATCCCATTACTGGCAAACCTTGAAGAAATGTGTTGTTACAAATCCAAACTGCCTTCTAAGGGTGTGGAGGGAATGACAGGATAAGCTTTGTAAAGGTAGTTTGCACCATCTGCAATTCAAACAAACATACCATACTATAACAAAAAAGCCCCCAACAAACACAACAAAAAAACCCTCCCAAGAAACAAAGAGAAACTTCTCCACATACTGGAAAAGCTAAACCTAAGAGAGCTTTCCCAATAACAAATTAGGTGCAAGGTATATCTGTATCACAGAAAGAACTCTGGAATGCAGAGTTATCCAAGATGGATCCTTCTATGATCTGTCTGGACTAGATGTGAAAGTGACTTAACTGGTTTATTACAGACTTAAAACAAAGCTGGTTGATTGTGGTGCACAGCAGTATGGTACAATGTGTATTTTTTATTCAATACAAATGGGTGGGATATTTTAGAGATCTTTAGGCCCTTGCTGATGCATGTTTGACATGAACAATCTCCCTCAGAAGGATGCTGATGCATGAGAGGAGACAGTGTCCCCAGCCCCCACAGTTCACACCCTGCAATGATGCCAAAGCCTTTGGGCAGCAGTGGAGTTGAGGAGCTTGGATACTCAGACTCTTCTGCTCATTTCTAGCAAAAGTGCTGGTCAAAAGCTGTGTGTACTGTAGCACAGATCCTTACACCTTAGGATCTGTCAGAACCTAGTTGTGTCATTTGTCCATTGTTTTCCCAAGTCATTGTTTTTGGTCCTGTAGAATAATGTAATGAAAAGAACAGATGAAACTTGTTACTAGCACAGGTAAAGATAGAAGTATATAAATATAAATGACTTAAAATTTATTTCTCCAAACCATTGCTTATGTTATTAGAATTTTTTGGACTTTATTTCTTTGGACTTTGCTGCTTTATATGTTAAATTTTGCAAGCACTGTATGTGTACCAAGCTTTCCTCAGGTGGGTAATCCTGTTTATTTTAATGAGACTGTTAGAATGCATAATAGAGCGTTCATTGTCTACCTCATATAAATTGACATAAAGCAAGCCAGCTTTGTAGCCCCTTAAAGAGTTCAGTTGGCGAGAGTACAGAATTCAGATTTAATAATACAATTTTTAAAACTACATTAGCTTCTTCTCAGATGGATCTGCAATTTTAAGCTCTCTCTACATCAATATATCTAATAAATCTATTTTATTTTTTCTAATCTCATGTATATGCAATTAAAATAGCAGCTTTAAAAGCCTGTTGGAGGGCTAGAAGTTACGTTGTCTGTTTGCTTATTTAATTGATTGGATATCTTTTTCTACAGCTTTTTTTTTGTTGTTGGTTTTATGTTATCAGTATCATACATTCTACTGTTTGAACAGCAGTATTTGTTGAAGTATCACAGTAAACAGAATAGCAATTGTAGATACTGAGGTGAGGAAAGTCTCTCCAAAAAGAATAGTATTTCCAGTCCAGACTAGTGCCAGAAAAAACCCTGTGGAAAAGTCCATGCTTTGGAAAGTAAGGTGAAAGGAAGGTACTTCATAACATAGGGAATGTGTGGTTTGATAGCTGAGCTTTGTATTATAGCACAAGAATAGGATTTTCCTTAGCCAATTTTAAGCTATAATAATTATAATAAACTTAAACAATTTAAAACTGTTTTCTTGTGCAATATTAAGAAATTATCAGACTTAGACAATATCCACTGAGCAATGAAAGATAGTGAAACCTTTTCTTGTACAGTTATAGATTCTCTCTGAAAAAAGGCATTTTGTAACAGCTGAGGCAAACCAGGGTATGAGGAGAGAAAGCACAGTGTGTTAACAGCTCTTGCATTGGCTTAGTGGGACCAGAATTGAGTATCTAGTAAGGAAATGTTGTATCATTACTTGCTAAGAACAGATTAAAAGAATACAGATGTATAAAGTGGAAAAAAATTAGATATCAAATTGAAAGCTATGTGCCTGAATGTCAGCACAAAACTTCTCTCTAATTCTTGTGACCCATATGTTTTGCCACAGAAACTACATTTAGTAATTATTCTTGGCAGAAGTGGATTCCAACATGAAGCAATGTAGGTACTGTTTGTCATTGTAAAGACAAGCAGATGAGGAAAAGGAGAACAGTAGCAATTTTAATTCCTTTTATGGTTTGTAAAACATATTAATATAGATTGCTGTGGCTTAAGAGACAGTTCAGATTCTTTGGCAGATAAGTGTAAGTTTGAATATTCAAAGGCGGAGTGAGAAATTTGGCATGCATCCTTTTTCTCTTAAAGAGAAAACCACACCTGCTAATATAAATCTATTCTTCACCTACACTGCACTCTTGTTTCTCTTTATTAAAAAAAAAAAAAATTGGAAAATCCCCAAAGTGCTTTATATTTAAATTATTTAAATTCAGAATTTGCTCCTCTTCATCATCTTTTGTTTCCCTGAGTAGTTGTGCATCACTAGACATGAATTAGTCCTGAAATGAAGTACAAGTATGTCTTCAGGTGGATGGCAGGGGGAGGAGCAGACCACCAGCATCACCTCTGGAATCTGTGTTGATGGATGTATCTTTCTGCAGTCACAAGTAAGCTGCCAAGATTAAGACATGACCAATGCTTTCCTTTTTGTCTGATCTCAGAAGGTTTCCTGATGAATCAGTGGACTTTAGGATTGGAATCCAGACACAAAGACATCTAAACTTAAGATCTTTGTGTGAATTGCATCTCCAGTAACTAGTTGCTAGTTATAGTCAGCAAAACCTAGAAAGCAATTCAGCTGGTGAAATGTCTGCACCTTCTTTAGGACATTTTGGAAAGCTCCTTAGGATCCATAGATAATATTGATTAAGGAGCTGCTCAATGTGCCCTGAAGTAATTTTGATCTGAATCTATTCTGCTGCTTTTTTGTTTTCTTTTTCACTACTTTAGATCTCAGTAAAGTTTGAGGCTTCAAGTTCAGAAGGAGTTGATATTGAACTCATACAGGATATAAATTCTCAGTATTAGTTATCTGAGTTTTTGACATCAGCCCTTTAGAGTGCAATCTATAGGAAAAAACACTCTGAATTTGGTCTTAAATATATGCAAAGGATTTAGGGTAGTCAGATAAAAAATAACTGATAAATATATACGTACAAATTTACTGGTTTTCACTATGCATTGAATTTTTTTTTTAGTTTAAATAGAGCAGATATGTTGTGGTAGGCAATGTATATGGTTAAGGAATATTCTCCTAATTAAACATAAACATTGGTGCTCTCATTGTGGGACCTACCAGTGCATCTTTAGGATAGCACCTCTTAAAATAAGTAAAGAGATGGAAACTAAAGCCATAAAATCATTTAACAGTTATTCTGGTTTTGATAATCTATCTTAGTATTCCTTCAGTGTTTTGAATAGATCATCATTAGATGATCTTTAAGGTGTGCTGCAACCCAAACCATTCTGTGATTCTATGAATAAAAGAAAAAATAAGTATATTTATAGCTAGACTACTCTGTATTAAATACTTTTTCATCTTTAACAGCATGTATAAATGCTCATAATTTTTGCAACATGTACTGAGAATTAGATAATAGGTTTTTCGTGAGATGTGAAAAACTGATTTTGAAAGGCATTAGTAACTTCCCCAGAGCAGAAATCTGGTATCAGATAGTGACAGAAGAAATCAGTGATGCTTCAAGGTTTTTTATTTTCAGACTTTGTCTAAAGATTTCTCTGGATTGGTAAGGGCTGTTATGCCTTGCTTACACCTAACTTAGTGAGATCAGCACCCACTTTGGGCAATAGGAATGGTTTTCTATCAGTTTTACTAATCTAGAGGTAAATACTCTTTTTGGATAATTTTCCATTTGTTTGGGACAGGATGAGATTGTACTTTTCTCTAGACTCTTTCTAAATATGTTGGCATCCACAATAATGGATTGTATTAAGTTAGGGGTAATAATAAATTTCAGGTTTATCTGTGACTTTATTATTCCTGTTAATAAACAATAATAATATTATTTTCCAGACTGTTCCTATATTAAAATAATTGTCTAATATGGGCCTTCCCACTCTAAAAGGCTTTTTTTGAATTTGACTATTTACTTCTATGGAAGTAGAAAAACTGTCAGTATTTAAGTCAAGTAGTTAATCTGAGTCATGACATGCTTATCCTTGTTAAGGCTACAGTTCTTAGTCATTCATTTGCTACTTAATTGGTGCATGCTAATTTCACTTGATCTGTATGCAAATGTATATATCCATATTTTCTGGCTAAAGTAGCTGCTAGGAATAATTTTTGCTATCACTTAAATTAACAATAAACAGCTGAAGTCAGCTCCTGATGGTTCCTAGAGTTTTCCCTGGTGTGTTTTTGTATCATGTTCCATTTGTCTCCCCTTCCTGCTGCTTTACTAGAACAGTAATAGCCCCTGAGTGGGGTAGAGCAAGTGTGAGTGGCACTGCTTTAACATGATACAACCATTTGGCTTTTTCCAGTAAAATTCTTTGGTTTATGTGCTGTTTTATCTTCTAACCATATGTTTCTGTTCCTCTTTTATTTCTGTTAAAGTCAGAAGCCGAGTTTGTGTGTTCCTTGGGTAATTTTGGTTCTTTAAGAAAGTAAAATACTCTAATGATGACACTTAAATTTTAGAAGTAATTTCACTAGTATAGAATCCTAAAGGAAGCATTTTGGCATATGCAGTTGTAGAGAGGTGCTGTTACTGTAGTTGCAAAATGAAAGAGGTCCATGGTCACATCTCATGAGATTTGTTTGTCTTTTAGTTCAGTCCTATTTTTCTGGCCACTGCTGAGCTTTTGCTGTCTACTTGGAGTGGTTCTTAAAGTATATGAGCTCAAACATACTCTATGGGGATCTGTACTGGTACTTCATGCTGTTAAAAAAATGCTTTTATAAAATCTGTTCTGGAATCATGTATGTTGCACAAATGTTTGAGAAAAGCAAAATCAGAAGGACTTACCAATGTGGTTAAGAGCCTTGAAGATTTGCTTTTATATAATCGAATTTTGTTGTCAGCAAATCAACAGGTTGGAAGTCTAAGACTGCTGTTTACTTATGCAAGTAGTGCCATCCTGTAGGAGTGGATTTGTAGAGCAGAACTTCGTGCTAGACCCAATGTTAATGTGTAAATGTTTTAAGGATTTTACTGTGGACTAAATCTGTGGTTGTGTGGACTGAGTGGCAGCAGCATATGTTCTAGTTTGGATTCACAGCTCTGGCTTGTGAATCAAAATGTGGAGATGATCAGAAGATTGTCTTCAAAAGCATCTAATTCAACTTGATCATGTAGATCATAAAATAGTGTATGTAAGATGGATATTACAGGATCATAGTTTGGATGGGGGGAAGTTCTGTAAAACAGAGTAACTCAACTGTGCTTTGGGACATAATTCTTTCTACTACAATCACATTGCAAAAACAATTTCAGAGTTCAAAGGGATTAGAGAATCCTGAGTGCAAACAATGAGAAACAATAACTTTAGGTAAGAGATAGGCCATTGTTACAGCTCAAAAAAACCTGGAAATCTGTTTGCAACGTTTCAGCACACTGCAACAATCTTGTGTTCTGATGTTCTTTATTAGCATCACTTGTAGTGTGTGGTCACTTGTGAAGTTTTAGAAGGTTTTCTATTCCTTGGAATATGAAGGTGAATATATAGAGTCCTGGCGTTTTGAGTGCTGAAGAGTGTGAGTGTGGTGATGATTGTTGGCTTTGGGGAGATCTTTTTCTTTTAACCCAAACAGAAGTTAGTGCAACAAACTTTTCTTTCAACAGTAAGATTACACTTAAAAAGCCAATGATAAATACTTCAAGGGGTTACACAGTTAGAAATTTTGTAGTGGCACTTTTTCAGAGAAATAAAAGATTATGATGGCAGTCTGTGCTTTCTGTTCACATGTACTAATACCAGCTACTCAATACAGCATTTTTTTTCAGCAGTGATGACCTTAGTGTAGCCAGGGGGTCCATTTACACTGGAGCTCTAAGAACACCAATCATTTAATCAAAAATAGAGATTTTTTTTTTCTTATCAGATCCTGGAAAGATCTCACTTATTGGCTTTTAATAGAATCAGTTTAACAAGTGGCAAGGGACAAAATAAGGACTTAGCTGTTTTCTAGACAATGTACATTATTCACCAAGGCTGTGTTAACTTTATTTGTTGCTATAAGAATATTCTGCTGCTATAAAAAAAAGCCAAAAAGCCCAAGGATAACATTTACCAGATGACTGTTCAGAAAATCAAGTTATCCCTATGTCTTCTGAAATTCCTACCTTTCCAGTGTAGATGCCATAGGACTGTATTAATAGATGTAGCACATTACCATCTAGAGATCTTGCCTGTTTTTTTTTTTCAGGAGAATTTTGAAAACACCAGCAAAACTGGGTAGTGTGTTGCAAAAAAGGGAATGGAAGGTGTTAAGGCTGCTGCCTACATTTGTTCAGTTCACACTGTCGCCCCTGTTCTTGGCATTGATGAGTATGCATAAAAATGCTGCATCATCTCCTGCTCAGAGTCCCGCTTGCTTTGCTGACCTTTACATTTATGTAGAGTTTGTGCCTCTGTCTTATGCCAACATACTGCTGCAGAAATTCTTAAATCTGTAATATGACCCATAGTTCTTAGATAGCATTCTAAACCATTTTCTTTTTTTCCAAGTAGCAGTACTATTAGTGGGAAAATTTCAAGGCAGCACTTCAGTAAGATGGAGCCTGTTGAGATTTTCTTTCATTGATATACATTTTGTGTCTGTGTCAATATGATATGAACTTCTTATCAGAAATGATTGATGCCTCTGGCCCCATCTGTGTGGGGAGTGGAGATAAGTTGGCATGCTAATCCTCCTTTTGCTATCACCTTGAACAACCTTGTTTGTAACTATCATATTGCCCTCAAATGAGAAGAGATTCTTAAACAGCACAAAGAGAATAGGCTGTTTATCCAAGGCCAGTGAAAGCAAACTGCATTTTTTTGTGAGCTTTTGATTATATCCTTAATGATTGTGTAAACTCCAGACCATACCAAAGGATAAGATTACCTTCCTTTGTTGTACTCTCAATGTCACCTTTTAGCGACATCCACATCATCAATCTTTTTAGCCCTTTCTTATTTCAGTTTTTTTATTCATTTAATTCAGTGAAATCACTTGCCAAAAGCTAAAGTGCACATTAATTAGTCAAAATATTCACTACTTGGTGTTCTAGTTTTTAAAACAACATAACACAACTGTTTATTCAACAGTTTTTGAAAAAGCATACTGTCATTTTTCCCCTTCATTCCACAAAAATGTTAAAAAGATTTTGGTATAGTAAGAGAATGTTTAAAGACATATTTTGCAATGTCCATCAGCATCTTCAAACCTGAGAGCCGCTCATCTCAAAGAACTGTTCTTTTACCCATCACTCTGAGTAAAGTTTACTCAACTCACTATTACTGTTAGCAACAGCAAAGAAGGGCTTGGATACCTCTAGAATCAAGCTAATAATACATTTTCTCTAGCCTGAAGGTTCACTACTGACAGCCCAAGATGTCTTTCTTCTAATATATCCCTATGATCTCTCTTGTAAAGGAGCTCAAAGATTCAATATTATTTTAAGCACAGAAATGGGTTACACTTGACTTTCAGTATCTCGTTTACTTAGAATCAGTACTCCAGACATCAGCACTCTAAAGGCAGGAGACTCAAATAAATTCTTTGTTGCTTCTAAATCATGTTGAACTCTAGACCACAAAGGAGATGGAGATCATATTTGTGAAGCTGTAGGATGATTTATTTTGTGAATATTTGTGAAGCTGTAGCCTTGCAACTTCAGTGCAAGACTACAGAAGTTGATAAAAAGGTACAGTACCTTCAAGTACCTTCAAGTACCTTGACCCTCTGGCTCACAAAAAACATGTCACATGTTGTTGTGAGGGATAGTTCATTAATTATAGTTATTTGGAGCTTCTAAGTGCCAGAATGTTGCATCATGGCAGTTACTAACTTTCAGAGGTGGAAGATGGAAAAGACTGTAAAACATATCTCCATAAAGACCCAAATGACCTAGCTGGCTGTCTGGGCTGCCTGTATGTGGCACTTACACATAATCACAAAATCATGGAATGGTTGAGCTGATAGGAAAGTCCAGAAGTCATCTGGTCTAACCACTCTAGAGCTGATTTCCCAGAATCATGTCCAGATGGCTCTCGAGTATCTCCAAGAATAGAGATTTCACAGCCTCCCTGGGCAACCTGTGCCAGTGCTCAGACACCTCTGTCAGTAAAGAATTTGTTCCCTGATGCTTAATGGGAGCCTTCTATGCTTCAGTTTATGTCCATTGCCTCACTTAGAACCACTGAAATTTGCTTGACTGTCCTCTTTGCACCCTCTCTTCAGATATATTCCAATTTATTAATAAGGTCCCCTCTGAGCTTTCTCTTCTCCAAGCTAAACAGTCCCAGCTGTCAGAGCATTCTATCCAGTCCTTAATCATGTCTAAGTGGGGTATAACCAATGCTGAGTAGAGAGGAAAAGGATCACTTCCCTTATCCTGCTGGCAATACTCTGTCTAATGCATCCCAGGAATATAATTGGCCTCCTGTACTGCAAGGACACATTTCTGGTTTATGTTTGACTTGGTGTCTATCAAGATGCCCAAGTCTACAATGTGTGAGTCTGTTATTACTTTCCATCTTCTTTTCTTACTCTTGTTTCTTTATTTTATTCTGACATCAGAGATGAAAACAAATTATGTTTGGAAAATAATTGTGAGGACACTTTAAATCCAGATTGGGAAAAAATTTCAAGTGGTGCAATGTATCTCAAGTAAAAAGCTGGAGAGAGATGGTGAAAAAATTTTTATATATGAGCATACATGCATGGACATTAGTTGGTATTAAGATTTTCTGCTTTTGCATATGGTTTCTTTTTCAATATTTGATTGTTTGATATTTAAGTCTTGCGTTGACGCAGCACCACATTGCGTCTCTGAATGTCATGGAAATTCAGGGGCTCTATTTTAATAAATAACCCTGCATAAAGACAGGGGTTTGTTTCTAGCATTATCTATGAGAATTAGCATCATTCTCGGGGGGGGGAAGTGTATGTGGTATTTTGAGTAGTTTAAGAATGTGTTTTAACTGTGCCTCAGACATAATTATCTGGGACCAATACACAGAATTTCTGGGAGGTGTGAACAATGACTAAAGGCAGAGCTCAGACTGGCCTTTGTACTTTTTCAGCAATGTGAATTATTTATATTAGGAGCACAATCCAGGCACTCCCTAAAATTTTTAATCTATCATTAGGTGATAATCTACTCCACCTATTTCCCATAAAATACTATTTTTAGTGTGTTTAACCTTCACTTTGTTCATACTGTTCCTTGGAAATTATTGCTCAGATACCTCCACATTATCCATGGATGCTTTTTGTCTTGAGGTACTCTTAGATCCTGACTTTTCCATGCAGGTGTGCCTGCTAAGCAGTGCAGGGATTTAAGATAAAGGAACCAGCAGCATTTCTGAAAAAGGGAGCACCCCATGGGAACCTGAGCCATGAATTAGCTCAGGGCTACTTTTCTGTTACGGTATTTCCACAAAATATGATTGCACTCATAGTGGGTCACAGCTTAGGGTAATTCAGTGTTGTTCTTAATTTCCTGTGCCGTGTTCACAAAAATATCTAATCTTGCACAGTATTAAAACCATGCTGCAGCGAATTACACAAAATCAATGCATATGTGTATTTATATATATATGTATATATGCCTCATAGATGCAGGAGAGATGAAGCATCTTGGTTTTTCTGGCTAGCAGACGCTTAAAGGAGTCCTCCATTCTAGTTTACTCACTTACTGCTTTGTCACTTTGCTACTCCTTAGAAGCAAAAATTAAACAAAACCAGCCTAGCTTTATTTATATCCTGTGAATGCAAGAGTTAGTCCTAATTTTAGCAGGAGGGCTAAAACACCTCAAAAAAACATAAAGGTCACTTTGACAAGAGAGCAGCCACTACTCTTGTACCAATCTTGTATGCATTTGGAATAAAAATACCTCTTTATATGGCTAACTTGGTATATACATTTCTGAATGTGGTTGCTGTTTTTTTAATTATATACTCCTGTGTACTGATATATGTTTATATACACACAGCATATAAGCAGGCTTAATTATTTCATTACTAGCTCTGAGATATGTGGTAATTTTTGCACTCTTGTGGACAAGAATATATTAGTACAGCTGTAGTTTGGCTTACAGAAAGCACCTTTAAAAAGAAGCTGAAGTTCCAGAAACTTAAAAAGCTTCCCCTCAGAAAATATACATAATTTTTTCCAGTTACTCATTGTGAGCAGTAAAATTCCTATTACAGGAATATAGTCAGGTCATATAGAGGCTGTTGGGCTTTTCTTGGGAGGAATAGTGTAGTAGTAAAAGTCTTTCTGCTTGGATCCTAGATGTGGAGATATTTTGGAGTGGGAATTATCAGTGGAGATTAGAAAAGAGATTGTTTCTTGGTCCCAGTCAAACTAGAAAAGTGAAGGATGTGTCTCAATTGAATTCTGCTTCTTTGCTTGAGAATACTGTCTTTAACTGCCTGCTGAGGAGCTCCTCCAGAGGCAGGAGCACAGAAGCACTGGCCCGGTCAGTCAGTGTGCCCTGTTCAGTACATTGTCATTTGTTGTTTTACATGGCAAAACAGTTACTGTAGCTATTATACTGACCTGTAATGTAATCAGCATTCCATAATCAAACATTGCCTAAGAGACTCGAGCCTCTTAAGTATCCCACAGGTATTCGTATTCAAGCTTGCTTGTCTTTCCTAGTCTTTCCCTAAGTCTGATTTCAGGTTTTGACCTGAAATCTGTTCAGGATTTAGAAACCCTTCACAGGAACATACCAGGACCAATGAGAAATTTCAAAATCAGTGGGTTGGTATGTTACAAACATTTCTACAGGTGTTTCCTGTTTCTCCCTTGTACTTATTGATACTTTAATTTTTTAGTTTTCAGATACCATACAGTCATGGAATGGATTTGATTGGAAGGGTATCCAAAAGATCATCTAGTTCCATCCTTTCTGCCGTGGGCAGGGATACCAATATCAGTAGCAAATATATATTTTATTTCTTCCTCACAATTGACTAATTCTACTTATAGCTCAGTTTTACATATTCATTAACAGCAATAGTATAAGCAGATAGGATTCATCTAGTGGGAAGGAGATGTCTGAAAGGAATGTTTGTTGTATCCTCCTGCCAAATGTTTGGCTTTATGGTAGTTTCTGTAAGATATTTTCTACAGATTAAGATTAACCTTCATTGCTGGGTATCTTGGTTTAAGACAATTTAAGGAGGTGTCTACTCTAAAATGAGTTACCTCCCCTCAGTTTTAACCAATCCCTTTCCACCAATAAGGAAGAAGTGTGAGTTGGTATCAGTGATAAAATAACAGTTTACTAACAAGTGGAACAGCAACAGAGAAAAAAACCCCAGTAAATAATCACTAGATACAATATTGCTAAATCTCAGGAAGGGGGAATAAAGGGGGAATGAACCCAAATTGGCAGGGTACCACCCTTTCCTGAGGTGGTGGCCCCCACTGCTGACCATGTAGGGACACAAAGGGAAAATGGCACCTGAGGCTTTCCAAGATGGTGCCCACCACAGGAATGCAATGATAGTTTGGGTTACCCACAACACCAGGAGATCAAACCTGCTTTGTAAGAGGCTCTAAGAGTTTCAATAATACTTCGGGTTTGTGCTGGTTTGGCTGAAGTAGCATTCATTTTCTTTACAGTAGCTGGTATGGAGCTGTGTTCAGGATTGGTTCTGAGGACAGTGCTGGTAGCACAGGGATGTTTTAACTATTCTGAGCAGAACTTATACAAAGTTAAGTCCTTTTCTGCTCCTCACCCTGCCAGTGAGGAAGCTGGGGGTGCACAAGGAGTTGGGAAGGGTTACAACCAGGACAGCTGATCCCAGCTGACCCAGACCCAGGGATCACACTATAAGACATCATGCTCAGCATAGAAAGCTGGGGTAAGGAAAGGAGGTGGAGTAATGGCATTCATCTTCCTCACTCCACTGTCATGGAGCCCTGTTTTTCTGGGAATGGCTGGACACCTGCCTGCCCATGGGAAGTGGTGAATGAATTCCCTGCTTTGTTTGCTTGTGTGTGTGGCTTCTGCTTTATGTGTTAGACTGCCTTTACATTAACCCACAAGTTTTGCGACTTTTACCCTTCTGATTCTCTCTCCCACCCCACTGTGGGGGAGAGAGCTGGTGATTGAGCTACTGGCTGGGGTTAAACCACAGCACTTCTATGAATCATTCATTTTGTCTGACTTTTTGCAGTGCTATATAATTTGTTGTCATTAATTAGACAGTTTTGATCAATTGCCCTTTAAATGCTGGCCTTTCTTGAATTGCAAGAGAATTAACATTTTATTCAGGCTAATTCAAGTATTTTTTGAGGAATTGATGTTTCAGCAAGTGTTTCTTTGGCCTGATGGCCTAGACTGTCCTATTCAGCCTGTGTATGGGAGCTGCTGCATGTGACTTTACAACAAATTGCATTTGTGAATAAGTAAAATGAGGTGGTATATGGTAGGAATAAGCTCCTAAAAAAACCCACAAGTGTTGTCTAGCAAGAAAATGCTTCTGAGAAGGTTGGTTTTGTATTTTATGGGTAGACAGAGTCCCATTTAATTACAACTTCCATAAGCCTTCCCAGGACTGAGGGTGTGTTAGAAATCAATTGTATTTCATGATGTAGTTCAGTTCCTCTCACAAAGAGCCATTTTCAGTGAAACAAATCCACCCTCTTATCCACTGTTTAAAGATTCTTTCTCAAATACCTTCTACTTGCTATAGTTGGACTAAGGATGCTAGCTGATATAGATGTTTGATCTGAGCTTGTATAGATAGACATATTTAAATTAGACAAACCAGCCCAAGAGGAACCTGTGGTATCAATTATGCTGCTTATATGCATTAACAAATAACCCTCTTACGGCTTCTGTTGTAAAAATTGAAAACTGTCAAGAGAAATAACTGTTTTTAAATGTGATGATGAAATCACTGCAAGATGTGACCTGTCATGTGACTGGTGGAGCTTAAACAATTAGCTACATTCAGAAATAAATGCAGTGTTGGAGTAGGAGTATGTGAACCAGCCATGACATGGATGTGCCAGATTTAGGTAACTGTGAGCTATATTGCGCATCAGTGGTGTGTGTGTGTGTATATATATGTGTGTGTGTATAGTTGGTTAAAAGATCATCTCATGAGGAACATATTGCAGTCACACTGGCTACCAGCAAAAGGCATATGTTAGGATTGACACAAAATACAGGCTTGCTCCTTGTAAACCTCCAAATGGTGTTGAATACATAGGAAGCCGGGAGGTGTTGGACGAAGGGGAATTTTCCTAAATGCTGTTGTTTCCCTTCACTTTACCAACTTCTCCTGCTCCCTTCAGGCTTAATCTTTGGGGAAAGATAATGCAAATCTGCTTGTATCCATGCTGTTAGCTCAGTCATTGACTAGGATAATAATCAAGACTGTAATTCAGCTTAAAGGATCTGTAGGCCTGTGTACTGGTAATGCTGTGATGCAAAATGTTTATCCCTGGTGGCAGACTTAGATCAGTGAAGGCTTCAGCTTCTGGTATATGTTTTTTCTTTAGTTGTAAATACATGCTGATAAATTCCTAAAATCAGTTTTCTGTTTTAAAACTGTTGTCTTCCTCTGGCTCCTGGTATGTCTTGAAAAGTAATATAAAGTTACTGCTGTCTAGCTCTTTTAAGAAATGTATGATGCTATCTTTCATTTAAAATACAGGTGCAAATATCTAAAATAATATAGGTTATGTTCATAAAATCTGTAATAAAAACTAATTTCTCTAGGCTATTTTCAGTTAATAAAGAGGTAAAAGAGGATGAGAGCGGGAACTTGATTTAACTATGTAAATCTGTTTTGCTTTTCCTCCAATCCCCTTTTCTGCTTTCTTTTTTCCTTGTTAACTGTACAGCTAGCCAAGGGAAATTAGGCTTCACTGCATAAATCTATAAACATTCTTTGAATGCTTTTTTCTTCTTCTTCCCTCATGTTGTCAGCATGGCTAGGGGACAGAAAGATAAGCTTCGATGTACCATAGTAAGATTGTTTTGTGGTTTTTTGTTAGTATTTTTGCTTTGATCTTTATCTGAAATTGGCTGATATTTTTATAGTATTCATTCTTCCTTTTCTGTCCCCCTTTGCTTATTGCCTTGTATTTTACAGTTAGAAATTTGAGAATGTTTTTTTAAGTACATAACAGATGCAATACAGGACCTGACTTACTGTGAATCTGCTGGTACTGCTAAGTCGTATTGGCACACTTATCATAATTCAGTTATTCTCTGGTTAAGGATATACTTGAAGACTTTATGATCTTTCAGTAACTTAAGATATGTTGTACAACATTCCTCTGTATTTCACCACTAAATGTGAGGGTAACATTTTGTGTCTGATCTGGGTTTTATGAAACCACTGAGCTTTTAGCTGTTAATGAAGTCAATTCAGATTCAAGTTCCTACTGAACATCCATTGACAGTGTTCTGGAATGTAATGAACTTGAGCTGGTGAATTATATGACAGAATTCTCTTATTGTTCCTCATTGTTTGCTTTGGAAATCACTGTAACCTATTTTCAAGTAGAGAGCATTTATAAAGATGTCTGAAAGTGGAGCTGTACTGAGAATTATGACTATTTGATGTCATAGTTTTGCCTCAAGAATATGCCATGTGGTATAAATCTGCCCAGATTTTTTATTTTTGATAGTGTGTTTATCAATCATAGAGCAAGCAATCTGTCTAGACTGGTACCATGTGACTCTTAATATTTTCCTGCTAATACTAAGGAAATAGGGGTCACATATGAAAATAGAACAGTTTTCAGCCATGTTCCTTTAAAATGCATCTGTTAAGCATGCAGATTTGGAACATGTTGTTACTCTGCTAATGCATGAGAAGTTACAGTGCAAAAATCCCTTGTTGACCTTCTTAAATTAATCTCTCTAGCATTAGTTATTTCCTTATTTTCAGTGGAAAGACAGCTGAGTTTAAATGTGTATGGCATGTTTAAGTGGCGAGATTGGTGCTTATTAAAAGTTTGTTGTGCTCTAAATTAAAATCAAGTTGTCTTAATACAAAGAAGAGTTATTTCTGTGTTGTGGTACTGCTGTGTATATTTGCTGTATCTATGTATATATGGCTGAGCAAACTGCTGTTCAGTAGCATACTAGCTCTAGGTTTAACTCTCCGAGATTTTTACTGCTGTTTGAAGCCAAGCTTTCAGGTCTTGGTAAGTCTGTCTTTATTTTGTTTTATGAAGGCTGTTTACTTTCCTTAGCACTTTTTCCAACCTGCTGGTCTCTACAGAAATCCTTTGAAATGGTACATAAATGCCCATGCTCTATGTACATAGATATTACAGTGCCATTTTGGTCTTGTAATCTCACAAGTCTAACTGCTTTCATTTGCTCCCTGGAAATGTTCAAAGATAACCATTTTAACCTGAGGTGTAACTGGTTCTGGCATATGTTTCTAGTGGAAAAAAAAGCTATCATAAAGCACCAAGCAAGGATTAAGATTTTTTGTTGTTGTTGTTTTTGGTTTGCTTTTTTCATTGCTTCACTCTGCTTCAGTGAAAGCAAATTTCAAATGCAAATGAGGAAAGTAGATCTGCATAGCCATTACATATCTGTTGCAATCAGTATATTTCTTTGTGGCATGACAGAAGTCTTTGGCTTTTAGTTGTGTTGTGAATCATAATCTCATGATCTATGAGTATAAGCAGAGTTTGAAAATTTTGTGTTGTAGTGGATAGTGAATAGGAAGCCTTCAAAAGATATGCCTTTGTTTGTGTGGACTATAAATTAAATACATTTAATTGGGAGCATATTCTGTATTTTCCAGTTAACAGGTAAACTATGAAATAGCTTATGAATGGTATTTCTCTTTGAACCAACATATCTAGCATTTGTTTTAAAGACACAAACATAGTGAGATGTGATGTGTATACATGTACGTATTATTTTCAAGTGTTATATAGACTGAAGATAAGGTGGTGAAATTCAGAATCACCTTTACTGGCCAAATTTTTATTGACATATACCAAGTACACAGAAGCTCTGTTACTTCTGGAACAGACTTTTTCATTTGTATCCAGTTTGGGGTGGTGCCACACATAATGCGGTCCTAAAACTTTAGCTGCTTTGACAACATAATTAATAACTCTTGTTCCATGTACAGTAATTTTGTGTGAGACCTACAAACAAAGCTCTACACTTTTTTTACTGTATTTTCCAATATTGCAAATTAGCTCGATTCTAAATGAAAAGGCATAATTATTTTGAAACCAGTTGGAAATCAACAGCAAAATACCAGCTTGTTTCTCTGTAAAAATACACTTACATAAAGAGTTTTTAAAACTCAATTTTTTTGTTCTCAAGGAGACCTAAGCTGCAGAAGTTTGCTCTATCATAAAAAGTGAATGAGACAAATAGCATTTTGTTGACGAAATAACATTTTCATATACTTTGGTATGTGAGCTCCACTCTACTGTTACTTTGGTTCTGCCTTTTATGGTGTTTGATAAAAAAGCTGTACTGCTGGATTGCATAAAAGTTTTCAAAGAATCTGATTAAGAAAGTCTTAAATATTTAGTTGTTCTGCCTGGATAGCTGGCACATAAAAGCACAGAGCGTCCTCCAGAACTAGCTCTCAAGAAGTGTGCTCTAGAGTGTTACAGCATCTTGGGCTGTATCAACAAGAACACAGCCAGTTGCTCATGGGAAATGATCGTCCCCTGCTCAGCATTGGTCAGACCATGCCAGTTCTGGGTCCTTCAAGACCAATATTAATGAGCTGAAGTGAATTCAGCAGAAGGCCTCACGGTGTTTGTGGGCAGGAGCTCCTGCACTGGGAGGTCAGGTTGAGGCAGTGGAGCTTGTTCAGACTGGAGAAGAAGCAGTTTTGAGGGGAGCTCAATCACATAATAATCACAGATGCATAGAATGTTTTGGGTCACAAAGGACCTTTAAAGGTCATCTAATTCGGCCCCTCTGCAACGGGCTGAGACATCGTCACAGGATCATTAAGGTTGGAAAGATCCTCCAAGATCATTGAGCCTTGGAGTCTTGCTGGTCAGAACCCTGTCCAACCTGACTGAGTATTTCCATGGTGGGCCATCTATTACCAGTGTTTTACCACTGCCATTGTAAAAAATTCTTTCTTATTTCTAGTCTGAATCAATCCTCTTTTAGTTTATAGTCCTTATCCCTTGTCCTATGGCAACAGTCCCCAGTAAAAAGTTTGTCCCCATTTACCTACAAGAAGATCAATAACATCAGTGGTGGGACAGTGAGAGACAAGGGATACAGACTGAAGCAAGGTGTGCATCTGGATGTAAAGAAAAAGTTGAGGACAGTCAGACACTGGAATGGGTTTTTCAGAGAGCCTTTGTGGTTTCCCTAGCTGAAGGTTTTCATGGCCCAACTGGCTAAAGCTCTGAGCAAGCTAATCTGACCTGATAGCTGACCCCATGCTGAGCAGGAGTTTGGACCTAGAGGCCCTTTGAGGTCCCTTTTAATGTGAATGACTGATTCTGTGGGTGATCAATGCAGATTTTCTACAAGGCAAATGCTGGTGCAATAAAGATTTAATTAGTCTATTGAGATGGATCTTATCCAGCATATTCCTAGTGATTTTCCAGCTGCATTTTGAAAAACTATGCTTGATATAGAGCAGTGGTAAACCATGTTTAGCTTCTGGAATAAGGAGATGATGTGGATGCAGCTGAGAAAAAAATTAGGTGTACTTAGGAAAGTTTATTTCTGATTGAGCATTACAGGACATCCAGACACAGACTCATGTGTCTGGCCAGCTGGGGCTGGGGGTGAGAGAGTGAAGGGAAATGTCTGTAACACTTACTTCCCTTTTCCATCTTTCACTACAGAAATATGATTGTTACATTTCTTGTGAGGCTGTGTCTTAGAGAAAATTATCCAAAGCGTGGAAAGGTTGCTTTTTCATAATATTGCCTTGCAAAAATTGCCAGGTTTGCATAGAGTTTATCCATAAATACTACTATCTAATGGAAATATTTAAAAAAAAAATTTCTCTTCCAGTGTGCTCTTATGCCCTCTTCTATTTGTAAATAAGAATTCTCTGCATCTCCCTACTAGCAGTATTAATACTTGTATCAGCTGTAGCATTTAACAACCCACAGCAGATTGCAAAACAGGATTTAAAAAATGAAATTTGCCCTGCTGGAACTTTTAAGACTCTTAAAAAACTGCTAAAATCAGTGTACTGTAGTAAGAGGTTTTAATAGAGTTGTGTAAGTAAAATGTCTCCTACAATCATCATCCTACATATGAAAAAGAATATTGGTTGAATACAAACATGGTGATGTTGACATTTGTTTAGCAAGAATCAATACCAACTTACTACACATCTAATTTTAGTTCTAGGATAAATGGATTTTATTGCTTGTGTTTCTCTGTGTACTAGGATGTACAGTATCATTCTTCCAAATGACAATCAGACTTGTATTTTGTATTGAGTTTTTAGTAATTTTCTTAGGTGATTAAGTTAATCACCACCCTTCACTAGCATCTCCCTTTTTTTTTTCATTCATACATCTGAGACTTTTCAGAAAGAAATTATTTCATTTGTTTTTATCTTGAGAAAGGTTGCATCTGGAAATAAGATCAAAATGAGATCTACTTTTGCTGTACTGTTGTTCAACATATCTGTCATATTTGTTTTCTTACAGTGAAAGATTTTTTTTAAGGCTGAATAGAAATGGTTTGCCAAAATGTCCAGAAAAGCCTGAAAGACACTGTTCTCTCTTTGTGGTGAGTTCTTCCTAATCTCAATTTTTTTTTTTTTTGTGCTGGATGTTTAGAATAGAAGTTGGATTAAACTGTTATTGTGTGGTTGACTCAGAGCTGCTCCCTAAGCTTGTACATTGCTATGAACACCAAACCAAAAGGGGTTTGAGGGGCTGAAGGGTATGGGTGAACCCCCAATTTGGATGTTTTATGGCAGTATGTGGACACTCATTGAACTTCCATGTAGGCATATGAACCAGTCATTCTCTCTGCAACAAAGACCAGCTATGTTTCCTCCTTGTACTTTTTACACCCAAGCAATTGTTTATGCAGCACTCTCTGCACTTCCAGAATATTTGGAATTGCACAGATGTAAATCACTACTGTTCAAGGCACACAGCAAGTCTGTGTGCCCTCCCACTGATTTTGCAAATCAGCAAATTCTAACCAGGATATTTTAGGACACTCATTTTAAATGCATGGCTGCCAATTTAAAGTGTTGAAGTGATTTGTTAATGTTGTATAAATGAACTCACTGGCAGTGAAAGCAGTGTGTACAGGTCTCTTTAAATGTTGCATTTTAATCAGGAGTCATAAATAATGAGGTTCTGATCTTGTGCAGGATTTGGGTAGCAGTGAACTCAGGAAGGACATCTATATCACTGTGCACATTATCCGAATAGGTAGGTATAATGTTTTATTTGTTAGACATTTGGTAGTAGATAAAAGAAAACTGCTTGGGGCTAGGTTTTGGATTTGCTATAATAGCTAGATTTTTGAATAAACTTTTGGAAAAGAAGCTGCCTGTTTTTTGTTGGAAAAAATGCTTGGATTTCTCAGCATTGTTTTATGTTATTTAGCAGGTATCCTGCTAACTGAGTCTAGATGCAGTGTACTTTGTCACGATCACAAAACAAAATGAAAGTGTCAAAGATGAACTGTGTTAAGATGATGGAGTTGTCATTGGGGAGTCCATTCTTATTCTGAAGTGTAATTTCAAGCATCCTTTGAACATAGAAAAGCTTGTCTGGACATTTAGTGTACCTCATTTGTATCGGAGGTCTGATGTATATCTGATATTGTTCAGATGAATTTTGTCTTCTCCCTGGCTCCTTGAAAAAGGAGGAGAGGGGAAAAATGGACAATATTTCATAAAAATTTTAATCTCTAATGCTATAGACAGATATCAAGTCCTCTAGAGAAAAAGTGGAGGAGAAGAAAAGTGTATGTTTGTGTACTTATTTTAAGAAGTCCTCTGGGCTCTACTGATGTGAAACAATAATCTTTGGGTCTGCTTCTGATCTCTTAGATATATTGTTTTCCTTGTAGACTGCCTCTAGTTGCATCAGTGCAGTACTAAATATAACTTTTCTTCCTATTTTTGAAAGGCATTTTGGTTTGAAGTGTAGTCACTGCAACTTATGCTGAGTTCAGAATTGTTACTTACTGAATTGTCTCTTTATTTTTCAGCTGTGAGAAATAATTTTCCATGCATTTTTATGCTAATTGGATATTTCATCAAAATACAGTGTTTTGGTTTTTTGGCAAGATTTTAGAAAAGATATGGTAAATTCTGATGTAAGCACAGTTAGAAGAATAAATGTTTTAAAAATATTAAAGAGTAGGATTTTTCCAGTTGTATAAGTTTCAAATATATTCACAGTCAAGTTCATATGTGAACCACTGAAATATTAAAAAGTTAAAACAACATTTATCTGCTTTGTGGTGTGAAAATGAACAATTACTCTTCAAGCTGCTGTGATGCATAGGGATGTTTGGAGGAGACATTGTCCTGCAGCAACTGCAGCCATAGGTTTTTTTTGACAAAAATTAAGACTTGGTGGGAAAGATACATAACTGCTAGTGCACATTTGAATAAACTTGATAGAAAGAGGACAGTTTCAAATGCTGGGAACACAGCAGGAAGATTGATAAATTATATTTACATTAAATAGAAAAGGCTAGAAAAAATATTTTGTTTTGAATCTCTTTTCCCTGACTGCCTTCTTTCTTTCCTTACTATAAATTGTTCTTCTGCCCTTTGCCATCTTTTCTCCCTGTGTTTCATCTTTTTTTATTTTTCTGCAACTGGTCCATTATCCCCATGCTTTCCAGTTGCCTATAAGAAAATAGCATTTGATTACCAAATTGTAATGGTTCAGTCACACCTCTCACATAAATGATAGGTAGCAACAACCACAGTAAAATAATTCTTACCAGACAGGGAATGCTGAACACTCTGTCATGTTTGAGCTCTAAATTTAATTTGATAGTGTCACGAGGATTATATGACTGGGTGTTAAAAAGTGGTGTTTGCTGAGTGAGGGTCATGAGAGGATGAGCAGAACCTCTGGTCTGAGACCTTTCAAGATCACCACATGCTTAGTGGACTTGCTGTACCATTTGCTATCAGAATGTAGCGCGAAGATGGACCAGGTATGTTCCCAATGGGAGTACACTTGGCGTTGTCTGAACTGGATTGCTTGCTGCCTCCTTTCTGTGGTTTGGAGAGACACAGAGAGTTCCCTGGATGATGCATCAAATATGTGTTTTGTTTGGCAGGACGAATGGGAGCTGGAGAAAAGAAAAATGCCTGCAATGTCCAATATAGGCGGCCCTTTGGCTGTGCAGTCCTCAGTATTGCAGATCTGCTGGCAGGAGATTCAAAGGATGACCTCGTCTTAAAAGTCTACATGTAAAGAGATGTTTTTTTCTTAATTTTTGAAACTATCTTAGAGTCATTTGCATCAGAATCAGTGGTGTTAAATGCATGTGACTAAACAGCTCTATCTCCTTTCTTTTCCAAAAATACACAGTAGCTGGGTTTTTGGGCTCTTTTTATCGCAGTGTGGAAATTTTGGCTAGTTCTATAGGTGTGTTTATCAAGTGAGATAATAGTAAAGGTAATGGTGACATCCTTTGAGGTATTTGTGTCTATATCAGCATTTTTCACATTATTCTGGAGCTCTCTTATTATGCCAACATAAAGTGCTTTTTGGACTTAAGTAAGTGCCTTGTGCTGCCAAGGCATCTAGTGGAAGTACTTTGTAGCTACAGAAAAAAAAAGCCATCAGATAATCTTTTTGTGAAATAAAGCAACTTTATAATGGGAATAACAAAAATATAGAAGGCAAGTTAGTGCTGGAGAATGAAAAATTAAAAGTAGGTTTAAAATTGAGTGCTTGATTAGATAGTGGATTTTGGCTGATAGCAATTGGCAGAAAGTTCAATTTTCTAGTAGCAACTCAATCAATGCATGCAATTTCCTGCTCATCTTGGACATTATAGTAAGAACTGTTTTGTGGAGTGGTCTGGGACATGTATTCTCATGTGCATGATAAAGTTCTGCCCTTCCCAGAGGGAGAACTCAAATCTTGAGGGCATGGGTGCCTTTCCTCTGTCTCCATCTGTGGTGAATTAGAACTGCTGGAATCAGTGCTGGAGAAAAGCAGCTTAGTGCAACCCTGGGCAGGTGGACTGGCTCTTATTTAAACTCCCAGAACATTATAGTCAGATAAATGTTCATTCTTGGTTAACAAATTGTTAGTTTTGTCTACCTAATATATTTTGGGTTTTTCAAAAAAATTGCCTGTTTGTTTTAAGATAGCAAAAACAATGGAGGAAGAATTATCACTAGAAATCAATTCATTAGAGTCAGGTTTTCATCACAGTCAGGTTTTCCTTATGGAAAACCAGCTATTTTCTAAATGTATACTGAAATGTAATTTGCTCTTTCATTCACTACCTCCTGAAGATAACAACCTTTTAAAGTAACTTTGTATTGTATAGCACAGATTTTTCTGTTTACTAAGACCATCTCTGAGTCCTGTGTCTTCTTTGGAGTGTCACAAGATAGATTTCTGTGTGGGTTAGCCCTGAAGGATAGATCTATACAGAAATGAACTTGGTCATGGCTGAGTTCCTCAGCATAGTTGCTCCTGTCTTTCTCCTATCCTTTGCTACACGAAGCAGGTATTTCATGGTGCCTCTCTCAAATGGCAAGGGCACTGTTTCCATTGAGACAGGCAGTTTCATGGGGCTTTGTCGGCTCTTATTGTGTTATTTGTTTCATGAGCTAAAGAGGATGTATTTAGGGATATGTTGTGAAGTTGGTCTGATGAACTTGTGTTCCCATTTCAGAATCTGAAAAGTTATAATTTTTCTAGGTGCAACACAGAGAGTGACTGGTATCAGATCCATGAAAATATCATTAAAAAGCTGAATGCACGTTACAACTTGACAGGCTCCAATGCAGGTGAGTCATTTGCTGCCTTTCTTTTTTGCATTCTTAGGGGTTTCTTAGTTTGCCAATTAAATAGCTCTATTGTAGAAAGACTAACATCGATGAAAGAAACATTTTTGCACATAGAAAAAAATAGTCAGATGAAAACGTACAATACTGCTGTTCATGTGCACATTTAAAAATAAAAAATCACTTATTTTTTTTCAAGGAGCTATATAGTATAAACTTTTATTCTGTGCTGAGGAGCTACAGTTTGCTGGAATTCTGTTCAGTTCTGGAGCTGATCAAATTATTGATCCCTATTGCTTGATATTTCTGCTTCTCATTTTCACCAGGAATCTAAAATTTGCCATGGACATTACTGTTGTCTTTTAAGAATGGCATTCCCTGGTTTAGTACTCACACTAAAAAGAAAACCACAAGCTACTCTCCTGCCCCCTCTGGTGGAATATGCAAAAGGCAGAGATCCTGAGGCGGCATAAAAACAATTCACTGGAAAGAGCAATGAGATAAGAGAAAGAAACAGAAACAGCAGCAATATTAGTAACAAAAATGTACAAAAGAGGGCGATTCACATGCAAATGCTCACCGAGGGCCTGGGCAACAATCAGCAATGGTGGATGAGTTTTCCCTCCCTCCAGGCTCTCTCTGGACCTGAAGCCCACCTCTCCTTCCTGGAAGCCAGAGTTCCTTACTTCCACACCATCCATGATGTAGCTGCTCTAGAACAGCAACCTAGACACCCCACATGGCTCCAGACCTCACCCCTCATGGCCAAAACCAGAACAATTATATATTGCACTTCAGAAAAAAAAGAAAGTGCAATCTGCATTCCTGCTGGTAGCTTTGCATTCCACCTGAGCAAGATGCAGAGTCACAATTTCAGAATTTACCAATAGTCCTCATGGTCAGCTGTATGTTACTGGAACTGTCTGAGATAAATTTGGGTGTGAGACTTAAGGAATGGGACACAACTGACCTTTGTTATTATGAGATGGTAGTTTGACTCACAGGAGATGTTGAATTTGCATTTTTTTGTTTTCATTTTTTAATATCAACTTGCTAACTTTGTCAGAATTCTGTCATTTAAAGGGGACATCAAACTTGAAATGAAACCTGAAATCAACTTACTAACTTTGTCAGAATTCTGTCATTTAAAGGGGACATCAAACTTGAAATGAAACCTGAAATCAACTTGCTAACTTTGTCAAAATTCTGTCATTTAAAGGGGACATCAAACTTGAAATGAAACCTGAAATGGAGGCTTATGAGTCTGTTGTCCCTGTATTCAAATGTTGGTTTTCCCTGTGAAATGTCAATTAGTTGAAATATGACCATAGAAAAATCTCATTTTCAGGGTTCCAGTATATTGTATTTGTAATGCCTTTCATGTAGCAGACTTCATGCTTCTTTAACTATATTGTACATTGCAGGCTTCCTTAACTTGACTTCAAGCACAATGTTTATCTTGAAAATGTATGTCTAACCATCTTTAGAGGATAACCAAGAAGCACATAAAAGCTCATTTATCAAGACTGAAGTTAAATATTTAGCCATTTCTAATTTGATTATTTTCTCATATAGAATCTAGCCAAATATATGCACATATTTAAGGTTTAGAATATCATGGATCTTATTTAGACAATAAGTATAAAAATCATGTATTGAAAATAGAAGGATACATTACTAAGTTTAATCTTTGGCTTCTTAAATGTGTGTTAATCACATTCATCAAGAAAAACTTATTCTTCATCGTTCTGACTGTCGATATAATGTGTGCTTACTCTGTGATACATTGCTAATTCTATTCTTTTCTCATGAAATCAAGTTCACAGTTAAATATGCAGTTCTTAGGAGACATTGGATAAACTTGAATACTCTTAATTATGTGAATATTCAACATGAAAGACGTGGCACATGAATTTTTTTACATGTTGCAGGAGGCTGGAAACTAAAGGTAGCAAATGGAATATTAGCTGCATTTTGAAAAGGATTGTCAGGGTTAGGGAGGCAAAGAGGGAAGAGCAACTCAGAATTCCAGCTGTGGATATGAAGGTTGGAGAGAGGAAGTGAGCAGTAATGCCACTTCAAGCACTGAGCAAGCGAAAGATAAACTATGGAAGGTTATTTGTCGCACACACATGAAATTCATTCTCCTGTGACTCCTTAGCAGCCTGAAAAAGCACTTGCAAGGTTTTAGCAATATGTTCAGATACTTCTGCTGACACCTCATGGAAAATATTGTTGTTACACTACTTTTTATTTTTCATTTGCTGTTGTGTTCTGTGGCTGTTTCTGAAGCCTCATTAGCTTTGGCTGCCACCTTGTTGTTGTCAAAAAAGGATAACACCTTGCATTACAGTAGAGAGATGTCTTTTCTCTCCCTCAGGAACTGTTGTAGGTATGAGCCAGATGTAGTGAAAATTTGTGTTATTTTGGTTTATATTACACTTGCCCTTTTCAAATCACCTTGAATGCTTAGAAAAGACTTAGAAAGGAAGCATGGTAAAAAGAACAGCAAAGATGCTTCAGACTATTGTCTGTTCTCTAAGCTTGTTCCCTCTTCATATTCCTGTACAGTTCCTTTCAAGTCAGGAGAATTTACATGCTTTAGTTCCCACAAATTGTTGTGTCCCCATGCTAAAATAGTTTATCAGACAGTTCATAATATTCTTCAGGGAAAAAAAATCTTCAATTTTTTGTGGGGATCCAAAAAGGAACTCAAAATGTACTTTGAGTGTCTTGCATGTAAAATGCATAGTGACATACTATAGCATTTGTATATGCCACTCAATCCCCCACTGCCAAAAACTTACCTTTTCTGCTTCAACTCATGACAGTTTTTAAGTACAGAATCCTCTTGCATCTTATTCTCAGCTTGTGTCTAAAAAGAATCAAATAAAGGCAAATGCCTGTCATTTGTTTACAAAGCCCAAAAAGGAGCAGGACACAGATGTTCGTCCCCTTTCCTCTTCTCAGTGGTGCAGGAATGGAAGGAAGGATGCACTCTCATGGATAATTTAGTATCCTTTGCTGAAGTGGGAACTGGAATGTGTTTTCTGCAAGAATTTCCAATCTAACAGAGTGGAGTAGCAGGTAGTGGATGCAATTCCCATTCACCTCTGGTCTTTGCAGCTGGTGTAAGGTGTCGTGTTACTGGAAAACACCTGGTTGCCTGGTGTAAGAGATCAATTGAATATTGCAAAGGCCAAATTGTACAACCTTTGCTGCATTTAGTAGCTTTGTTATTTCTTACATAGAGTTTCTGGTATTTGTGGAATGTCATTATTACACAAACCAGATTTCAATAATATCTGGAGCAGAGCTGGCTGTAAAATCTATTTTTTGTCAAATATTTTTTCTTAGAATTAGAAGCTGGTTACTTTGTTTTAAATGTTAAATACAAAAAGCAGTGGAAAACCTAATATTCCTGCATAGACATCACACTTAATTGCATCAGTTTTATGAGGAAAATAGCTCATTTCTTTTTTTGTATCTGTAGAATCAGAGATCTGATTTGGAAAGGATTTTCAGTCAGTCTTGCATGTCCCAGATGAGCATGCTAATTGCTTGGCTTCTCCAACTTCCCTGCAGCAACTATTCAACTTTGTATATGATCTGAAAATATTCATGATACCATGGGAAAAGTGGAAGTGGCTCTAAAGCCTTCTGAGTAGCACATAATTTTCTTAAGTGTGATCTCTATTCATGTTCTCTTACCAATCTCTCAGAGGAGAGATTTAAACCTGGATCTCATGATACATATGAATGTTCTCCCCAGTGAGTTACCTGATAATCATATTTAAATGTCCATGCAAGGCACTATGAATTAATTTTTCTTCACATTCCTATGAAAAAAAAGACTGACTTACTTTTAAGGGGATGCAAGACATTCTGTTTTACTCTGCTTTTCCCTTTAGGCTCTTAATAGTCTCAAATGTAAGCTTTTCTGTAAATGCTGGTTAGGATTTCCTTATAACAAGTCTTGAAAAGTTGCATGTGCCTCATGCAGTAATTCTTGGAAGCTGAGGAAGGGATACATGTGCTTTTCAGTTGTGACAGCAAAGGAGGTAAAAATCCTTTCATGTCCTATAGAGATTAAATTACTGATGTAAGAAATTATAAACACCTCTGGCTGCTCTGTAGCTTTGAACTCGTGTGGAGTCTGTGAAAATAACTAATGTAGTGGGAAAGTTTCCCTGTGCCATTATCTTGGAGTGTTCTAGATGAACTAGACAAGAGTGTTGTAACCTCATTGCATTTATACTGAGGGCAGTGTGGTTTATTCTGTGGTACCAATGCCAAACTTACTTTGCAACTCCACTGGGAACACTGTTAATTATACATTAATTGATGTGAGTGCTTGAAACTAGAATTCCTTGGTTGAAGTATGGAGAACTTGAAGCCCATGTGTTGACAGGTGTTTGCTAACACTACCACCATGAGGAAGGACAATCTGTCATCTTAAGGAGGAAAGTTATTCATCAGATCATACAGTAAGCTAGGCTGGAAGGGTCCTCAGGAAGTTATGTGGTCCAACACCAGCAGAAAGAGGAACCCACCTCAAAGTGAGATGGAATTTTTTTGAAGTTCAGTGAGGATGCTCATTCAAAGACAAATATTTTTAACTTTAATTCAACCAACCTAAAGTAAGTTTCAGAGACCATCCTTCAGTTTAGGGAACTATTTTACCTCATATGTGGGACTTGTTTCCCACAATATACCTGCCACTAAGTCTCAGTCTGTCTCAGTGGTCATATAATGCTTGGTCAGAAAAGACATGAGGTAGACCAGCCCACTGCATGAACTCATCTGACAAGATGTAAGTTCTGGGGCAGGTATGACAATGGAGACAGCTGGTTAGAAACAGTGATATGTGCTTTGGAGTTTCCTCATGCCTGTTCACCTGCATTCAGCAGCCCCTTGGCACTCTGATGATAGAATTTCTCCATGGTTACTGTCAAACACTGAGAAATTTAAAGGAACAAATACTTTGTCTGTTTCATTTCCTCTTTCACAAAAAGTAAGCTTTGGCTTACAAATTCCTTGGTTTGGAGCAGGAAGCCTGTTAGAGTCATTATTTACCTTGCAGGGGAGAAAATGCCAAGGCCCCTTAATCAGGGAGCATAATTTTTTCCCACTTGTGAAATGAAGAGCTACAGGAGATCAAATGCAGCAGGGAATTGTTAGCTCAGTGTAAGTCTACAATAAATAAATAAAAAATAAATACAATGCATATAAAATTATATATATTTTATATATATATAGTTTAAATGTATATATAATTAAAATACATATAGAATATAATGAATAAATTTTAAAAAAGGAGTAGAGCTATGGTAACTTGAAGTATTTTCTAGATACCAGAAGTAATCTGTGTTTATGTGACACTACCCCAGCAGCTCACAGCGTTACCACACTCAGAGTTGTTGCAAGGAGAGCTTTGTCCTCTGAACCAGCACAAGAACTCTCAGATGGGAGACTAAATGTGCATTCCCTGCTAGGAACAGCTATGAGTTTTAGCTAAAAAGAAGGCATAGGCTTACAGTGGAGAATTGTCTGGAGCAATGACTGGGGAGCAATGAGGAGGAATGATAGGAGGAGAATGATAACATGAACTTCACTGAGATGGTAAAATAGAATGAAGTACATAACTTTCAGGCAACTCCTGGGCATATAATTAATCAGAGAAAAGATTTCTGATGTTTCTGTTTTATCAACAAGGTTCTCAGGTGCCAGCATTGCTTTGAAATGTATTTTTTATCTTCACATCGCTAACATTTAAACAGCAAATGCATTTGCTTAGTTACTCTAGTTCTAGGACAATTTATAAATCTGTCATTTTTAATCTTTGTTTTGTGACAAGGAGATTGTATATTCCAGTTTGATGTCTTTAAGACTTAGTTGTCACTGATGGCTGCTGTTTGAAATACATTTAAAATAAGAATACTGCTGCTATGTGCTTCACTAAGTATACAATGAATTAAGGCATTCTTTTTTGTTCTCAAAAAATGCTAAAGCCAAAAGATTACTCATATAAAGAATTTTGCACATAAAGTGTTGTTCCCAGATCGTTTGCCCCTGAAGAGATAAGGGTGTAATAGAGTTAAATTAATGTTGTTTTCAGAGAAGAATGAAAAAAGTGCCATTGTGATACTGCCAGGGAGATCTATTCAGTAGAAACTATGATTTGTTGTTCAAGTTAGTACTGCAATAATAGAATCATAGAATTGTTGAGGCTGAGAAAGGCCTTTAAGATCATGGAGTCCAACCATTAACCCAGGGCTGCCAAGTGGGTCTTCTAAGTATCTCCAAGGATAGTGAGCCAAGCACTTCTCTGGGCAGCCTTTTCCAATGCAACTTGTAACTTGAGAGTGGAGATGGACCCTCACCTGACTGCAGCTCCTTTGTGGCAGCTGTGGAGAGGGATAAGGTCTCCCCTCAGCTTCCTTTCCTCCTGATTAAACAACCCCAGCTCCCCCAGCTGCTTCTCATAAAAACTGTGCTCCAAAACCTTTCACCAACCCTGCTGCCCTTCTCTGGACATGCTTCAGCACCTCAGTTTCCTTCCTTTGTGAAGACCTGTGGTGAAGACCTCAAAACTGAACACAGGATTTGGGGTGAGGACAGGGGAACAAACACTGTCCTGGTCCTGCTGGACACACTGTTGCTGCATGTGATTCAAATGGCTCTCAATTTAAACCCAGAAATCCCTAGCTAAGGCTGCATAATAACAATAGCTGGTTCATATTTCTATCTTGGAGCTGCATTATGTTTTTATAAACCTTTTCCAAAAATTTGTTCTACTTGTTGGATAGTGTTGACTTCCTTCATTTAATCTACTAAAAGAATACAAAGTCTTAACACTATTTCAAATAATTATTATAGCACATACACAAGATTTTAACTTCTTCAAAGAATATATTTTTAAGTTCTTTACAATTGTTACCTAGGTTCTTATGTTGGTGGGGGTTTGATTTTAACATTTTGTTCAGGTACCTATTAAACATCTATTTCCTTTGAAATAAGACTTATAACTGGAATGCAAATAGCTAATTTCTAATACAATTCTGTTTGCATGAAGAACTACACTTCATGAAGGAGAAAATAGCAGGTGTTTCCTTGCAACCTTTTATTTGCACTAGAAGCGATCTATACCACTTGTAAGTGCAGAATTGTGTATTTTGCACACTCCATAATATTCTAGCTAACCATCTAGTTTGTAAAAATGTAATTTAAAAAAGCTTTGTGCAAGATGGTTCACCTTTGCAGTGTAACACTGTAGTGTGCAAATGGGTGCTGACACGCCCAGTGACTTGTTAATAGAAAAGGGCAGCAGTGGCCTTGCTAAGGCAAGTCCTGGAGACAATATTTCTGAAATTTTTATTATCTTTATAGGGTAGTTGGACTAGATGCTTATAATAGTAACTTAGCCTTTTGGTCCTTTATCCTTCATCCTGTGTAAGTCTGGCAAGAAATACTTGAGGTTCTATCACCTACCCAGTAAAGAAATTCCAAGCCAGTTTTCGTATGACAGCTAAATCTCATTTGCATTTAAGTGTTTCTGTTCCCTTTGAGGAAGAAAAACATCCCTACTTTATACACTTGAGGGCATTTCTGACAAAAGTCTTGACAAAAGAGCTCCAAGAAAGCTGTCAAAGTGTTGCAATGACATTCATGCATTCTTTTTTTAGTGAGCTAAACCCCAGAATTTAAAGCTGAGGAAAAGAGAAGTTTGGCGTTTAATTTGATAATTCAAATTAATCAGAATGAAGTCTTCAAAAGGCCATCAAGGACTGAATCTACCTCTCCTTCTTTACCTCTCTATTCCCAGACTGTAATTTGTGGGATTTTCTACACAGATTTTCTGTGGCCAGGTTTTATACAACTGTTTGTCCCAGATCACATTAAATCAGTAAACCATTTGTTTGTGCAAATCTGCTGGTTTTACCTTTACCTTTTTACCTTTGCACTTAAAACACTACTGGAAATGGGAACACCTGTAAGCCCTCAAAAAGCTTTGTCATCTTTAGGCAGCTTTATTTGGACAGATGCCTTATTTTATTAGTTTTCTTAAAATACAAACAGTGCTGAATAACATTCTGTCTGAGGTTTGTTTTTTTTTCTTCTATCAGTTTTCTGAGCAGCTGCTAGGCATTTTCTTCTTAATATGATCTAGGATTCTCTGCTGCCAGAAGATGGAAGCTGACTGTAAATTATTTCCTCTGCCCCCAGAAGCCCAAATGCAAAGCAAGTTGGTCTGTAAGCATAATGAACAGATGCCTTTTGTCATAACTAAGTGCAGACATCAATAAGGCAGTACAAAAGCTGTTTGAAGGTAAAATAACAAATTAACAAAAATCTGGGATGCTTATTCAGCAGATTGACAATTTTCTACATTGTCTTTCCATCTGAATAATAAAAATAATCTGTCTTGTGTTGAAATTTAGTACAAGTTAATAGTAAGAAGTTTCATGTGCTTGCAAAAGAAATAAAAGCATATCTATTTGCAGTGCCTTTCAGAGTATTGTTGTAGTGGTTTCAAAACTGGGGTAAATAAAGAATAATAGCTAACACAAGATGTTTTAATTATCACTGGGGAGGTGATTGAAGCTTTTTTCTGAGGGAAAAAGCTAGACTACATACCTTATTAAAAAAATATGCCAGTCCTTCAGAGACTGGATAATAATTTTTGTTGTTATGTTTCAGGTCCTAATATTCTAGAAATGGAAAATGTGTAGTTAGGAAGTTTTTGATGGCTCCCAGGTGTAATAAATGGTGTAGTGGTCCTATCAGCCACAGTCAGATGGAGTGTATGGTGACATGCTGCACATCTCTATTTTTCTTTGTCTGTGAACAGCTGTCCAATCACAAAATGCTCTATTTTTTTCTAAAACTAATAATTTTACTGTGTGCAGTCCCCCTGCTGTTGACAGGGGTACAACCCACTAGATCAGGTTGCCCAGAGCCCAGTTTAACCTGGCCTAGAACACTTCCAGGAATGGGACATCCACAATTTCTCTAGGCATCTTTTTTCAGTGACTCACCACTCTCACCATAAGGAATTTCTTCCTCACATTTGGTCTGAAGCTCCTCTCTTTTAGTTTAAGGGTGATGTGTTTCAGCTTGTGAGTTCCTCTTCAATCTTCTTTGTTTTGCAGTGTGCCTGAGGGAGTCCCTCTTAGGCTGAATCTGCACCCTTCTGAAAATCTGAATGTGATGTTTCAGTATGTTTTAAATTGTGTTAGTTAATGCTTATTGATATTCCAGTTGCTCAGTTTATAATAAGCATACAAACTCTAGACCCTTGCAAAATGTGAATTATTCCATCTTTTTTAAAGTACCTCTTCCCCATGATTTTTATTACATTTGCATGGTTCCTCAGTCATGATGGGTGTCTACTTTCTTCTGCAAGTGTATTGCATTTTTATAAACCCATGAATTGCTGTGGCTTGCAACTGGCCACAGGCTTTGTGTTTGGCTGACAACAAGGTCCTCTTTACCTATCTGGCTTTGACTGGCTGGACTTGTCTTACCCTGTGTTGTTCTGACAGGAGATTTGTTCTGACTTGTAAAAGCATATATCTAATGACAAAATAATAAATTTTATCTGCCTTATTATAGCTCTTGCTTAGTTTTGTGCAGTCCTGTGGTATATGCATGCTTTGTGTTTAACAAATATCTATGACATGTTGTCACTCAGTGTAGAGTTAACTAGCTCTAACCCTAGACTCAAATGGAACACAGAAGAGTAAGACATGTGCCCATAACACACCTTGGAAGTACTGGCACAGGATGATACTAGAGGCCTGTGAACAGCTCACCAGTGGCCAGTTATTGGTCATCCAATAGTGTGAGCTTGAGAACAGAGTGAAAGCAATTCTAGAGGCAACCCTTTGATAAACAGTATGCTCCTTTTGCCCGCCTTAACATCCTAAATGTAACAAATTGTGAGGAATTCAGGCAACCTGTTCTGTAATGTGAGCATCACACCTCAATAACAGTATGCCTCTTATGATTTTAGGTCCTTAACAGAGGGTAGCCTGGGTGTCTTGCAAAATTAGTGGAGCTTTGACAGAACAATCTGAATGCTTACCTGGGAATTGTGTTCTTTTCATTGATTGTGTAAAATACGTGTGCTCCCAACTTTAGCATTTTACCAGATTTATCATTTCGACTTCTCATCAATTCCCTTTTGTTTGACAGCTGGGTCCTCAGTGGCAAAACTGTTAACTTGAAGACTTGATTTTTGGAGGTCCTTCAGATTTCCTTCTCTGTGCATCCTTGCTTTGTTTCCATTCTGGTTGACTTTTGCTCTTTTCTATTTACTGGCCTCTTTACACCATATAACATTTTTAAGTAACTTTCCATCTGTAATCCAGTTTCTTAATTTTTCTGAAAAGCTGGGGAATGCATGCCATTTATATTCCAAAGATGTATTTAAACTATAGGTAAAATGACTAACCTGTGTTTCAAGTGCGTTCACTGAGATTTCTTGATGCTTCTGGATGTATAAAGATGACTCTTCATTCTCCAACAATGAATGCCATGAAATACAGAGCTCTATATCTTTCTTGCCTTGCATGAGCAAGTGCTTCAAATCCTTGAAAGATAGCTTTTTTCTCAAGTTAAAACTGTTTAGCCATTGATTAGGTTTTTTTGACATCTGATTTTAAAGTTAAATAAAATTCTTCAAGGGAATCTGTGAAATTTGTACTGAAAGAAAATTGAATTTGGAGTCTTCAACCTTTGTTTAGAAAACAGGTAGTGTACATTATCTGATTAATGCTGTTGTGGTTGATGTGATCTGTAACAATAGCAAATGGGTTTTTCAGGTTTCCAAGGAAACAGTGCAATGGGGGCATATGAGGGCATGATTATACATGTGTATGTATAACAATTTCTTAAAATATAAAAGCAGCAAGATTGGGGGTGGGCTAAATATCCATATTTATCAGGGAGCTGTACCCAGCCTAGCTCTTCCCATACAGCAATGCAAAACCTTTCCCCTGCTCTAACAGAGCCTGAATTTTGCTTTGTACCAAGCTTCTGTACTGTCAGCTAGCCATGATGTGGTTTGTTTTCTCACCTGCCCAAATAATGATTGTCACTTCTTCCTAAAGGTCATTCACTGTATAGCCATAGAACAAATTCCCCTACAAAAATAATTAATATCTATGGCATTAAATACAGTACTTAAAATAGAAAAGACTTTACTGAATGCTTTTCCTTGTAAGATTTGTTTATGTACCGAGTTGGAGATGCAAAGGAAGGTTTGGTCAGAGTATCACATTCTCTGGAGTTGCCAAAATAGGAAAATGTAAGTGTAGGTAAGGGGGAAAATATAAAAGTTGTCATGGTAATTATATATCTGATCTGCAGGAGCCTGGACTGGCAGTATATAGTACAGAGTTTTGAGCCTTGATTTTAGGAACTGCCAGACTTCAAGTAAATTTATTCAGTTGAACAGTAATATGGTTGTAGGGAAAATTTCTTTCAAAGCCAAAAGGACTGATGACCTTGTTGTTCAGTCTGTGTTGTTCATGTTATTTGCTTCAGCTTAATCTCAAGTTCATAATGACTCTTCTTTTGAGTTGCCTGTTTATCTCCAGTTGTGGAGTGCATACAAAGAGTTTGCTTTTATCTTCTCCTTGATCTGTATGTTGACACAGGATATGCTGTAGTAATGCTGAAGGTCAGACAAGATTAATCTTTACAAGCTGTATCATTCTGACACTTGCCTCAGTGATTATATTTGCAATAACCAAAAGGCATGCCTGTTGCTTTTGTTAATCTCAACTGCAATGAAGTATGCTCTTTGCAATTTATTTGTATACTGCAGATGTAGTAGAAGAAGTTATGCTTCTTTGGTTCTAGGGGAATAAAAATTGGAAAATTATTATATGGCAACCCTTGAATTTTGCATGTCTTCTGACAAACATAAGAATGAGTATGATTGATTAAATCTGATACATGTTGAATAAAAATTGTAATTTTAGTCCTTATGAAATTACTGTTCCTAAGAATACCCATTATGTTATATTAGCTTACTAGATTTTTTTTCTTCAGATTTTGGATGAATAAATTCTATAACTCTGTATGAGGTGATATAAAGTGATACACTGTGATGAGACTTGTGTGTTTCACCCATAGCTCAGGGTGAAAATTGTATGTACGCTTTTTCTTGCATGTCAATAAAGGCAGGGTTGTGTTGAAGGAAGTGAAAAATTAAAATGGTACCAAATACTCTGATTGAAATTTCTTCAAATTGACCTCCTTCTAGTTCTCTTTTTAGTTAAAACATTAGTCAGTCCCTACTGATACAATTTTCATTCATGTCATTGTGGTTCAATTACACATCAGTAATAATTTGCTAATGTTTTCATAGGTAGTTGTTTTCGAGTCTTTACTGATTTTTTGATGTTGATACCCTTCACAAATACACTTCAGAATTGAAGTAGGTTGGCTTCCTCTGAGTTTCCTGTTCTCAAGAATGCATATATACTTGCAAATATATAAAATTTTTAAGTACTGATAATAATCTGTTTGAATGTCTAAGTTTTCATTGTTTTTCTCTTCATTTTCAGGTCTTGCAGTTTCTCTTCAGTTGCTTCATGGAGACATAGAACAAATTAGGAGGGAGTATACATCCAGATTTACCCATGGAGTATCCATAACAAGGAAACTCGGTTTTTCCAATATTATAATGCCTGGTAAGTTAAAGAGAAAAATATCCTAATAAGCAGTAAAAGAAAGAACTTATGAGAAATTACTTGATTTTCAAATGAATACTGTATTCTGAAACATCTTAAACAGTTCCTGACATTTTTATATTACCATTTTTTCATAAAGATAGAAGAAAACTGTGTCCCAGTGGCCCCATTACATTATATTTATAGTTGCTATGCCAGTGTCAAAAAAGCTTATGGATATAGCAGCCTTTTTTGAGAGATGGAGCCCCACTTTATAGAAATGAAGTTGACTGAATGCAAGACTGCTGAGCTCTATGCAGGTAAAAAGATAACCAGCAGAACCAATTCATAGGAGCTGGTAGCTTTTTAAATAAAGACTCCCAGAATTTCACTGGTACTGTACAGCATCTCCTTTCATGAGGTTTGTGTCTTCAATACTGGAAATGACTGGAAATGGATAATAATATAGATAATATTATTAATATTATTCTATATTAATAATATATAATATTATTATAGATAATAATAATATCTATATGTATTATCTATATATAATATAGATAGATATTATCTATATGTATTATATATAGATAATATATAATATTATACTGGATAATAATATAGATAATATATATATTATATATTATAATAATAATATGTAGGGACTTCATTTTGTGTATATTATATGACAAAATAGACAAATCCTTAAACCAATGCTAAGGAAGGTGGAAAGATTGTGTCAGCGTGAATGTGAAGAAGCAAATACAGGAAGAAGATCATAGGAGAATTTATGACTACATCCCTGAAATGAAGTTTTGTAAACGTTCAGTGGGTTGCTGAAAATTAGTAAGCAAATGTCTCTTTAAAGGCCAAGCATACTTTCAAGCAGATCAGTTTGGCATGATTATGGTGTTATGTTGTTGCTGAGAAATGTTGCAGGGAGGAGCTCACATCTTCGTTTCAGCTCAGTCCACGCGTACAGTCTTGACTTTCTCAAATGTAAATCATCCCTGTGACTTTCAGATTTTTAATAGGGACTATCTTCTTCATACAAAGATCTGTCTTTGCATTCCTGTGGACCGAAATCAGAGGTAAACTAGCGTTCTGAGGCAAGACTAAATAAACTTTCAGACTTCACTAATCGAGGAGGTCTTAAACAGGCATTTGAAACTCAGTAATGAGGCTCAGCTTTAGCTGTAGGCATGTATTTCTCTTGAACTTCTGCCTGAAACTTGACAATTGAGAATTCACTTGTGTGCTTACTGCCAATTAAACATCTGTCCTTCTTCATCCTTCATCAGCACTACTGGTCACTTAAAACATGCACAATAGCATAAGTTAATAAAACAGTTTCAGCACTACAATGAAAATGGTATAACTGCAGTATTTAGAATAATGAAATGCATAAGTCAGGTGCCATTTAAATTGATGTTCGTTTCTAAATATATGCCTAATGCAAGCAATTCAATTGACATTTTATGGCTTATTAGCTAGGCTTTATTTGTTGTCTTACTGTTGGATTTGAAATTTGAATAAAATAAGTGTTGTAGATAGTCTGGCAGATAGCAGTGGAAGCAGTTTTACTGAGCACATTGTAACTCCCATTAGGAATCATTTCCCCTGTTATCTATGATTTAGTGACCTGCTGCTTTGTGTTATCAAATTTGCTAAGTTCTATAAATAGATCTCTTATCCCTTCATTTTCCACTTGAGAAATAGTGCAATGTACTAAACTGCAAGAAACACGTTATAGCAGAGTACGGTGTAATCAGCTGCTGGAGGAATTTCTTGACTCAAAGAATTATGCAGGTTCACTTTGTCACTGTTTTAGTTTAAAAAATAATATATGGGTTCTGGTAAGCTGCTTTCTCAGTCCAGTTGTATGCATGCATGAGTTTAAATAATGTAGAACTTCTGTGTTTGCTGGCATAGAAGGGATTTCTCCTAAAGAGAAATAATCATCTCAGTCTTGCAATGATGAGTTTCAAGGACTAACCAGAGTAGTATGCCCTAGGCCCTGAAATGCCCTCAGCAACCTAGCCTTTGAAATGCTTTTTTTAATTTGAAGCTCCCCTCTCATTCTATTTATCTTCTAGTGTTTTTTTTTCCCCACAGATAAATTAGAGAACTTAATCTTTTGCCACTAGAAATGGTCATTAATTAGAACTTACTTTATATTTTTGTTGAAAGGGTGTTGCTGTGGCTAATTAGCACTTAGGTTAGTGTCATGAATAAGACTCTCTTGAATTATTCAATAAGAAATGCTTCATGCTGCTAAACTGCCGTGTTTCTCTTAGAAATGCCATATTTTAAGTCTCTCTCCTATTCTGGTGTATTTAAACTCTCTCTGACCTTCCTTTTTTTGTCATACCAATGCTTTTCTCTGTGGAGGTTTTGCTGTGAAAAGTAACTGGGATCAGCATACGTGCCAAACCAGAATTGACAATAATAGTGCATGTTTTTATAGAGTAATGCTTTTTGTGTCACTGCAGCTTGACAGGCTGAAGCCACAAAATACACTATCCAGGACCCTTGGAATTTCTTAACAAAGAACTCCAAGTGTTTTAGGAAATGAAGTAGATGGATGGAAAAAAGTATAGGGGTATGATTTAAAAAGGCTGTGAACTAGGTAACTTACTTTTTTCTAGGCAAAAAAAAAGGGCAGGCAGTGAAAGTGTCAACTTGTGAAGATAATCAATATGCATTTTGTAGGTTTGACTAGGATTTCAGGGCAGACTCCATGCAAGCATTGGTAAATTCTCTTCCAGCATTCTAGTGTGGTTGTCTGCAGATATACAGCCAATATATTCAGGAAGCTTTGTACAACATTGAAGGACACCTGTGCTTGCACACTGAGTTTCTGTGTTCACCATTTCCTGACAACTACATCATTACTTAGCATATAAAATTCAGCATTTGATATTTACAAATGTAGTATACTTTTGAGGAGCACTCTAAGTTAAATTTACATACATAATAGGTAATGAAATGTGAAAGCCCTTTTTCTATGCATACTTTTACCAGCTTTTTTGCTATTTTATGCAGTTCAGTATTATGGAATCTCTTTTCAAATTTGACTCAGAGCACCTGTATCAGTGCATGCCTTCAGTGCTGTTCATGCTCATGTGTTATACACATGCATGTACGTGTTCTTTGGCACCATTGTGGAAAACATCTAATTCTGTAAATAAGCCTGATCACTAATATGTGTTGCCTGGCGTTTTTACAATTGGAATAAACCCTAGCACAGCTGTGTGTCTAAATGAGGACTTAACTTCACTAGATGCCACTCTGCCTCCAGTTATAAATAGACTAAACTTTTGTGTGGTAAGCATACATACAGGTGCATGTCTTACTTTGTTGTGCATTCCAGATCATAACTGCATCTGCTATACTTCATTTAGGCTACACTGTTCTTAACAGTGCTAAGTCTATTACTGGTAGGTTACTGATAGTTGTTGTCTTAACTACTTGATACATTCAAAGACAAAATTCATTCAGTGTGATACATAAGCACTTAAAATAATCTCATCATCTTCCTGTAGAATACTTCTTTCACTAAGCAATTCAGTGAGGTCCAAGCCTTCCTTCCTGGAATTTTACCTACAAACTTCCTCTATGCAGCTTTGTCTATAGTAATATGACAAGATAATTCTGACTTAAAACAGCTAGGGATTTGATTTTGAAAGGCTCTGTGACTTAGAGACAGCAGCTCAAAATGTCTTTATCCATAAAATGTACTTTGGTGTGTAAACCATTGGCCTGTTGGCTGACATCTCAAAAGACTTTCTCAGGTGGATATCAGTTAGCTATCCTTTTTTTCAGCTTGTAATCTGAACTGGTGCCATTACCACTGCTGCTAGCTGATCACAACGTGCTTTGATTTAAGGATAAGAGTTAATATTTCTTCCTGTCCATCCAAATTATTAAATTCATATGGTATTAGAAGAGATTAAAGAATTGGTGCATCCCTACAATGGTTCTACATTGGCCAGTGTTTGGCTTGTACACAAGCTTAGTGTGGTATCTGTACTGGTATCTAGAGCTGGGCTAGTCAGTCCTGACTGGAGAAGTCTTGGCTTATAATACTTTACATGGAATTTTTTGGTCCTTTTCTATTTCTGTGATAAATTTTGACAAATAGCATTGCTAAAAACTCTACATGCAGCTGCATTGTTAATTTTTGTAGAGGAACTTTCATTCTTTTGAACTTATTTGTCCAAGATTAAAAGCTGCATTTTGTTTCAACATTGTCATTTTCTTTTTTTCCTTTTTCTGCTCATTTAGCAGATAAAATGAGGTGCCTGGGATATTACCATGCTTTTAAGTTTCCTATGTTAAGCTTTCATATGCTCAGTTTAGGAAAAGTAACTGAATTTTTTTCACATCACATCTGCATTGCTTTATGTTTGTCACCTTTTAACTTCATTAGATTTCCTTTTGCTGTCCAGTTAAATCTCATCAGATCCTGTCCTTCAAAGCTACTGAATGTACTAATCATGCTTTCATCTGGATTATTAAAAGGTCTTTTCATGTCCAAGTACACACCAACCTTTCTTACTATTTTCAGAAGCTTTTTAAATTAAAACTAGAAACAGAATCTTTGTCTTTTTATACAAATGGTCTCACAAAATGCTATCTTTGTGATAAAATTCATTATCAGTTATGTGATTTTTGACTAGAGACAGTCATTCTTTCAAAGCATAGAAAAAGATTCTGCAAAAATGTAAAGGAAGCTATGGAATATGTTGTCCTCATCATGGTAAGTGTCTATCTACCAGTGAGCTTGGAGTTAGTAAAGAGCTGTTGATTCTAGGAGAAGAAATCTATATCTGACACACTTCAACATTTTTTCCCTTTAACAGTGGAGTGAATTTTTCCAGACTTTTCTTTATACTATATGAAGTACCAACAGTTTAAATTTAACTTCTGCCACTGGATATATTAGTTACACAAAGTATGTTTGAGCAATATGGTGGAGTAAAGACACACCCTGCATTTTGACCTTTCACAAAACTGTAGAACTCTAGGGGGAATATCCTCTGCTTTTCAAATCCTATTTTAATACTATTTAAAAACTTTAATCCTATCTGTTGAAGGAATTAACATTTATACAAGTCACTGGAGAAAAGAATGGTATGATGTATTTGGTTAGATAAGTGCAAGGAGCTTGTGTATTGTTTTCCTTCTCCTTTCCATCCTCCTCTGTCTTATTTTTTTGGTTCATTAGAAACTGAAGGAAAAAAATAGAGGAAAATTATGGAAAGGGAAGACAAGCCAGAATTTAATTGTACTTCCCTTGATTTAAAATCTCTGGAAATGAAGAATGGGGAAAAGAGTCTTCTGCAGCTTATGGTATTTGAAAAATAAGCTGGCTTTCTACTGAGTATAGAATAAGTAGCAGTGATGCATGGGAGGTGTATGCAAGGATAGTTATGGCTTGGAAGTTTTTCTTTGATAAACTGGGTAAGGAACACTGCAAACTAACAAATGAATGTTTTAGCTCTTTTAAAGCAAACAGTCTTTCAAAATTGCGTTGGAAATATTTTCTTTATTTTGAAGTTAGACAAAGTCACCAGGTCAAAATTTTCTGTTGAAAAATGTTGGCAAGTCTTTTATTTCTCACTTGTTTAAAACATCTCATTGTTAGAAGGAAGAGAAAAAGTCACAGAACAGTTGGGTATTACATGGTAAATGTACAATCCATTTGAGATCTGAAAGTATTTATTTGAGAATTCCTTGTAAAGGGCATTCCATTTGCCTTAATCAGGTGTTTTCTGGTGAGTGTGTCTTAGAGCTTGTTGAATGTTTTGTAGTAAAGCTGAAAATGCAGATAATGTTTTAATAAAAAATGAAAGTAACTAAGGAGAGTACTTAAAAAATCAGTTTATTCATCTCTGATTTAAATCCCTAGTCTAATTAATCCAATAATAAAAAGGCAGTGATGTTATCAAAGTGACCAATGCTCCCAAAATCCGAACATAAGCAGAGTTGTTTTAATTAAGTTTCCCATATATAAACAAGAATACTAGTCATAATATATAAAGTAGCTGCTAGTATATAAATAGTAGAAATTGCCTTAATTTTTTCTGCCTCTTCCCTATAATATAATTCAATACAGACACACAACCTGCCCCAAATAATTCTGTGACAAGTGTCACCCAGAAGGTCTCAGTCTGAGTTTTTCTTTATATGTATATATTTAAGCACTAAATAAAATATTTTCTCATTCTTGAGTCATGTGTGTATATTACTTATAAATATTGTGAATGTGTGCAAAACTTGCTTGGTTGTTTTTTGCCTCAGTGATGGAGAAGTGAAGGTATGCTCTGTGGGGAAAAAGCACTGAACAGACAGCTGACTGGTGGCTGTCACGGTCTTTAAAACTCAAACATGTTCACTGGCAGCTTCAAGCATGTCAATGAGATTTGCCCCCCTTTTTGAAAGTGCTGAATATATTCCCTGGTAAGCAGCCAGTCAGTCTTTCAGTATCTTCTAAAATGCAAAACAAAAAGGAAATTGTTTCAGTAATGGGATTTCATTTCCTACAGTGATGAAATTCTTTGGGAAATGCAGCATGCCTGTGTGTACTCCTGAGCCACTGTCCTTAAGAGAAGGGAAGGCAAGAGAAAAGAATAGTTGAGTGAAGACCTGCTGGTCAAACTAAAGGACAACAGGGAAATGCAGAAGCAGTGAAAGCATGAATAGGCGTGCTGGGAAGAATATTGGGATGTTGCCCAGTTGTGTAGTGATGGGGTCAGGAACGCTAAGGCAAAGCTGGAGCTGAAATCAGCAAGGGAATGCAAAGAAAAATAAGAACTTCTGTAGGTATTTCAGCCAGAAAAGAAAATAAAAGCGTACTCCTTGTAATCAACATGACTGGTGAACTGGTCTCAGCAGATGAGAAGAAAAGGCTGAGGTACTCAGCAATGTTTTTGCCTCAGTCTTCATTGTAAGTCTCTCTTCTCAACTTCTCAAATCTGTGGATCTCAAGGCAGGGACTGAAAGGAGCAAAGTTCCTCCCTCTGTAGGAAAACAGTAACCACTTGAGGAATCTGAACATACTTAAGTCTATGTGACCTGGCAAGATGCATCCCAGAGTCCTGAGGGAATTTACTGGTGTAGTTGCCAAGCCACTCTCCCATGATATTTGAAAAGTCATGACAGTCACATGGGAGTACCCCAGTGATTGTAAAAAAGGAAACATTGCATCTTTTTTTTTTTTTAAAAAAGGGTAGAAATGCCAGCACAGGGTGTCCAGGGAGAGTAGATGTCCTATCCCTGGCAATATTTAAGGACAAATTGGAGAGGGCTCTGATCAACCTACTCTAGTTGAAGATGTCCCAGCTCATTGCATGGAAGTTGTACTATGAAATCATCAACATTCAACTGCCAGAAGGGGATTAGCAAGACAGAAAACTTTACTAAGCTTCCTTAGCACTCTCCTCAAGTTAAAAGTTAAAATCACATTCTGCTGCTTTTTTTTTTTTTAAATATCCTCCCACTGGCAGTTGCTACACAACTCTTTTCCCATCCTACAAAGTATTCTAAGGATCTTTTCTCTAGAATGTTTTCATCTACAAGATTTACATTCTGGGTTAATACCATTTTGTCTGTGCTACAGCCAGAGATTTTCAGTCCCTCCAACTGAAATTTTTTTAAGAGCTGTTCAAGATATATTTAGAGTATAAAGCATCTTGTTAGCCCCTATTTTACATAGATGAACAGGAACTTCCTTTAAATGAAATTAGGTTTTTTTGCTCTTTTGTAATTCACGATTATAAAGGTTGTACAGTTCTGAGCAAAGCTTTTAAAAAAGCAGTTCCAAACTAACGCTCCTAGTGAGGTCTGTATACTTATTTTTAAATTAGTGGTGTTGTCAGTGCAGCAGTAACTATCAGAGATGCTTGTTCAAATACAGTCATGCTGTGTTTTGTTACCCTACTAAATAATAAAATTTGAATTTATTTCACTAGAAAGCTTTTTGAGGATAACTGGCAAACTAAACTCCTGTTTCTAACAAAGACACTACCTTTGATCTTTGACAGCTATCTTCTGCTTGAAAACCTTGTTTCATATTAATATGCTACAAGAGATTCTGCAGTTCTAAATATGTTTGAAATACAAGAAAAGTCTTGTTATAATATACATGTTGCAGTTTCAACTCACAGGCTTGTCACTAAGTTTAAAAACAATTTTGTGATGAAAAATCATTGCTTTGATGCTTAGCTTAGGTGCAAATGTTTCTATAAAAATAACAGAACTAACGATAGATTCATACAAAGGCTCTCCTGAGGTTTGTACTGATCTGACTTTCTCCTGACCTGTGGTGTTCCTGTCACCTGAGGTTCCATGGGTGCAGTTGGGCCTCTCTGAGCTGGGGTCAGTTTACACACAGGTCCAACTTGGGAGCAGCAGGAGACCAGTGCTTGTACACAGGTCCTTGATAGTGTGATGATGGAGCCTCCAACCTGCGAAGGAAAGGGAGCCTGCAGAGGCATCCCATAATAGAACTGCAGTGGGCATAATAGGTCCCTGAGCATACATTGTCATCTCCAGCCTGGAAATTACTCCTGGCTCTTTTCTCTTTACTGCTTATTTAATATTTGTAGTTTGTAGTTGGCAGGTTGAGAAAGGCTGACCCTATTAACTGCATCCTCCAGCAGTCTTCTTGTGGTTGTTTTTGACTTTAATTGGCCTTTCCTCCTGTTCCTAATATTAGATTTTGCATGTAATTGATGCTGATCAGGTGTCTGTCCCTCGCCCCCGTTCTGCCCTTGTACAATTCATTGCTAGTTGGATTGAAGTCATGAAGCTTTTGCTTCATAGGTCAGAATTTTTGAGCTATAATGTACCTGGTAAGCCCCTACAGCTGGGACAAGAGGGGTTAGGAGCTCTTCCTCTCTTAGCCCATGGAGAGTGCTTTCAAGATAATTTTGCCAGATTAAAACTGTGATGTATTGGCAGGACCATACGATGAGGCAGGTACTGCCAATGCTGTGCTGTACACATTTCTAGTTAGCAACTCAGACATTTCAATTCAGCACATTTCATTTACAATTAAATTCACATACCAGAGTGGCTGTCCATGCAGAATGTGCACTGAAAGCTTGTGCTGTATCAAAATGTTATGTCTGTATTCACACCACTGCAGCTTGACTTTGTGGTTGTTAAATTCTGTGAAAATTCAGTTTCCATATGGCTTTAACCCTCACTTAATACTAGAAGCTCTTGTAGGAATTTGTCAGCCTGCTTTTGGTGAAAAGGTGAAAACAGAGGGTGCTAAGTAAGAAGTCCCAAAGTGTTGGGCTTATTGGGTCACTTCTGTAATTAGGACAGAATATAACCCTTTTCAACACATTCAATTGCCTGATTGTCAGATGAACAAACAGCTTCCCTAGATACACTCCTTGATCCTCACAGTTCTGTTTTTTCCAAGAAACAGCTTATTACTTCCTCATAGGGACCAACACCAACTTTTTTATTTCTTCTTTGTTGTTTACCATCTCACACCCAATGTACAACAATCCTCTGTCTTACCTATGCTGGTTGTAACATGTTACCCACATTTTTTTCTTGAAACAATGTCTAGAAAGTAGCTTTAATAAGATAAGCAGCTTTTTAAGCAGTGAAATCATTCAAATAACACAGAAATGCAACACAAGGCTTCTTTAATTTGCTTTTCTCCAACATCTGTTGACTCAGTTCATAACCTACATGAAGTATCTTTGACTTCTAAGGAGACTTGGGTGGTTTAGCTTCACAGAAAATGTTTATTGATTTTAAATGTGTATCATTCACTATTTGATAGTAGTTTCTTACCCAGAAAACTGACAGTCCTGGACAAAGCTGATTTACCGTGGGATTTGACACTGCCTAAGAAAGTTACTAACTGGGTGTTGATCTCTGCATGTTCCTTTCACAGTCTGGATGCCCTAAATTCAGACAGGTGAAAGTGACCTGTCATAACAGGGGCCAGGGAATGGAAATGCTCCATCAGAGCAGGGAGAAATGAGCTGCCCTTTGTTTTGAAACAAATGCTTTCAAGTGGTCTAGATCTTTCACACCACTCAGTGTCATTATAGGTGGAGGTGAGTTTGTCACTTCAAAAGCTGAGCACATTTTTTGATATTGTTTTCAGTTGTTTATTCCTGTACCAAACTTCATGCTGAAAACAGCCATTGGATGTTTTCTCTTCCTTGGAGAAGGAGACACTGTATTTCTCAGCACAGAAATGGGCTGGAATTAGTGTGTTGCTTTTTTCATCTCATCTAAACCCTCTGTCTGATTAATTCTGTAGGTATGTTTTCAACCAGTAATTAAAATCTGATGTACTGTGCTGTTTGAAATGTGCCCTTCCTATTTCTGTGTTGATTCCTCACATTTGGTGAAGTGTAACACTGTAAAGTCTCAGTACACATACACCTGTAAGATTTATTTGAGTCATGCAGATAGTTTAGCTGAAGATACCTTTTGTACTCACCAAAGTCTTCCTCAGAACTCTGATATGCAGCAGGACCTGGCCCTTCAGTGCTAACTTATGGTTGTAATTGATTACCTTAGTGACAAGGAGTTGATTTAATCTGTCTGGTGTACTGATGAAGGCAAAGATCCCACAGAAAAATGATACATATACTTATAATCAAATGCGTAATTATAGTTACCATAAATTAGAAAGATCAGTTAAAGGAATATAGATAGATTCAGCAATGTGCTGATGTTTGAATGCTTTATAGAGGATTTGGAATGTTTTTTTAATGGGAAGTGGAGCCACAAAAGAATTCCCTAACTTAATTTATACAGACAATCTCAGTTTTTGGAGTGAGAATTTCTGTTAAGGAAAAATGGCATTTTTGTAAAAGCTGAGTATGCACATAAGAGTATGGTAATTACCCCCTGATGCTCTCCCAGCCTCCAGCTATTTTCAACTCAAGGGATTTCCTGAGTCCTTATGATTGCCATTTTCATATCCTGTAGCTGATCTCTTTTCCACAATTTCTCCATCCTTTCCTTTCATCCTTTTACGTTACTTACATTCATAACATCCTTTGGAAAGCTTTGGGTTTGTGTTTGGGGTTTTGTTTTGAGACTGATTTTGTGTTTGGTGTTGGTTTTTTTTTGTTTTTTTTCTTACAAGTCCATCACCTGAATAACCATCACCTTTTGCTTATTTTAAACCTGTTTCCCACCAGGAACCAGAGCCTGATCTGGCAGTTGCTCTCACTTATTAGTAATTTAGCTCTTTCATCCTTGACTTCAGACACCCTTAAGTGAATACTATTTGTATTTGTTCTGTGTATTCTGTCTAGCTGTATTCTAGCCTCTGCCCATGATTGTTTCAGGAGGTAACTGATAATAAGGTAATACAATGGCAGATTTCTCTCCTTGTTTATGGGCATGGGTCTTGAGGCATTCGTGATACGGCGATTTCTTCTTTAAATCTTTTTATCATTTAGATTGGGCTTCGGAGGAATCATTTAATTATTTTGCATCCAGTGATGTAATAATATTATAAAAATATTAGATGACTATAGCAAGATCATTGTTTCTCTTACTTAAAAATTACTAGAGAGTTGCCTGCAGTAAAATGCAAGGAATGTGAAACATGAGAGTATTGTGGAAAGTTCAAGCATGTCAAATTCTACTTGCAAATTAAAATGAAGCTAGAAATTGAAGATGCATTAATTATTTATGTTACATATATTTTAATTAATTTTACCCACAATACAAGTACACATCCCATGGTTGCCTTCCAAGTGGCACACCTATAAATATACTAAACTATCACACTTTCAGCAGTGCTGAGTGAAAATCTGCCTTATCAAAAGATATTCCCTTTTCACTAAACTTGCATTTCTCTAGATGAAAACATATATTCTTAATTTCTGTTTCAACAAATTCCAGAAATAAGAATTTTAGAAAATTCTTCTAATTATGATGCTGTTCATCCTTCATTGTTCTGCCTTTCACAAGGAAAGTCCAACTGCTTCAAAAGTAGTTCTGGTAATGTGTGTCAAGAGCTGGATTAGTTTAGACTCTTCACAAACAGATTCAGTATTTTTAAACAGAACAGGGGCTTCCATACCATGGCACTTCGGTCACTACCAGTACGGCTTTCCCCCTGTCCTGTCCCCACTGCAACCACTCTTTCCTCTTTTCATCAAAACTTTGCAATTTGTGTCAACTGAAGCTAAAATAAAATTACTATTGATCTAGTCCATATGATCTGTTTATGTTCTGACAGACTACTTAGTGTGATACTGTGTGAACGTGCAAAGAATTTAAATTTAGATATGCTAGCAGTCCTTGTGCATACCATATGGTACTTAGGTGGTGTCTGTATTGGATTTGTAGTTTAAATGTCCTGATGAGGAGTCTAATTTCTGAGAAGCCTTTCCAATAAGCAAAAAATAAGCTAACTAAGCAAACTTTTCCCTCAAAAGCTTTGGAACACCCTATTAATGTAAAATATATTGAGTTTTTTTAGATTACAAATTGTAATGCTCATAATCCAGGAAGACTGCCCTTCTAATGGAAAGAACATCAACTCTTGGTTTATCCTTTTGCAAAATAATACATTTTCTGTTAAGATTAAGCAGAAAAAAAGTCATAGTCAATTAAACAGAGAACTGTAACAATTACAGGTGAAAGGAAATACTGCCTTAGATTAGAAGAAGAATTAAGTGAGGTGGAGCTAGACACTGGCTTCAGTATAGCTCGAGGAGCCAATGAAAAGACCAAACAGACTCAACAGATGAGTAGAAGCCCCTAGAATTGGTTTAGTATGGCAAATAATCTTTGGGTTTTGAGAGGGATGAAGATCTTTTGCTTTTCTTGGTTTATGAAAACAATTCTTGTTTAAAATCCAAAAATGCGGATAAATTGTGGGTGCAGCAGTGTCCTTTGTAAGTATCATGAAAATCTACAGAAGTACTGAAAGCCAAAGTAAGCAAGTTGGACTGAATTTTGGACACATTGTTCTGTTTTTGTTTTTTTAATAGGTGAAATGAGGAATGATTTATATATCACTGTAGAAAGAGGAGAATTTGAGAAAGGAGGGAAAAGTGTGGCCAGAAATGTGGAAGTGACAATGCATGTGGTGGACAGCAGTGGTCAAATTTTAAAGGTATCTTTGTTTTATGTTTTTCCTTGCTGTAGTTAATTTTGATACACTTTTTCACATGTAAATCCTCTTTTGTGGCACTGATTGAAGAATACAAAAATGCTTTGGAAAGGACATGTTTATCTTTTGCTGTCTTTAGGTATTCAAAGTGTTTCCACTTTGCTTAAAACATTTATAAAATATCTATATTAAACCTTAATATATGTTTGTTTTATTTCTGTGATGAATTACATGATTGGGATAAACCTGTAAAATTGCCAACTAAATAACTGATGATTCCATTAAGATGTTGGAAAATGTTGAAGCAAGATCAAGTTTGGGAAAATTTTGTATTTCCTAAAAATTCTTCTTAGAAATACTCAATTTTTATGATACACAGAACAACTTTTCTTGATAATTGTGAATTTTGTGTCTGATTTTAATAAATTAGGGATTCTTGCTGCAGAAGTCAGCACCATGTATCAGTAAAAAAAAGAAATTAATATTCCTTTTCATCTTCAAATTTTATTGTATGAGGCTGGTGATGGCTTACAAACAGGCAATGGTTTACATTTTAATTATTAATAGATGACTGTTTCTCAACATTTTTCTATACCAGAAAGATTTCTGTTCACATTCAAACTTTTCCTCACATATTTCTGTATGGTTTTTGGTTTTTTTTAAATTTGGAAGTAGTATTTTCATATGTTCTGCATGATTTCATGGTTTGTGGGGTAACAAAATGAAGAAAGCCTGGCTCAAATTGCGTGTTCGTGTATCTGAAGTGAAATTGCGCTTATTGATCCATGGCATCCAGTATAGACACATTTATATATATAAACATAAGTGTGTGTGTATATATTAAACAAAAACATGATATTGAGATTATAATTGCAAAAGCTACACCTTACCTTTCCCACAGAGAATTAATAGATATCCCCAAGTCAGGACTTTAGACAAATCCATTTGTCTACCTTGCTATGGGAGTCCATCATGGGTGTTGTAAAGGCAGCCAACACTTTTCTTCCTCCTGATCGCAGAATCCACATTTATTTTCTAATCCTGGGATGTACCACTGATAGTGCCAGGGTTACAGGCTTATTTCAGATGATTGAAGATCTTGAGCCTGGGCTGTTCTGGTCTCAATTCCATTCTTTGTTGCTGGGCCATAACATTGGCAGGACTGTGTTGTGTCATGGGAATCCACAACCCATGTGTTGCTTAAACCTCCCTGATCACCCAGTACACCCTGATAAACACTTCTGCTCTAAATTATGTGAATGATTCTGCTATTTCTAATTTTCTAATTGCAAGTATAAAAAACAGTGCCGCTGTTTTTGAGGATGATAAGATGCTGAACATTGTACCACATTTGACATTTATGTTATGAATGTAAACATTAAATAGTCTTCCTTGGAAGAGCAGTCCTTGATGTCATTTTACCAGTGAATTAATCTATCCTTAATCATGTTTTCTCTTCATTAGGATTTTATCTCATTTGGCTCTGGAGAGCCACCAGCCAGCGAGTACCATTCTTTTGTGCTTTATCATAACAACGGCCCCAGGTGGGCTGAGCTGCTGAAACTTCCCATTCCTGTGGATAAGTTCCGAGGAGCTCACATCCGCTGCGAATTCCGGCACTGTTCCAGTGAGTGCTGCTCGTGACTTCTGCTAGTCCTCCCCATTATGGCTGTAGTCAGTGCATGAGTTTCCATAACACCTCAGGGAAAAGACAGCTGCGTGAGCTTTCTCTGTAATGCTTTTTTAACTAACAAAATTCTAAAATCTTTAAAACATTATGAAACATTTTAGAGATGATTTTGAGGGAAAAATTGCTGACTGGTTCCACATTCTGCATTCCAAGGCATGAAAGAAAGGTTTCACAGAGGAGGATAAACTTCTATATGTTGCTAAGATTGCATACTTTGTGGCTTACATTATTTGTTATTAATATATACTAAATTATTTCAGAATGCTCCCTTCTGATTTAAAGTGAGATGAAAAAGGAGATGTGCAAATTGGAACAGCAATTCAAGATAATCTTCATCTGACTAGCTGCAACTCCAGTGTACTTTCTTATGTTGCATTGTATATATTTATTTTGTCTAAAAAGTATACTATTAACTGCTGCTATTTATACATGCATTTCAGCAAAAGAAAAGGGTGAGAAGAAGTTGTTTGGCTTTTCTTTCGTGCCCCTGATGCAGGAAAATGGGAGGACTCTGCCAGATGGCACCCATGAACTAATTGTACACAAGGTAATTTGAATTAGCAGTCATTAGCAGTAACGATTCCACGGGAACCTACTTTAAATGTCCTGAGACATTAGGTTGAGAAAGTCTGTATTGATTATCAAATAAATGATAATCTTGTCACCATTAAAATATCATTGCTGATTGTTTGATATTCACCTTCCTGATATAAACTGCAATTGAATCTAGGTATGTGTTTCAGTGCATTGGTTTTCCTAAGTCTTAGTATTACATCACATTGTGTTATAATGAATTTCACAAAGGTAAGTTATTTTAATTTTGTGGAATTCTCTTTCCACATATAAGAACTGTCACTTTGTTCAGTGGATTTTATGTGCTCCCAGATAAAGTTTAGATTTCAAAACAAAAATTTGTAGCTATTAATTTAACGTAACCTGTGCAAATTTGTTAAATTTGAATGCTATGTTCTAAAACCAAATTTCAACATTGCAACAGGTGAAGTGGAAATTCTTCAGTTTCTGAGAGAGAAACAATGATTCATATAATTTAGAGATTTGGTCAATTGTTTTGTGCAGTACAGTTATTTTAACTGGTTTGTTTCAACAGTGTGAAGAAAATGCAAACCTTCAGGATTCTGGTCGCTACCTCAAACTCCCCTTTTCAAAGGGAATATCCCTAGGAAACAACAGCCAAGCAGTAAAAACCACTAAGGAGTCCTTCTGGATTACTTCCTTTCTCTGCTCCACCAAACTCACACAAAATGGTAGGATATGTTGATTATTTAAAACATGATGAGCTGAAATGAGTGTGATAGCTAGTCTTTTCCATGCCAAGCAAGCATGGATATACTCAAAAATAGCTTATGTTCTATCTATTCTGTGAACTGGTTTTCTTCATAATTTTTTTTATATCCAGATGGAAACAAATGGATCATGATGAACCACTGTTTTTAAGTAGTTCAAGAATGCTTTTTAGATGACCATGATATTGGAATCAAATGCAGCACTTCTGGAATCAGCTATCAAAACCCAGCTGCTTTATAAAAACTCTTAATCTGTTTGTTGTAGATTTTTTATGAAATACTTATTGTCAGCTTTAGGCTGTAGCAGTTTGTTTCTAATTAGGCATATATTGCTTTTTTGTTTCTCTTCAAACCAACAAGAATTTATTACTACTTAAAACCGTTTGTACACTGGCTATAAGGAGCAGCAGATTTAAATACATGTGTTTACACACTCTACCAGTGCTCTGTGTAAAGTTTTTAACCAGTGTTATGTATAAAGTTCTTGAGGTTCTTGTTTACCTGCCATAACTGATCTACCTGTAACTAAAACAAAAAACTGTGGAACAGTTTTCCAAAAATTTCTAAATATTGTGTATTTGCTGGGTAATGTGTTTCTGACCATTCTTTGAAAGACCCACAATTTTATATTATTACTTTGATCTTTTTTGTGTGTGAATATCTGTGACTTTATTCATCTTGTGTGTATGATGATAAAACTGCTAACTGCCTGCAAATTGGTTAAAGATGTTAAACAAAAACTAGAGCAGCTTTTTAAGTTGAAATAGTGCTCTTAATTTTCACCCTTTAATAGCAAGTGTGCAAAATAGAACTGTGTGCAACCAGTAAGTGGCTTTTTTCCTTGCACACACCCATTTTGTATTTTCATAGCAATTACCTTAGTAATGAAAGTTACTCAATGAGAGATTTTCCCAAAGGTAGCTAATAGGTAATCAGAGACTAAATTTGCTTCAGTTAAAGGCCTTGATTTAGGAAATTACATTAATCTACTGGTACTTACACATGCATAAAAGTGCTGCCTGGAACTTACAAGTGTCTCACTGATAAATAGTTCCCTGTTGTCTGGGGTTCTAGTACTAATTTTTATTTACAGTACAGAAGTTATTTTGTACTTATTTTAAGTAGATGTGTGACATAGGGCATAACATTTCCTCCTATTTTTAACCATATTCTGAGTAAGAGGGTGTAGAATATCTGAATAATATTGATCCCCTTTTCAGCTCTGAAAGAGTTAACAATTATTTCAGCAGTACTTCAGAGGGTGGAAATATTTTCAATAGACAGGCTCATATTTTCTCCAAGGATCTTCTTTGGGAAGTTCATCTTGGTGAGTTTCCAAATCCCCATTCTTTTAAACAAAAATTTGCCAAAATCTATTGCATGCTCAGAAAATGAACATAGAGCAAAGCATGTGGATATTTGGTCATGTGAGCATTACTTCAGTTATCCCTGAGAGAATGTAGCTTATGTATTAAAAAACACAGGATTAAAAAGATCTGTGTATTTAATTTTTTTAGTAAACATTTGTATTGGTATTTTTGAAAATTGCTGGTTGTTTTTTAATTTGTTTTTAAGTTTGGAGATTTTTTCTGAATGTCTCAGAGATTCACCCGTTGTTTACAAACAACAATGTTCAGTCTGAAAATGAATTAAAAATTATTCTGTTGTCTGGCTATGGGGTGGGGAAGGACCCCAAACCCAGACTTGTAAAGGGTGTGACTGAATTAGGCTGCAGCTTTACTCGCTTGCTGGGAAATTTTACTCAGCTGTCATTCTCTCATTGATTGTTCCCACATGCCATCAGCTCTCATGCATATTAAAATTATGGGGACTGGGGGATGGAGGCTGACTCCTAGTTGTTGGGATCCATAACTTCCTTACCCTGGGCACTTTGGAGGTGTTATTAGGATTATTTCCAAACGATTTTTAGAGACCTTCTAAGCAGGGGAGTCTGTGCGTTCATAGTGGCTGAGAACGCATCCTTATCTAATCTTTCTGCTATTTAGTTTTTCCTTCTCTTTTCCCTTTGATCCTGGATAGTTAATCAGTTAATATTAGCAAAAAGTATACTAGCTTTTTTCTATTATATTCTTAGATGGGTAGTTATTTTTCATTACTCTATAAAACCCCAAAAGAGTGATTGAGAGCACAGTATTTTTCTACTGAGTAGTTACCAAAACAGTCTTAGTTTTTGACATGTATCAGGGATTGTTGGCTGCAAGAGAGTCAGGATCCTTCCAGTAAGTCTGAATATTTTGGCTGTTGGCATCCACTTGTTTCTCAGCACTGACTGGGGCATCCCTGGTCAGCAGCTGTTCAGCAGCAGAGCAACACACCATACGGCGTGGCAGAGGTGTAATCCTTCTAGCTGCAAAAAAAACCCAAAAAAAACCAGTGAATCAATAAAACACAAGTAGCACTGGGCAGCTTTCCAAATAACTCTGGTTATGGAGGAAGTGTTGGTGAGCACAGAAGCAGCCTGTTGGAAGAGACATGCTGATTGCCAGTTCTGAAATTCAGTCTTTTCCTCCTGAAGTGTAGTAGTGTCACAACAAGTCAATTTCTGATGTCTCAGGACTTATATGAGAGAGATGGAAAATCATCCCAAACCACTTCCTTAAACTCATGATTCTAAACTTTCAATTAAACTTAGCTCTTTGGATTTAAATTACATGCTTTGAGAAGGGACGTGTTTTATTAGGTAGGGATAATAGGTCAGGTGTAGTCTGTTTTAAATATACAGGCCTTGATTATTTTGAAGGTAATGCATTGGAAATATTTTTATTCTTCAGCAAAATGACTCATCACCAGTGACTTTTTCCCTTTTCCAAAACTATGATGTCCTAGTGGGCTTATTCTGGGAACAGTTTTATATCCTCATGTCTCTTACTACATTACACACCGCTATCCGTTCCCCTTGTGATACACGTCAGATTTTCTATTCATGTCATTTATGCTTGGGCTATTTGCTAATGTTATCTTAGAATGTCTTTCCTCCTTAGCACTTCCCTTGAAATAAATCCTTTGAAGTGAGTGTCTTACATTTGCTTTCTTTTTCTTTTTAAATCCCCCAACAAATCCCTAATATTCAGTGTTAACCATTTTATACCAAGTTCCTCCAGCAAACCTGTAAAGAAGTGTTTTTCCTGCTCTGAACTTATAGCTTGAGCTAATCTTGCTACTTGTCAGGTTGAGCTGAGGCTTAAAGTGTGGAAGTACATTTAATTATCTGAAAGACAAACGTAGTTCACTGGATTTGTAAATCTTGTTTCTTAAAAATTCCTGACAGAAAGAATAATAAGAGCTATAATTTGTCCTTGATCTTTGGGATGTGTTTCTGATGCATGTGTGGGACTCTTCGACACTCAGTGCAATTCAAGGATATCTTTTTTCCATGCCAACACAGCTTGAAGTAAAGCAAAAATATAACACATAAATGCATCAAAACAATCTGTGTCCATCAAAAACAATTAAGGCAGCAAAATATTTGTGGAATCTTATGTTGGTTATTTGCCATTAACATCTAGGGCAAAATCTGAATATAGGTGGAGATTTTTTAGTGTTAATAATGTAAAAATTATTACTTCATTTTTTGTGGGATAGAGGAACTTCCCTGGAGCAAACCAGGAAAGAGATGACACAAAGATGGGAGTTGTTCAAGTATTACTTGAGTGTGAGAACAGTCCGTGGTAGAAAGCAGCCAAAAAGATGCTGAACCAAGAGGAAAACTTGCTATTAACTTCTTACTTTAATAACTACTGAGAACACTTCAGAAACCCTGGCTCCTTCTAACACAGTGCAGGGCAGTGATCAGCTGGACTGTAGCTTAAACTGGTGGAAGGGTTAGATGGTGATTAAGGTTTTTCTGCTTCAAACCACTCGGCACTGAGAATTTCTGAAAAGCTGGTCAGTGAAGCGTGGCAGTAGTAAACTTGAATATAAAAGAGATTTGGAATTTATTTAATTTAACAGTCAAAAATATGTGTAGCTTTTACTGAATACAGCTTGAAAGGAGCTCTGCAGATGTGTCTGAGTTCAGCAAGGAAAAACTGCTGGAAAACCAAGCCAAGTTTGCAAAACTATTTTTGGATATTGAATGGTATGGAACAAGAAATTCTCAATCTTATAGCAAGGTGGGCTTTCTAGTACCTCTGTGAAGCAATAACGTGTTCAAAGACTGCAAAATGTAGAACTTACATTTAAGATATTTGGAAGGGCAAATTCATTGGGCCATCTGTCCATGATGAATTTTATGGAAGTATTTACAAGAAACCATGGATGAAAAAATCAACGTGTAACTAATTCAGATGTGCTGTAAGATGAGTTTATCAAAGACAAATAATGCCAGAATGAACTTCTTAATCTTTCTTTTCAAATTTTTTTGTTTACTATCAAGAGGAAATGCAGCAGTTCAGCAATGCAGCACATAAGAAAACATTTAGATTAGAAATAAGAATTTTCAAACAGGCAAATAAAAGTTAAAATGGAAGGGGAAAGTTGCACTATAGTGAAAAGAATTTCCTTCCTGAGCAGATGGAAAAATACTACTGGATATGAAGAAATCTCTGGGATTTATCTGTTTTAAAGGACTGGAAGGATGTGGAGATGAGAGTGACTTCACTAAAATCTGAGACAATTTTCTGCTAATATGTTGTTGAAAGGTCTCATTAGTTTAGAGGGACTATGATAGAGCAAAGTATTGTAACTTTGATTTAAATAATTAATAAGAAGGAATAGAAATTAGATTGACTCTAATGGTAGAAAAGGCAGGATATCCTAGTGGAGACTCCTAGGGATTCTTCTTCATCCAGGGAGCTGAATAGTGCTAAACAGGAGAAGCATCATATTGGTGACATGCATATGTCTAAAAGACACTCAAGTTCTAGAATGTAGATGTCAGGTGTTTACAAGAGATGTATGAGCTTGCTAAAGATGTAGAAAATGACGTAATCTTATCTATAATGTGGTTGTCATTTTGGTTAAGGAAGCTGAAGGACAAGGAATTAAAACTGGAGGAAGTTTGGACATAGTCAGGTATTTTTTAGCTCAGAATAGTTCATTTTCCAGAAGAGATTTTTTACTTGTTAATCAAGTGGGATCTTAGAGGCATCGTGTTTGAGCTCTAAAAAGCCATAGAAACATGAGTGCTTCAAACACAGTCAAGGTAGCAATTAGGAGATTGTTTCTAGCTTTCAGAGAGTACCTCTGGAAGGCATCCTTCAATGGGATGAGAGAGGGCAAATAATTGCTTTATTTAAGATAGTATCTGAATGAGATTGCATGATAGAGTGGCCACAGGAGAGTGATTTTAGTGACCCAGTACCATGTTCTTATGTTTGTATTGGTGGAGCAATTACAGAATGGAATGAAAATGTGTTCTTGGAAAGATCATATTATAGCAAATCTGAAGGTGTTTTCTTTTGTTTTAATGATGCCAGATTTTGCTGAGTGGACTGCAATAGTAAATTTTAAAACATGAAATACTGCTTTGCTTCCAACTTTAATCTTGCATTTTGTTTTGCAGGAGATATGCTTGACCTTCTGAAGTGGAGAACCCACCCAGACAAAATTGCAGGTTGCCTCTCAAAATTAAAAGAAATTGATGGTTCAGAAATAGTGAAGGTATATACCTTTTCATACTTTTAGATGATACAAAGGAAATAATGTATTTCTATGTCACAGAAGCATCTTGTTAATAACATTCTTATTCTCTCCCAAAAGTTTCTTCAGGATACGCTAGACACTTTATTTGGTATTTTGGATGAAAATTCTCAAAAATATGGATCAAAAGTATTTGATTGCTTGGTAAGTTTCATTTTGTGATCATGCTTAACACTAGCTAAAAGCCAAGTAAAACAAAAAAAAAGGTGTTGTTTTTTTTTCCTTTTTCTCTCACATTTAGGTTCACATAATAAATTTGCTGCAGGACAGCAAGTTTCACCACTTTAAGCCAGTAATGGACACTTACATTGAAAGTCATTTTGCAGGAGCACTTGCATACAGGTGAAGTCTGTACTTTTTCTATCTGATTTAATACTGACAGTTTTACTATACTAAAAGAATCAATCATTAGGTTAAGGAAATAGTGTATCCTTGTTAAAATCATTCTACTGCATATTTAATGCTGGTATTATTGGCCATTCATCAGAGATCTATTAGGTGCTCTTCAGCAGACTTAAAACTAAGTGTTCTATTGAGTCTGTGGTGATCAGTGAAATCTAGTGATCTGTTTTTTATTTTGCCAGTGTTTCTCATGTGACAGCTTTTGGTTTGCATTTTATGTGCAAAGTTAACCCTTCTCCCACTTCTGTGTTGTAATGCTTTCTGATGTGCTATTATAGAGATCTTATAAAAGTACTTAAGTGGCATATTGATCGAGTCACTGAGGTGGAGCTTCATGATCACATACAGGAAGTACTAAAGGTAATAAATATTATTGAATTATATATTTGAATGATGTATTCATACAGTACATGTGGGTTTAACATAGGGAGTGAAGCAGAATATATATAAATGATGGAAGAGTAGTACTAATTCTATGGAGCTGCAGACTTTCAGTGCAGTCAGTTTATGTCAGCAAGTTGACCATTGAGGCTCACTACCATTAGTCTGTGCATCTCTATGTTCCTTACTGAATGAGGCAGAGGAATCAAATATAGATTACACTGGTAGTGTTAACATCCATGGCATGAATCTAAATGCTGACTTAGTGGTTCAGTCCTGACACCAGGGAATTCTACTGATTGTGCTGGTTGTGGTTGTTCTTGTTGCCCTACTTTGTACACTCAGAAGAGCATAACATGCCATCAGGCTGAGTTATACAACACAATAATCCCATTATTGTGGGGACACATACTACAATTTGGAAATAAAATATCAATGAGGTACCATTTGTGTTTTTCTATGCTGCTGTGAACTTTGGTGTCTTGCCACTAAGAGAGGGCAGTGTTTTGAATTTGCATTCCAACAGTTTTGCAACTTAATTTAAGCTTTTTTTGGAGGGGGGGAGGGTGGGAGGAGAAAGTGGTATTGAGTTTTTGCTTGTTTGTTTTGGTTTGGTTTTTTAGATTAAAATTTTGTTGGTATTCCAATAGAGAGATTTATCAAAATTAACTAATGGCCTCCTGTTTCAGATTCTTTTCTTTATTTGAATGATATAATCATTACATGTGCTCTGTTTAGAGATAAGCATGTTCATTTTTGTGAGTTATCTCTGATTTTGGCATTTATAGGCACAAGAATATATCTTTAAATACATAGTTCAATCAAGAAGATTATTCTCTATTGCTACTGGTGGACAAAATGAGGAGGAATTTCGCTGCTGTATTCAAGAGCTCCTTATGTCAGTGCGCTTCTTCCTGTCCCAAGAGAGCAAAGGAACTAGTGCTTTATCCCAGCTACAAGTAAGCATTATGGCTTGTTGGCATTTTCCCCATCCAGTGTGAAAAATGTATGCCTGTTCAGAAAGAAAATGTATTTTTGCTAGAACAAAGTGGTATTTTCAACTTTCCATCCTACAGTGTGAAATTTTCATACCAGCACCTTCTAAATATGCTTGGAATAGATAATCTTAAAGCTGGCATTTTATATTGAATTATAATAATTGTGTCGATGGATACAAATAAAACAATTTATCTGTTTTGGTTTTTACCAAAGAATTTGAGCCATACAAAAGACTACTATCAGAGTTGTCATGCTTTACAGAAAATTTTTAAGTCTTGATGAACCATATGGTTTAATACTCAGATGATATCTTTATTTCACTTGTGACTACAAAAATGGGCTAGTGCTGCAGTGTAGAGGCAAAACACAGGAGACAGCGCTCTGCATTAAATGCTCATGAATATACCATCCTCTTCCCACGTTTCTGTAAACAGAGATGGTTAAGATCCTGTTAAGAATTAATGTTTTCCAAATTTCTGTAGAAAACTCTTCCACCAAGAAAATGGCAAATCAGACAGAACAGAGTTAGAAAGGTAGTTCTTCCATCTCATATCCTGTTAGCAGCTGGAGTCAAAAGGCAACAAAAGAATACAAATAACCACATTTAGAATTGTTTTTCAGTATTAACTCATGTTAGCCTGTTCTGCCACCAATGTGAGTGTGTAACTTTTCACAATCAGCAGGATTTAGAGTAGTAGAAGGGAATGTCAGTTTTAGCTTCTTTCCTCTGGCATTGTTCTCCTTATTTTTTCAATGTTTTGTTTTTAAATTCATCAATGACTTTCTGACCCATTTTAAAGATTGTTGAAGGGAACCAGGACTACCAGTGCTGCCTCACTCCAAAATAAAAATGTTCAGTATTTGAAAAATGGAAGATACAGAGACTGTTATACTACTTACCTTAAAACAAAGTAAACCAACCCACACAAATATTTTTTGTATCATATCAGCTAGATTCTGCCATCCTTTTAAAAATTTTCTCTCATAGAAGCATATGTGTATTTAAAGAATAAATATTTTTGTTCTGAGTTGAACTTGCGCTTTGTCCTGGGAGGGATTAGCAATCATGAAATATTACTTAAAGGAAGTAGTCACAAGTGTAAGTCTGTTAATGAATGTGAGCCTATTCATTCTGAAAATAAAACAATTTTAAAGCTATTACCTACCCTGGAAGCCAGGCATTTCTCTAGAGTTACTTAAATTTCTATAGTTTATTAAATTCTATAAATGTCAAAACTGTTCTGACTGTCCATTTTTACCCTAGGCTGTGTTTCTCAGCTCATTCCCATCAGTGTACTCAGAACTTCTGAAGCTCTTTGATGTGAGAGAAGTGGCAAATTTGGTTCACGATGCCTTGGGCAGCCTGCCAACAGTCATGCATGGGGATGAGTCCCTTCAAGCTGTTAAACTGCAGAGCATTGGGAAAACTGTGGAGAGTCACCTGTACACTAACCCAGGTAAGGTTACTCTGGGCTGCCTGCAGAGGAGGAGCTCAGACTGTGTGCTTTGTACCTGGGCCAGCAGATGCTGAAGGAAATAGTGTTCAATGTTTCCAAGCAGGCCGAAGCTTTGACCATCTGTTTAGGTACAGTAATTGAAATTAATATCATCCCTCTGAAAGTAATCTTTAAAATATACTAGACTGAAGAAAGTATGTCTCTGCAGAGGCATTACCACTCTATGGAAATTAGGGAGGAAAGATGTGCTATGTATTAAATGTTAATGTTGCATAGGGAAGTCACAAGGATTGCCCAAAGTCTAAGATTGCCCTCTTTCTAATTATGCCAAGCACATACTTGAAAAGCTCTGTGTCATGATTTTTTCCTTGTCTTTCTGTATAATATTTGTAAAGGGCAAATATTAGCATTTAAAACAGTCAGCTAATTTGACTTCCTGCATAGAAGAAAAATTAGGACAGTGAGTGATGGCTCAGAGTTCTGATTATTGCACCATTCCTTGCGCTCATTATTTTTTCTATATCCAGTGGCTGACACTGCAGCTGACAATTAGCAGGAAAAAGAGTAACTCAGACAAATATTCTCCAAACTTTCTCACCTAGTCCTTAGTGAATCCAGAGGTGAATGAGCCAGCTCTCCTTTTCTGTAGTACCACATCTCTCCACCTCAGCAGATCAAGATAGAGGGGTGTTTAGATTCTGGACTTGTAAGGAATATATCTAAAGCTGTGATAAATGTGGTGGTTGTTTGAATAACTGGCACTATTGCTTCCCATATAGTGTTGCAAGTCATTGCAAGATGCTTTTTGCCCATTTGGTCTGGTAAAACAGAGTTTCTGATCATTTTATGAAGCTTTTGCAAAAATGGGTTACTTGAAACAGTTGAATGAGGATGCTCAGTTTTGCCTGAGGCCACGTTGTGTGTAAGAGTTGCTATTTACAAGTCACGTGTTGCTACATGTAGACTTTTGGGACATTTTCAAAATGTAGTTCATGATGCTGCATTTATGTGTAAGCAGTTCACAGAGTGGATGGCACCTCAGGTGAGGTGCCAAATGCTGTGTGGGCTCATCAGGAAGCTATTTAGAGTTAACCAAGAATAAACACCTTAGCACAGGGCTGCTCCTGATTTCTTCTGACCTTCTGGACTGAGGGATTTGAGTTGTAGCTGGAAGAGAGGATCTGTGGCCCAAACAATAGTGCTCATACACAAAATGTGTGAAAGAGCCACTACTACTGCTCTGTGAGAGCTGTGGAGTTGAGGAGTGGTTGGATTGAGCTTTCTATCACCTGCTTGCCAGCACAGTACCCCAGCCACAGAATCACAGACTGGTTTACAGTGAACCCTTCATCTTGTTGATGGATTACCAGATAGTCAAGAATTCAATATGTGTAAGGCCTAAGAGAATGCAGGGAAAAGGAGCTATCCCCTGTAATCCAGGAGCTAAGTCTTTTTTATACAAATAGAAAAGTCCTGCTTTATTTCTTCAGCTGAAGGCATTAGCTCTGTTTTTTCATCCAGCAGGAATCAATAAGCAGATTTAGCAGTGGGAATCAGAAGGTGGCACTTTTATAACTGCAGCTCTGCACATTGGCAATTTCTCTGCCCAGTTACCCTTTGACCTTAGAAGTATTGTAGTGGATGGGTCACTGGCAGCTGTGCACATTTGACATCTCAGAACACCAGGGACAACCTTTGGCTAAGCCAGGTTCTGGGGTAGAGAGAAAGAATATGCTGCCTTGGTTTCTTTGAGAATCTTCCCCCATTTGTGGTGCTGCAGGCAGATAGGAACTCTCAGGGCAGTCCTGATGAAAACCTGCTGAGGCACTTGCAGAATAAGCACTCACTGGAGAAAGGCTATTTATTGCCTAGTGCTGGGCTTCTCTACCACTGGTTTTCAACTGATTGATGGCCATTTGCTTACTGCCTTACAGCCTTTGATCATTATTTTCTTTAGCAGGAAGATACAGAGGTATACCTGAATAAATAATGATCATGAAACACCCATTTAAAAAAAGCAAGCAAGCTTTTATTTCAAAAATACGAATATACCTAAATAGTGTGTACAAATGGGCTTGTCCATGTGATTTGTCTTTTATTATAAAGATGACTAGAAAATGAAAGCAAGGGGATAGTCAAGCAGAACAAGATTAGTGCTGTGTTTCAGTAAGTAAGAGAAACATTAAAGAAATAAAATCTCAGAATAAATATATCTTCTTCCTCATCAAAAAAGTAGAGGAAATAATTGAGGGGGAGAGTGTTTCTAGAAAGTGTAATCCACAAACAATAGCTGCATGGCAAAATTGTTTTAAAAGAGTAATTTTCCAGCTAGAGAAATCCATTTTTAGCATATAATTGCATTAATGAACAAAGGGAGTAGATGAATATATATCTATAATGCAGCATATAATCATTAAAATTTTAATAGAGGAAATTATTCAAGTACATTTCCATGGGAATAGAATTTCTTAATTATGGAAAATATTTTAAAACAACAACCAAATGAAAACAGGTGATATCCTTCCCATTTATCAAGTTGTGAATAGGTGTTAAAAGTGTTATCACAAGTGTAAGTATTAGGGTTCTTCCCATTTCATATTTTCTTTAATTGTAATAAGAAGCAGCAGAAGTAAGTAGCATGTTAATTATGTTCTTGCATAATTTTCAGCAAAATCAGGGCAGCAAATAACACCAAAGAACTGTGTTTAGAAAATGAAAGAGTGGAAAAGCAAATTATTTTATGTAGAAATAAATAGTCTAAGTTGCTCATACTCAGTAGGAGTGAGGAATCTGTAAAAGTAAAAATTCTGAAAGAAATCTGAAAATACTGCTGCTGGCTGTAAAGGAGAACTTTTTGGTAGAGTATCATAAGTTCCTGCTGAAGTCTGTCAGAACCTTGGCGTATAAATGGATCCTGTCACATGGCAGGAACACTAGAGCATAATTTCTCATTGTTATGATTAGAGACTTTACTGTTCTACTTTTTTTTTAATTAAGTTTGGATGACAGTTCAATAAATACTTAAAATTTCTTTTATATATAGTATATTCCACACAGTGGTGTTTTTCTTCATCCATGATATAACAGAGTGACTTTCAGCATATTGTTTACTCTTCAAACATTTGCTCATGATTGTGAAGTAAAAGCTTTTGCTTCTCAAACCTATTTGTTAAAGCTAGCAAAAGCTTCTGCTTATCAGAAATAAGACTGAAGACATATTTGATAGATGTATTAAAATTAAATTACTCTATGAGAAGCTCCTATTCATGAAATTTTTCATTTTTTCCAGATTCTCGATGCATTCTTCTTCCAGTAGTTTTACATCATCTCCACATGCATTTACAAGAGCAGAAGGACCTTATAATGTGTGCCCGTATCCTTAGCAACATATTTTGCCTCATCAAGAAGAACAGCTCAGTGAGTAAACACCATGTCACATCCACTTGAACTTCTTTATATGGCTCAGTGACATTTAATGACACAAGCTGGACCTTGCCCAAGAGCATTTTAAGGAGTTCTCTGTGTAATGAATCTACATAAACATGCCATTTTGACTTTTTCATGACCCTTTTCTTTCCATGCATGAGTATTTTAATTGTATCACACAGTGTTCTGACAAGCTTTTGCACTTCTTGAGCGTTGTGTTGGAAAGAAAGAAATGTCTGCTTTCTTTAGGGGCATTTTTTATTGTGGGCTGTGTATTCTTAGGGGACACAGGGCTGATCTAGATAAAGAGATTGATATGAGTATTGCAAGGGAGATTGCACTTGGTTGCTAGTTGATAAACTTTATGGCCAGTTTCTGAAGTTTGTTAATTAATGTGTGAAAGCTGCATATGAGAGCTTGCTCAGACAGGTGTATTGCAAATGGGAAGGTGATGATATGTTCTGACAGACAACAGGATATAAGGCAATTAAAACCAAGCATTGCATGTAATTAGTGCAATACATGCATGTCGAGGGCAGCATATGTTACCTTGTAATGCTTAGTGGGAGCTCCTTTATGTGCTTCTTCATTTCACACCACTTTCAGCAATTAAATTTGTTCCGTCAGTGCTTTGATATGGATGTGGCTTGCACCTTTGGCACTGCAACAACATATTCCTTCCAGCTGCTCCTAGATAAGTATAAAATCTCATCACAAGACAAAGTGATAGATACTAAAGCAGAGCTGTGGTTTTGGCCTGGGACAAAACTTTACTTGTCTGGTCTGCATTTCACAAGATCTTCCATTTGGGGTCACCAAGCCAGAGATGTACACAATTACAAGTGGATATCTACATAAGACTCTCCCAAATGTTCAGGATATGCAGATACTATTTTTAGTATTCTTTGAGTAATTGAGATTATTAAGAACTTGGTGACTTTGGCATGTTTTTTTGGTACATCAGTACAGAATTTCAGTCCTTCCATTAGAATGAAGATGATTTTGAGATTGGGGGAACAAGTGAATTTGCAGTAAGGCAGCTTTGAAAATTCAGGCTGTTGCTCATTCCAAAAGTAGTTTGTAGTAGTAAAGAGAAGGGTCCTCATGGTGGATGCAGTTCCTAAATATACTGTGTACTGTCTGTTGTCATAAGAAGCCAGTTTAACAGTTCTTTGATGCTAGATGAAGGGATAAAGAACATGGATTGATACTAGATTCAACTTAAGTCTAAAAAGGAATTTTGAGTGTTGTTACAAATCATATGCTTTAGGGTGTCTAGGAAGCAAAAATAAACAAAAGAAAAAATCCAAATCACTCCTACACCTCAATGTCAGCAAAGTTGATCTATTTGTCAGTTGAGTTTTAGCTTGGTTGTGTGCATTTGATTATTAGGTGTTTCTTTCTGTGAAGAAGGGCCATGGTAAACAATGGACAAAATTGTTCAGATTAAGATGGTGGTTTCTGCTGCAGTGGAGACTTAAAACATTGAAGCAGGGAAAGCATATTTCCATTTGAATTAAAAAGGAGAAGTAACTACAACTTGACTTTATCCAGTGTTTTCATGCTGGTAACTGAGGTATTCACGGTCTCTTTTGGCAGTGAACACTTCGATTCCTTTGTTTTGATGTTATGTGCAAGCAGTTGTGGGCTCACATAAATGACTGATTTGTTTGTGCTGCTCAGCTGCTGGGAAGCAGCATAGCTGGGCCTTACTGATGAAGCATGTCCTGAAGGTTGGGCACCATCTGCTTATTTCTGCTGATAGTTTCAAAGTGTAAAACAGGATTTTGCTTTTTTGGATTTTAAGCCTTTCTTGGCAATTTCCCCAGAAGATATATAAGTGTTACCTATAAAAATCTTGCTCGAAAAGTTTTTGTATATTATTTACTGCTTTCTTCTAAATGTCAAGTGAAGACATAGAGCTATGGTAATTTGATGAATATTTACATATTCAAAGTCATCCCTGTAACTGTGATGCAATTAATGGAAAACTATTAGGAAAAAAAAGAATAGAATTAAACACTATCTAACAACAATTAGACAATAGTCCTTGTTTCTTGAATGTAGCATTCATAGTGAAAGTGTAATTGGTTTCTACGACTCCATCAGAGGAATTATAATTGTGGTCATATTTCTGGTTTAAAATCTTAAATGTTTTATTTCTTATTTAAGGAAAAATCAGTCCTGGAAGAAATTGATGTGATTGTAAACAGTTTGCTAGATATTCTATTAAGGACCATACTAGAGATCACCAGCCGACCACAGCCATCAGGCTCTGCTATGCGCCTCCAGTTTCAAGATGTGACTGTAAGTTTCTTGCAGTGAAAGAGCCCACAATTGTCACTGGTTGGACTACTAGACTTGTGACTATATTGTCTTTATATTGTAATTCACAGTGTTAGATTTTGTGTATAAAAGAGTGAATGAGGAGGACAATGAAAACCTTTCTTGCATTCTACTAATTTTTAGTGAATATAGTAACTTTTTCATTAAGTTTATTTATAGATTGTGACCAAAAAAACCCAAAACATGACATTTCTTTTGAAACTTTCAGGTTAGTAATGAGTTCAGTATGTTCCTTTTGTTTGCAATATAATAGCTTTCTGAAACTCTCCTTCAATTTGAATTCCTGAAAATAGAAGAGAACCAATCAATAATAGTTCCTAAAATGCATACATTTTTTCATGATGAAACAACTCTAAAGATGCCTGCAGAATCTGTGATAACTTGTACTAATCTAAATTTATTACTTGAGAGGCATTTTGTTGTTCTCTGGGCTGAGCATTTGAGCTTTGTTTTTGTCACATGAAGCTGAGCATACAGGATGGATTTAGAAGATTAGCAAATGATGTTTTGGTGAACCTGCTATAACAACTCATGGAAATTACAAGATTGAAATATAGGCATTTACAGAAAATTTTGTGATGAGTGTTGATCAAATAAAATGAAATGTTATTTTGCTTTGTTTGCAGCGAGGTTTTCACTTTGCTTTTTAAGGGAAAATTGGTTCTAATATAGCCAGGGATGTGACCCCAAGAAAATGTGAGGGGTTAGCATTTAGTGCAGAAAACAGACTATGCTGAGTGATTTACCATCTCATACATTTATTAATTAATTGCTCAGTGTTTACACTGTAATAGTTTCTGTTAATGAATAGAGGGTTGCTTTTCAAACCAGAATTTCCTCTGAGATCAAACATTTCAAAAGCATTTAATAACTGCAGAAAAAATAATGTGTTGCCACGTTGTTTATTTTTTTTCCTTGTTTTCTCTCTTACTTTAGACCCACAGAGAACAAACTCTATATGGAGTATTTTATGGAGCTGACCAAGCTCTGTGATAAGATGACATTATGCTTAATCACTGTGGTTCAACAGCAATATGCATATAAGAGTTTGGGAGGTTTTTTCTTTAAATTACAAAATTGCAAATGTATGCCATGTGGTATATCAGGCCACCACAAGGAAATCAAAGCTAAAGAAAGGATGGTAGTGTTAGACTATTAGTGTAGCAAGGCTCTTATTTTATTGGCCTGTTATGAGATATCCCCTTGCTTGCAGATTAAGTTTTCATTAAACACCATGACAGCGTAATTCTTTTACACCATCAAAAAATTAGACTCTGAAAGTGCTTTCAAGTTGAAAAATTTTCTTTTATGCATGAGAAAAGCCATGTTATTGTCACTGCAAGCTCTCAAAGAATACTTAATGTGGAAGTGACTCACAGCACAGCATAAGGCAATTATATACATTTATGTAGAAATATCATGCAGTATGGGCTTCTGGCAGCACATGGAGCCAGATTCTTGGAACTATTTGTAGAGGATGTATGATATGGTACCCAGTGTGAGTACAGCAGTAGAGTCTGTTCCAGTATGTTGCCATTATTTCAAACTGCATGTGTCATAAAAAATTCCTTGTGAGATGTGCCATGGGAGCACACTTAATAAAATTCTCTCATAGATTTGAATGGGACATAGTCCTCCTTGTGGAAGTAGTCCCAAACCCATCTGAGTGTGGTCTCCTAGGCCCATGTGTCACTGTTTTTCTTCACCAAGAAACAGCATCAGATCAGGCAGCACTGGGCTTTGTGCTGCTGTGACTCCACCATTTGTTTCAAGCAGCTTTGGTAGCTGGATATCATTTAATTTTCAGTCAGCAGCCTTGTTCAGTGGTAACCTGCAAGGCGGGTGTGATACTTTAGACTGAGCATGAAGCAGACGTGGCTTCAGGGTGACAGTATTGCGGATGTTGCATTGGCAACCGTGGAATTTAATGCAATGGTGAGAGTGAAATTTCTACTTTGTTTTGTCACTGAATTAGACCTTTGAACTTCCTTCAGAAAAAATGCTTTTGCATATAAAGAATTGGCAGAAAGCAATCCAATTAAAGTGAACTTTAATTTATTTTAGATCTTGAAAGTTCAGTCCCTCAGAACCTAAATGAGCTGCAATTTAATTGAAAGCTCCATGGCTTTTAATAATTGTGCTCCTGAAATAAGACACAAAAAATTACTTAAGGAATCTACCTAAGTGATTTTAGTGTACTGCTTGGCTTGACCTTTGACACTGGAATTGGGCCCTAAATTTTTTTTAGCAAGGTTGTTATGTGTGTGGAATTTGCTTTTGTGCATGATTTGAAAGTTAATCTGTGGCCAACACTGGCAGAAATCCTACAACATACATTTATGTTGAGCTCAACAAATGAGGCTGAATGTGCATTGCTATTTTAAAAACCAGCCTGTATAGCTACCTACATTCAAATTAAAAGCTCAAATTTAGAAGTCAGTTAACAATAAGCTTAAGTTTATACTTTTATAACACTAATCTGTCTGTCAACTATAATAGTACAGCTCTCTATAATAGGTTGTGATTTTTAATATACTACTATATAAGTTGAAACAAATGTGGAAACACAGAAAAAAGGTGACTAAAAAGGACTGCTTAAAATGCCTAGGCAGGGAAGGAATTTTGTAACTCAAGCTAGCTATTGGATATACAGATATTTACAAGACAGCAGCTGTAACCTTTATGTTTATGCCCAGAGCATGAATATTAAGAGATATTGTAGCCTTAGGATATTGTTTTGAGATTGTGATTCTATGTTTCTATGAATGCTATGTTTACTGTAAAACAAAGGGAAGTAAGAAATTTAGAATCATTTAGAATCACTTCAGTGTAAAGTATCACCATGTTGCTAGTGAAAGCAATCACCTCACACATGATTACCATGTATAATCACAAATGAATTAGGCCTTCCAATGAAAAATCTAGAACAGCCATTCCTGTGAAAACACACTACTTCTTTTGAATATCATTTTCTGTTTTTAATGAAAGACGGAGGAAAATATTCCCAAAATTTCACTTGCTAAGCTAATGAAAGGCACCATTTTAAAGTACTGTTATCACCTGTCTGTTCTCTCAGTCTCATTCTCCATTCCTGATGCAGGCAAAAATATATTTCCCATTCTTTAGCAAGCTTGTGAGATTTCAGAATTGTTCTTTCTAAGCATTAGGATGCAAACCAAACCTTTGACTCTTCCCTGTCCTCATCAATTCTGCAGTCAGACCTGACTGATACCATTCAGTGTTTCTTCCCAGTCCAAAACTGAATAAGCAGACAGGAAAGGGTGAATGGAAGAGCCTGTTCCTTCCTATAATATCTTGGCTGTTTGTCTGCTCCCTGGAGATACCCAGTGCAGTTCTCTGCTCTTTCAATGAGAAATTCTACTGTAAGCCCAAAGAAATTTCTGATCAAAACATTTTTGAAGTTTGTTCAGTCCTACGAATGAGTTTTCTTTTTGACAAATCTTGAGAGTTTGAGATGACAGAATGTTTTTAATAATTCCCAGCTAATTCCTTTCATCTCTTCCCTAAAGGAAAACAATAGCATTCTTCCCAGAATTCTTGCAAAATATGTTTGTTTATATTTGTTTCAAAGCTGAGTTGACTAAAGAGGTTGTAATTTTGGAAATCTAAGTAATTTGTTTAAAAACAGATACAAGGAAAACAAATAAATAACAAATAAAAATTTTACTGGTTTAGCCCTTCTGGAACTAATTAAAATAGATTTTTCTAAGCAAATAAACTCCATTTAGGGAAAAATATTTCCTTAAATGGGAAGGAAGTGCAATCAATGTATTTTCACAAAATGTGGAGTTGAAGCCTAATTGTAGAATAATTTCCCTTGCATTTGTTAATTATTTTCAAGTGCTTATAATATAAGAGTTTAAGCTCAAGTGCAGAAAACATTCTAATATTTCTCCTCTTGGCTTATCTGAACAGGGGGAATTTGTCTCCTGTTTGTTGTCACTCTTGCGACAAATGACTGATAGACATTATCAGCAGCTTCTTGATAGCTTCAACACAAAGGAAGATCTGAGGGTGAGTAACAGAATTGTGTTTCCACTTGCTTAGGCCTTTTTATTTTTCTTTTTGATTTATCTCCCTTTAAGATGTCCCTGTGCTTTGATGAATCATTTCAGTATTTAAATGCAATGTGTTTTCCAGATTAGCTAACTATTGCACAGCTTTTATTGGGAACTTGAGTTCACTCTCAGAGTGGGGCAAGGCTGTTATTGCTTCTGCAATGACAACAGAGTGAATTTGGATGGAGGAAACTATAAATTTTCTTTAAAGCCATGAATTTATCCTCTAAACCTCTCCTAAAGATTGTGTCAGTCTAAGGTTACCCTGCTCTTGTTAGATTCTTACTGTCAGACAATTGGGGGATTTTATGTTTGGCTTATTATACTTGCTTATTTTTTTCATTCATTAAATTATGTATGGCAATAGCAAACGTGCAGCTTGAGAAATGCATAATCAACTAACTCTTCATTTTTCTTAGCTGTGCAGCATGTCCATTGGCAGGAGGATGTGTCAGACTTCTAATGTCTGTCTGCTCATTTCAATCATAGAAAAGAGTAGCTGCAGAGGTCTCTTAAGACAACTTCTACCAGTTTCAGGAATTGAGTTACTGGGTTTGTGGACATAAAACATCTTCAATTGCTTTATGGAGGAGGGGTGGGATTAAAAAAAAATTTTCTTGAAGTTCTTGAAGATTTCCTGCATAAATGTAACCACTAAGATTTCCATTCTATTGGACCCTGGAAAGTTATATAGTACCAAATTTGATCCACACAAAAAATCTTGAGTAATCATTTATGCACATTATTTAGCCAGTAATCATATCCTAATGTGATAATATATTTTAGGTGTTACTCCTTAATTACCGTTTGATATACTTAAGTGCTGCCGGGAAGGGGAGTCTAGTCATGGTGCAATTTCAGATTTACTTAAATTCCTGATAGCTGCTTAGAGCTGAAGAGAGCATATCATTTATGAGTGTCTTTTCTTTGAGTGAGGTGGTCATATAGAGCTTGACAGATAGAAAATGCTGCTAAGAAGTTATAAGAAATCAAGAGCACTACCTAGGAGGTGTATAGGGTGAATTATTGTTATATAAGCAATACAGCATCTATTTTTACCTAGCATGGTTGCTATCCTTAGGCAATTTTTTGTAAATATTATGAAACCTAGGCATTTTTAGTTGAAATATTTTACCTTTTGTGTGAGTTCTGAACCTCTAGGTGTTCCTAGAGGTTTCAGGCTTTATTTCTGTTTGATATATCTGTGAAATACAGTGTTGAGTTTATTCAAACTTTTCTTCCTTCTAGAATATGAAAAATCTCTGAAATTAATGCTTGAATGGTGTTTGATTTGACACATTGAAATTCCCCCCACGCACATACCCTGCTATTACACAGAGACATATGGAAAGCAGCTGTAGCTGGTGCCATCAGCTATCACAACAGAGGTCTTAAGAACTCAAGTCCAGAATTTCTTATTTCCATTCAGATCTCATCGAATCAGCATCAGCTCAGCCAGTGATTCAGTGGTAGTAGTCTGATCATCATCAATGCAGCACTCCTTCTCTTCTGCATCTTAAATAATATATTGGTTTTTTCCCCTCCCTTGGAAATATTACTGAGAGCAAGAGGGAAAGATGAGAGCTAGTGTGCGAGACCACCACTGCTGTTAATCATGAGGTGATTGTGGGCTATCAAAACCATCTTGCTACTTCCCTTTTTACTTTTCTACTTTGATTGCTAAGTGTGGAATTTTCTTTGCTTTGAGATATCTTAGGAAATTATATCAATATGGATAAATGAAAATTCAAAAGGTGTTAATATCCGAGATAAGGCATTTTTTTTTCCCCTGAGATGCTTTAGAAGCTAAAATGGTAGCCTCAGTTAATCTAGTGGCTAGTTGGGATTTAAACTTCAGTGATAACTACCACCAGCTTGCTGGATTTCTGACTACTCATTTTGTCCCTAGTCAGTAGTATCAAAGTGAGCTGGGTCTTCCTGAAGCCACATTATGAGTTACAGATCTGATAGGATGTTTCCAAGGGAAACCTTATCTTATTTACAAGGGAGTGTAACCTTGGCTTTTGAATTGCTTTGTGCTCTGCTTTCTGGCTTTAGCTACCTCTGGTTATAACCATCTATACTAAACGATTAGGCACTGGGACCACATGGCATTTCATCTTTCTTCCAGACTAATTCTCAGGGTGACTATGTCAGTACTTGCATGAATATATGTTTGCACAGCATTTGTGACACTGTTGATAAAAATACCCCCAGCAAATGACTTCTCCAAACAAATATTCACTCATGAAAGTACTTGCAAAGAAGGAAAGAAGGTTTTGCAGTTCTTTTTTTTTTAGCAGTGTATACCAAACTTACTAAAGGCTAAAGGCTGTTTCCATCTTGCTAAGCAAGGAGAAGCAAAATGGAGACTTTAAAGGAATGACACGTACACATATTTATATGACATGCATCTAAGTGATGCCTTAAATGAGTGGTTGCTTATGCAAATATTCTCTTCTTCTTGTAAATATATTTATCTAAAGTAATTGACATGGTGACTGGTTTTTTGAGTTTCTTAAGAGAGGTTTTTTTCCAGTCAAAGCAGAAGATAGGGAAAATATTATATTTGAAAACATGCAAATAAAGTAATAAAATAACTGACAGGCGTTTCATGTCTGAGTGGTAGAACCAGACAATATACTTCACTCTCTTTTTTGAAACCCTGACTTTAACAAGACAGTAATTTTAAGTGGTTCTCTTTATCCTTCAATATTATTTTAAAGTTATGCTCTTTTTTCTTACCACAAAATGCTTTCTACTCCTAGTACATATATTTTACAGTAATTTGTAGAACCAGAGGCAACCTTCTAGGTGGATATTTGCTGCTGTGGAAAGTCTCAAATATAATTTATGACAAAAGGTAACAGTGAAGTTATGACTAGCAAAAGATCCGTGGGAAAGTGAATGTAAAAACTTATGTTAGCACAATGCAGCTTTGACCAAAGCAAGGTGGCTTTGATCAATATGTTTGGGGTTTTTAATTAATAGATTAAAAGAAGACAAAACAAGTAAGCAACTACCAGAAGGCCTAGTTTTTATTCATTGACAGTGTACCCTACATAATGTGACAGAATAGAGATTTGGTGAAGGAAAAGATAAGATTTCATAGGAATGGGTGTAAATCTTTGTAGTTCTGTCATCCCTCTCTTCCAGCTCTAGGGCCTGAGCAGGGTAAGGTGGGTGCCATACCCTAGCACCAAGTGGATTTATTCCCCTGTCCTCTAATGGCCCCTGGGACACAGGCTGTGTGAGATCCCTGGGCGTGGGGAGTGTCTCTGGTGGAAAAGCACAGTTCCAGCCACCATCCTTCCCCTGCTCTGCAGGGACATCCACTCACATATGGGACTTCTGAAAGGATGAGTTTTGGGGCAGAGGGGTAGTTCTAAAGCCACTCATTTAGGTGGCTTCTGATGTAGATTAAGAAAGCAGTGAAGCAGGGAAGATCTTGGAAAGGAACTGGCCAAGGGATGGATGAGTTGCCCAGGAACTACCAGCTCACTGTGGAACCACCCTCTTTCTTATTGGCTTTTGGCACTCTGGATGCTCTACAAAGCCTTGATATCATGTAGCCTGGTAATCCTACAGCATGAATCAAAGCAGTAGAACATGATGCAATTAGCTTCAAAGTGGACTGTTGACCCAAATGAAAATGCTTTATAGGTGTACCCCAAGAGATCCAATGAAGCCTCAGAGCTGGATGCAGCACTCCAGGTGGGTCTCACCAGAGTGGAGAAGGGGCAGAATCCCCTCCCTCGATGTGCTGGCCACGCTGCTCTTGATGCAGCCCAGGATGCAGTTGGCTTTCTGGGCTGGGAGGGCACTTTGCCTGCTCAGTGCAGCCTCTCATGCACCCCAAGTCCTTCTTGGCAAGGCTGCTCTGGATCTGTTCATCCCCAAACCTGTGGTGATACAGGGGTTGCCCTGACCCAGCTGCAGCACCTTGCCCTGGGTCCTGTTAGAACTCATGGCATTCCCATGGGCCCACTTCTTGAGCTTGTCCAGGTCCCTCTGGATGGCATCCCATCCTTCAGGTGTGAAGTTAAGTGGTGGGAATTAGTACTAAACCTTATAGTTTAGTATCAATTTAGTACTACTAATAAGATAATATCTAGTATTATCTTACAAATAGGACTAGACCTCATGTACACTAAGTAGAACTATTAAGAGATGGTATTTAGAGTATGTAAAAGACAAAATTACTTCCTTTTTGTCTTTTAAGATAGAAGACAGATGAGACATTAATTCTATCTGTACTCAACCAACCAAATGTTAGCTCACTTAAACTGCCGGCAAATATGTTTTTTAAATGTTAAAATCTGTTACTAAATCTATATTTTGCAGCTAATATTGCTACATTGATGACACAATTTTCCCTTTTTTCAGTGAAAATTAGAAATAATTAGCCTGATATTAATGATTCAGAATGTAATGCCAGTGTCTACATTTGCTTTGTTTTTAAAGTTTGCTTGGAATAAAAGATGTATTCTGATTCTGGCCTAGTTACCCAAAGAAATGTAGTGCATATGATCTTTCTGACTGTTATTCATAATGACTTTTGAACAAGCTATCTCAAAGGTGCTATGTTTCCACCTCACATAGCCCTTGGCTTTTAAATCTTCATACCACTGCATGGTTTTATGGTTTCCCAATAACATCCATTTGGCCTCTTCAGTTCAGTAGTCCACTGGTGAGATCCCTAATGGCAGAAACATGTATTGTGTCTGGACAGGAGATAAAAAGTGAATATGAAAGAATCTGGGATGTTGTTGGGAGGTGATATGCAGCAGCATTCAAGGTATTGCCATTTTGTTGGGATTATGGCACAGAGCTGTGGCATTACTCACAGGAGAGGGAGGAAACCTCTGCAAAATAAAAAGGCACTTAAGAACAAGGTGCAAACTTATAGAAAAAGGGCCTGGCATAGCTGTGTTGTTTGTAGAGGTAGGTACTTGTTTATCTGTAAAGCTGGTCACCTGCATTCAAAAGTACGTTATCTGCAGTGAGTATTATTTATACTCCTTAATACAGATAATTTTTTGGCATCTTGCTCAGAAAACAGGTTGTCTCTTTTATGTAATCTTCTCTGGTGGGTGGGTGTGGGGATCTCATCTGCCTTACCCAGTGCCTGTATTCATCCCCCTTTACAGTGATTCTCTAATGAAAGGCATCTGTTGTGCAGTGCCTGTCATCTACACTTTGATAAATGCACTTGAGAATATATTTTGGTGTTCAAAATTATTTGTATCTTCATCTCATCTTTGTTTCGGGGTAACTCTCTACAAATGATGGGGGCAGAATGAATACCAAACATTTCAAGGTCAGGTACTGCACTGATTCTGTTAGAGGTGTTTATATCACTTGCCTCATGCACTTCATGTTGTCAACAGCTCGATTTTCATACTAAAAGGATACTGGCAGTACCATACATAATCAAGATGGTTCCTTGTTGTTAGTTTTATTTGTGAAAAGAAAAACTGAAAAAAACCATGTGCTGAGAGGAATAGTTTAGTTATCTATTAGTGAGTTACATGACAAAGGAGATGCTAAAGGCTTTCAGGCAGTGCTTTCTACGTTCAAAGTAGCTCACAGGTGTTGACTGATTTTTTTAGATCCAGCAAATGAAGCAGAAAGGTTAAGTGACCAGTGCACAGCCAGCCAGCTGCACTACCACTTATGGGGCCTGGGCATCTCTACTGGAGTCACTGGTCTTTGTCAAGTCAATGACAAAATTGTCCTTACACTCTCTCTGCTGCTTTTAGAATGAATCTTGAAAGTGATGAAAACCTGGCATGATTAAGGAGATATTCTGAACTCTCTGGTGTTTGTAAAGTGCTTTTTTGATTTGCAAATTGTTCTCAACATCGCATTTGTGGAAGTGTATGGGTGGAAACCAAATGCATCTTTGACATTTCTTTTATGCATTGCTGTCAATCAAATGGCACATTATATTATTTTCATCACTTTAAGAAGAAAGGATTAAATCACTATTTGAAAATTCTTGGGAAGTAATAAAAAAAAGCTTTCAGAGGTTTATCTATGGTGAAAATAAGTGCAATTCTGCTATTTCTGTAATGATTTTTTTTCTCTCTGATTAAAGCTCACTGCTCTTTTTAAAGCAGCAAAGACATATGACTACTTCTTTTCCTTCCAAAGGATTTCCTGCTGCAGATTTTCACAGTATTTCGGATACTGATACGACCAGAGATGTTTCCAAAAGACTGGACAGTGATGCGTTTGGTTGCAAACAAGTAAGGCATTTTTAATGTTATTAAAAAGTATGAGTAGTATTCACAGATCATGATAAAAATAAAGTTATATGATGTTTGTAATAAAAATTTAATGTATTTTTTTAAATGCTGGCTGCAATTTTTCTTTTTTTAATTTAAGATTTCAAATCTCTGCACTTCTTTTATACCACAAATTTATGATATAATCTATACCTCTTTCTGTTCTGAATTTTGGTAAGCACATATAGCTGGAAAGTCAGAAACACTTTTACAGAATAAAGTTGCAAAGCATCAACAGCTTTGTTTTCCAAGTAACAAATGACAAGTCTCTAAGGAACTTCTTTTCAAATCTGTTTCTTGAAATTCTGAGTTGGTAAAGATCTGTTTGCTCTCAAGAAGAAATTATCAACTGTAATATTGTTAAAGATGCTTTTGCATGTTTTTTCATGTAGTGTTTGTCAGAAAAATCACAAATCAGGAAATGAGGTACAGCACAAGGCAACAGTCATGTAAGGCTCTAAGCACTGCTGAGTGAGATTTTCAGATGAATCCTGCCCATCAGCCATTCTTTCTCTGCTCAGGCCTTATTTTTAAAGAAACAGGTTCCCAGCATTTCTAAGAAATAATTACAACATGTCTGAAACAATATATTAAGTTTTATTTAATGTCTATTACCACGTATCCTTTTTGCAGTCTTGGCTTTAGATCAGATAACCCAGCTGAGCAGTCAGCACAGTTATGCAAAGAGTGTCAGCAGAGGAAGGGTGCTGTGTTGGGAGACCTTGGAATCCAGATTGAAGGATTGACTTAAACTTTCATGACACATATTGCAATGCCTGATTAAAATTCAGTTTTAGCCTGCATTGTGCCTGCAAGCTTCAAGGCCAATTTAAATTTTTGGTGCTATACATACTACTAGTAGCAATATAATTCGTACAATTAAATTTAACAACACTTGGGTTTATGGTCTCTATTTGTTATGTGTGTGTATGGATATTTAAGCATAACAGTACTTGTTCAAACTTTGTCATGACTTGAAACAATTTTTTGTTAATTTTTATTACCTCAGTGCTGCTAATCTTTTAAAGGTTGAATTCCAGAAAAAAAAGTTATTAATTAAAGACTGGATATGATAGTTTGTTTCTGTGTATGATATTAAATAAGGTATGACTGATACCAGTCTACATTTAGTAATTATGTTTAAGAAATAAACAGTGAAACACAAGAAAGAAGGAAGGAAAAAAAATAGGAACTTTTAGACAAAATGAATAATCTAAGACATTTTTATATATTCCAGTAACAGCTGGCTTGGCAGATGGCTTTGCAACAGCTGACATGTACAGAACTAAGGTTTAGGAACGACCTTGGCACATGCTACATGGCTGGTGATACTCAGATGATACCAAGTTCTGCAAAAGGAGCACTTTTCTTCTCCAATATTTCAGTAACCATAACACATCTCCCTTTATTAATGCATGACATGTTGTTTCTGACCATCTAGGAGGTGAGTCTCTGCCCAGTTCTGTCTGGCAAAGAAGATAGGCAGAGGCTGACAATAACTACTGGTGGGAATTGGCCACGAGGAGCTCATCAGACCAGCTAACTGATCCTGATAACACAATTGCATAAGCACTCCTGCCCACTATAGCAAGTGGGCTATAAGCACATCTTTACCAATTCAGCTTTGAATAATTGCTTGGCTAGGAATTTGTTCCTATGTGGAGGATGAGCTAGTTTGCTGTGAAAAAGGGGGTTGACCAGGTGTACTTAAATGTGTGGTGAAGGCTGAAGCCTCATTATTCCTGTGTCCCTATTCTGTTCCTTTTTGAGGCAGCAGAAAGGAAAATCTGCTTCTGTTCTCTTGTCAGCTGCAGAGTAGTCTTTCCAGAGCTGTTTCTGAATGGGAGCTTCTTGCTTTACCTCGTGTTCCTCACTGCAATGGCAGACTGCCTTCCTTCAGCTTCCTCAAAGTGTTCAAAAGCACAGAGTAGTAGCTTTGCTAGAATTGTGCCAGCCCAAAATATTTAAGTGCAGAGGAAATAGCCTAAAGGCAGGATGTGAAATTAGAGCACTGCTTGCCCCACGGAGAGAAGTGAGCTGTTCTTCCTGAGCATAGGAGGAGCATGGCTTTGAAGAATGCATGGGTTGAGATGTGGAGGAAGGCTAGTTCAGGGAGGTTTAGTCTGATTGTGACTATTATTAGGCCTAGTTGGCTTGAAGTAGACTTCATCACTAGCACTTCATTAGCCAGAGCACTTCCAGGGATCTGAGACTCTTTGGAACTGAAGGCAAAACTTCTTGAACTCTCAGCTCCATTCATGTCTAAAAGAAAAAGCTCTAAGTTCTAGCCCATCTTTTTAAGAGCAGAATAAGGTGATCCAATAACAGTCCAGGTCTTTTCAAACTTCTGCTTCCCAGGAATAAAGCAGGTGCTGTATTTCCTGTATGCCATGGCTGCCTTCTATCTGTCTGGCCTTTCACTCACTGTAGCTCACCTGAAGGCAGTGTGTGTGTGTGTGTCATCACGTCACCCATCGCTGCCATCACATCAACAGCTGCACTGCTTTCCTCCCTGTCCCTAGAGTGATATAAGAATTCAAACTGTCTGATATTTACAGGAAGAGAGATTTAGCCTGTCTGAGCCTAGGGAAGAAATAAGTCTTAGCAAGGATATAATCAAGGAGTAAGCTTTTCCTGAGGGAGAAATTACTTTTTTTATTTTCTCTTACTTATGTATGCAGAACTAGAATTACGTGAATTACTTCTAAGTCTTAAAATGCCGTAATTTTACAACATACAGTATTTACATATAAAAATCTCACTGCCCTCTGGCTCCTAGGGGATTTTCTTCTTTCTAGTTGCAATATTTTCAGTAATTCTGAAAATCTGATACTTGGATTGAACTGGGAAATTTTTAAAAAACCCACCAAAACCAGAAGATAGTATGAGCTCAAGAAGTCAAATCTGTAACTGTTCAGAAATGAAGGTGTTTCAAGGTGACACATATATGATCTATAGTTGTGAATGTTCTGATGCCCAATGTGTGAAAGTATTAATGGCTAGCATTATAAACTGTCAATTGACTTCTAAAATTTGAGAAATAAAGGAACATTTAAAAAGGCAAACTTTGCACTAAAGCAGAGAAATGGATTTTTTTAATTGTATTTTGTAATGGAAAGAGAACGTGCAAAAACATCCTTAGCTCCTAACAGTTGGGCAAAGAGACAGAAATAACTCTGTTTAAAGCTTCATAGCTGTGTAATATCTGAGATAATCAGCACACACGCAGGAAAGCAAAATAATTACTTATGGTCATTTAATATTTCTAAAATGAATGTTACTACTGAGAGACAAATATGGCTTTATGTTTACGATGGAAATAATTATTTTAATTTCTTTAATTCTAGAAGTAGACTTTCTACATCAACTAGGTAGTATCTAGCTTCTATTTGTAACTGCAGAGGAGCACAACATAATATAGGAAGATGTCTGAATCAGTTGCCTAGTGCCAGAGAGAAATGCTAAATTTTATAGCAAAATATGCTTGACTAAAATTGAAGCTTCTGGAGAAGACCTTCACAGTTTCAACTGGAAATCACTGTGTAATGGTCACTGGCTTCAGTTACCTTAAAGTTAGGAGAAGAATGACTTGTCTAATACTTTATTTGCCTGCCATCTTTTGAGAACAGTTAACAGACTCAGCTGAACTTTTCAGATATGTCGTGTTATTAACAGCTGAAGAGAGTGACTTGGAGAGCAAAGGAGCTTCAACTACTTGCTGAGCAAATCTTTGATATTCATAATACACTGTGCTTATGTATCATAGGCAAAGACACAAAGAACTAATTTTCTGCTTCTTGATATACAAGAAGCTTTAATTTTCAAGATCACTTTGTAATTAACTATGTATAGCCTTTCAGCATTCTACTTGATGGCAGAGATGCTAGGTCATCCAGTCCTCAATTTGAATATTATAAGGATACAAATAGATGTACAAATAGTATTACTTATATTAAAATAATTTATCTGTAAAGTAAGGTTTACATAATATGTTGCTTACACTGAAATTTCAAATGTATCTACTGACAGTCGGGCATAAGTACTTTAAGCAGAGAATCCTTTTGGTTATAAAATTCAGTAATGGCTAAAATACATCATTATTATTACTGTTATTACTATTATTATTATAAAAGTAACTCCAATGGAATACACAGTAAGGGAAGGTATCAAATCAGCATTAGTGTCATCATAATGGCTGCTCTAAAAGAATCCTGTTAGCTCCCATGGTGTGGGAGTCTGAGACTCCTACAATGAACAAAAATTCTTGCTTTTATGTAATACATAGTGTTGCTAACAAATTTTTGCTTTTATGTAATGCAAAATGTTGCTAGCAACTGAACCTGGCATTCAGTCCTTCACAAAAAATATATATACATAGGCATGCATATATAAATAAGCTCATAAACCTATAACAATAGATACATATACATATATGTGATTCAAGATTTATTTAATTTCTTTATGAAATATGAAAGAATTTTTTTTTCTGTTTGAATACCTTTGTGTTTGGGATTATTTCACTCTGATAGAAAAGAATGGAATGAGAAGCTAATGTTATACATTTGTCCTATATCACCATGGAAAACAAAATTTTCATTTTCTGCCACTGGCTGCCCAGGCAAAAGCCAAGTTGCCAGAGCATAGCCCAGGCAGTAAGCAATTGTTGAACTTCTGGATTCTTCAAAGCGATTATTGCAGAAAGGTTTGCTCTGAAAATTTGATGGAAAAGTCATTCCATCAAGAATGGCCTTACCAGACATTGGGTTAGCATCCTGTGTATGAGGCAAGAATAACTTAGTAGCTAAAAGTAGAGGGTTTCTCCTGTAAAACAGGCATTCTGAACAAATATGTGGCAGGTGGTAAGAGGAAGAAAAGCAAGTTTTGTCACAAGCTCAGTAGTTGATAGTTTGATGCTCAGATGGATTTCAAATGAATGTTGTTGTTTGGCAATCACTGGCTGGGAATCAGCTTGGAATGTGAGTACTGTACCGAATCAGGCAGCTGTCCTCTGGCTGCTGCCTCTGCTTTGTGCATTTCTGCTTTTTTTGTATATGAGCATCCCTAGCCCTAGCTTGTTTTCTGTTCTACCTGATTTTAGACTGCTGTAGCTTCAGAATAACAGATGGTAGGTCAAAAACAATATCTTCAACCTTGTGTGTTGCATCTGGTGTTTTGAGGTTTTTTTATCTACAACATATCCTCTCATGTTAGAGACCCACATTTTATCAACTAATCCATATCATATCTTTGACTTACCAAATAAATGAAACCTGAGCTAAGTTCCCTGCAGGAAAAAATACTTGCATTGCAATTATTCTGTTTTCTCAGGAACATTCTTCAAAAAATATTCTAAAAGTTGCATTTGTCTACTTTATTCACTTCATAAGAATTGAAGCAGATCTTTCTCTTCAGTTTCACCTGCCATGGAAGGAATGTAGCAAGAAAGGAATTGTCTCAGACATAAATAGAACTATGTCATGTAAAGTTGGCAGTATGGTTATGGATCTTGTGGAATTTTCTCTTGAGTACTGTTTTCAGGGATTTATTACTTTGGACTAAGGTGGAAATTTCATATAGCAAAAATTCTGATAAACTCACTTTTTCTACCTGATATTCTACCAGAATGTCTTCCTGAAATATACAAACTATTTCCATTCTGTGAAGCATATGGACCTTGAATTAAATCATGCACAACAACAAGAATGACAGGGCTCAGTTCTTATCCATGCCTCCATTATTAACGTTGCTTATACTGCATTTTGCTAACTTCACTTTTTGTTCCATGCTGCAATAGCAAGTGCTGTACACGGGCTGTAACTCTCCATTAGTGAAAAAGTGGGGTTAACTGACTGGTGAATGCTAAGCATGGAACACTACTTGGATAGAAAAGTTACAGTGTAATCCTTGAGAAAATAATATGTATGAAAATACACTTGAGCAGTGGAATAGGAATAAATGAAACTTGAGACTCAAGACCTGTTCTAAAAAACAGACTCAAAACTGGCTGGTGCAGGTGTTCAGGCACATCAAACGCAAAGGTAAAGTTTGGCAGGGACAGTAATTTTAAAAATAGAAGGATGGAAGTAAACACTTGAACTACTAATATGTTAAATTACAGATAGCCAGTTTTTATTTATAAACATGAAAATTGTCCAAAGTGCTAGAAAAAAAAATATAGTTCATTTTCTAGGTGGGTTGGCTAACATTTAATTCTCCAGTGCTGTAAAATGAAAAATATTGTAACCTTGAAATATATATATTGCTGTTATTATTTTTAAATCATTTGTCTTGAATGCATTGCAAAAAATAGTAAAAAATATGAAGTCCAAAATCTAGAAATAGAAACATATTTTAGCATTGAAAAACATGCTGGTCAACAATTATGTTTAAAGAACTAAATGTATTAATAATAGACAGATGGTAATTAAATGAAATGTGTAGATATAACCTTTTTTCTCAGAAGATCTTTAAACAGTTGATTGTTGTAAAATACATGACAGCAAAAAGATCATTCTGTGTTTATCTTTTTTTCTCTCCATAAGTATTCACTTCTGACTATTTTCAAAAATAACGTAATGCTTTACATTATTTAATGGTTTAATGGATTTCTAGTTTGACTAAATATGTTGGAAGACAAGAGTGCTGCAGAGGTTAGTTTAAAGTTTGAACCACTGAAATTAGGTGTATTTAAATAATCTCAAAGAATGTTCTATTTCTGTAGATTACCAAAGTTGGTTGCTACAATAAAGAAAGCCATCATTGATCTCTGGTGACAACCACTCTGAGAGGATCTTGGTCATATATATTTATTTAAGATAATTGTAATTCATGTGGGTGTAAATGTAGCGTAATATATGACTTTTTACAACATACATTTACAGCATAGAGATCTTTAGAAGCAGATCCTTCTCTCAGAGCTCACACAGTTTTGCATTGATCTGTTGTCATTAAAGAGACTTTTTGTCCATAAGGGTGTCAGTGTTGAATATTAGCATTTACCAAATATTTTATATTTATAATCTGTATGCACATATTTTCAATACTGAGAAAGCTGAAAACAAATTGTACAACTGTGGGTATTAATACTATTAAGATAAGGTGTATAATAAATCTGAAATCATAATTATTTTCAGAACAAAGTTTATGATTGGTCTTGATCAATTATGTTCTATATAGAATGTCTGGTTTTGGTGCACCTTCTTTCAGCACTCATTATCATAATGAGCATGTTTTCTGTCAATAAATGTCATTAGGTATTTATATGGTACGTTGGAAATGTAGTATTTAATGCCACCAGACATGCTACATCTGTTTCTTCACTGGAAAATTGTCCTGCTTTGAGTATTAAATATGAATTTCCACATAATGAAAATTCCTGTCTTTTTCATTCTTTTCTTCCCAGTGTGATCATTACTACAGTCTTGTACCTTTCAGATGCCCTTCGTAAAAACTTCTTGAATGAAAACTTTGATTACAAGGTAAACAATAGATGCAATAGCTGCTACATCATCCTGTGGCTTGGCGGTTATTGCACTTAGCTCCAGCATCTAAATAGCTAGAATATGTAGAAAATCAGCAATTTCAACTGCTCAGGGATGTTTTTTCCTAAATATAGGACTATCTTATAAATGAGTGTTTTGAGGTTTTTTTTAATTTCATCTTATTTTTCATTTTGTTATTTGAGCCTCTTTGTTAGACTACTGATTTAGGATTTTTGCGTACCAATTTTTTGGATCCTAAAAACAAATTAAATTATTTAGCTGGGTTTTTCAGTTATTGCAGAGGAAAAAGTATTTCAGGTTTTTAATCAATGCAGATTATATAAAATGCAGATTTATATTTTTGTAGTTTCTCTCAGACCAATTAACATGCTGTATAATTAAAATTAGAAAATTATGACACTTCACGGTGAATGTAGTTAAAGATGTTAGTGCGTACCCCATACAGTGAGATACTGCATTTATAATAAATTGTGAATTACAGATTATGCTTTTAGGATTCAGATGAGAAGATCTAGGAATGTGTCTGGAAAGACACATTTCCATGGAAACAAACCTGAATGAATATTCTGCCCAACCAAGAGATGTTAGTCCAACTGCTGCATCATAAAAAGTGCAGAATGTCCTTCCTAGAGAAGACCCTGAGCTCCTGTTGACTTTCAGCAGGGTTGTGGATGCTTCTCTGAAAATCCAGACTCCTGTTAGATAGACTGGCAGGAATGCAGATTTATCTGCTTAACTGAACATGAGGAAGCCTATTCTTTTTGAATTTATGTAAATTCAGAGGGTAAAACTGATGAAAGAATTTCCTGTAGACAAGGCCTCTATGTTCCTTAGACTTGATTAGCAATGTTATTGCTGTCCTGCTGAACTGCAGGGTCTGGAAGAGGGCTCCCTTTACACTTCCAGTCATGGAACATCTTGGGGTTGGTGAAAAGTATATTTCGAATCAAATAAATTTAGTCTAAAGCAGGTTGAGTAATTTAGCAGTTGAGACTGAAACAAGGGCTGTGATTGGAAATTTTGCTTCTTGGGTGATCATAGATCGTACTGAGAAAATGAAATAACCACATGCCATGTTCTTATTGTAGATATGGGATTCCTACTTTTTTCTTGCTGTCATTTTTATAAACCAGTTATGTCTGCAACTGGAGATGTTCACACCTTCCAAGAAGAAAAAAGTTTTAGAAAAGTAAGTATTGCTATCAGCTTGTAGAAAACTGTAATAGATTTAAAATTTCTCGAAATGCAAGACATTGGAGGTTACAAAAGGACCCACCAAAAGAAAAATGTAATGGTATGTCCACTGACTAGAGCAAGAGTTGGTTCTGGCCCTTTGTACATGTCTTCAGAGCCGGTAACCTTCCTGAGTGCCCAAACTAGGAGTTTCAGATACTGGGAGAAAAGAGCCATTCATTGCCAGTGAAAGCATTAGTCACTCAAGCTTGTTCAGGTGTTTCTGCCATGCTATTGTCTGTATGAATTAATTGTATTTCTTTAAGCTAGAGCAAAACTATTTGCACTCAGAGAGAGAACTGGAGCATGTTGTGGCAAAAATAGGTTTTGCTTCACAGCTGTGTTACTGATGTGTAGCATTTTGACAATATTTCACAGAAACCTGGGTTCAAGAATCCAGTTTTAGCTGGGTACAATCAAAAGAGCAAAACACTTGGGAGAAGCCAGCACTTTCAAAGGTTTTTTTTTGTAGACTACAAATGAGACATTTCATTTATTAATGTCACAGAATGGCATGTAAACTTGATTTTCTTAAATTATCTTTCACTTTCTTGCTTTATTTTTTAATACACTGCAGATATGGTGACATGCGGGTAACAATGGGATGTGAAATCTTCAGCATGTGGCAAAATTTAGGTAAGTGATTAAACACATCATCAGTAACTCTTAAAATGAAAGCAAATTATTAGTTCTTTTCCTGTTATATTTACTTCCCAGTGATAGATGAGTTGTTGATAATTACGTTCAAGACATGAAGTCTTGATTCAAGTTTAGGAAAACATTTGCCATTTATAATTCCCTTCTTCATAGCTAAACTCAGCTTTCTGTGCCTTGATACTGTAGCTGACCCATCCTCTTTTCTTCCCTGACAACTGAGAAAATACCATCAGAGAAAATTGAGAAAGAAAGTACTACTCCTTTTGGGAAGAATTATTATGCCTTGAAATATACTTAGGTTCTTATTTTTAGTCCTGTTGTCAAATTGTTTAAGGTCAAGACATGTCTTAATTCTGAAGGTCTCCTGAGATCCTGGATTTGCATCAAGTCTTCTCTGAAGTCTTAGTTGCAGTAAATATAAAGGCATAAAAAAGTCAGTGACTAATGTATAAATGAGAATTTGGACAACATAGGAAAAATACATGCTTGAATATAAACTTAGGAACACATTTATATTTTTAGGCAATAATTGTGCAAACTGTTTGAAATTATGAGTGTCAGAGAAATGCAGTTGAACATTGTTTGGGAAAAAAATATTTTACTTATTTACAATATTTAGTATTGCTGACTTGCTGAGACATCGCTCTATATTACATGGATACGTGGTGGGTATTTCAGAACTGGTGTATCAAGGATATTCTCCCAAGAATATTCTCCTGCTCATACACCTTAGTGTGCATCACCTCCCCACTCATATTGTTCTCTGCTCAATAGAAACTTGGGATGCAGGCAAATGATGCCTTTCAGTAGGGGTGAGTGGAGCTCATCTCCACAAAACTCACCCCTATAATAAGGAGCTCATCTGGTAATATGTCCAACTAAATGCTAGGATATTTATTTCAATTGGTGTTGTGCTGGTCAGCATTTTACAGTTCTTGAAGCAGTAAGAGTCATCATGTCCTAAGCCTTGATCCTTGTACAGTCACCTTACTTTCATAGGGATAAGCATCCTAGGATGTTTCCAGAAAAGGGAGTTGTTGTTTTCCTTTGCACAAACTCAAACACTGAACACACAGCAACCAGGGGTAAATGCCCACTGGAATATCCAGAGGTAGGCTGTGTGTAAATGAATTCCTAGCTTGGAAAAATCAATGCATCCTGATTCATAATCTCTTAATTTTGAGAATGTCAGAAGTCTCACTTGTGGAAAACTGAAACTGAATGGTCAGTGTTTACTGTATGCCATTTCTGCCATTTCTAGCGTTTCTGGCAAGAACTTAATTTTCTTTTAAGTGGAATGTGGTAAGATAATAGATGTTTTAGAATTGATTTTAAAGCAAGTTGTTTTGAGAACAGCTGTGTCATATTTTCATTTTTCTGCTATTGAAACACATATTTCCATTTCTAAACTTGCAAAACTAAAGATAGGTAAAAAACAAAGTACTTAGCTCTTTTTGATGAGCACAGAATACCAGACAGTTAACCATTTTGTGAACACAAGGATGTAGAGCTTAGAAAGCAAATTATTCCCGTGAAATATAAATGAAATGCAGAGAGAGTACTTTGTCTGTCTTTGTTACCTTGCTGGAGGATTAATTTCAGATACAGCCAACTCACTGTCACTTCTGGACTCAGTAGTGCATAATAAAATCTGATAAATTATGTTTGCCTTATATTCTTCATTTGTCTATAGCTTTCACTTTTTGGGCTTAAGAAATAGCCCATGCTATGATATATGTGTGATTAAGAAAAAAACTATAGGCATTTAAAATGCTATTTTTTCATTCTTCAGACAGCATTTGGATTGCTTGATATAACTCACAGGACACCCAAGTCACATTCAAGTTCATGTTCATTTTCATTTTAGGGGAACACAAGCTTCACTTTATTCCAGCATTAATTGGCCCTTTCCTGGAAGTGACCTTGATCCCTCAGCCAGACCTGAGGAATGTAATGATTCCTATTTTCCATGACATGATGGATTGGGAGCAAAGGCGAAGTGGCAACTTTAAACAGGTACTTTGTGTGAAGCTCTTTATAGAACAGGACTGAATATAAAGCACTTCATAGAGTCCTAGCAGACTTGAACCTGGAGTTCCATTGGTGGTTCAGGGTGGAGAAGATACCCACGAGGGCTTTCCCTTTTTTCTCTTTGCAGGGCTAGTAAGATTCACCTGTTAATACTATCATGTTAGTTATGTGAGATGTTAATACTATCATGTTAGTTATGTGAGATGAGGAAAAAAATCCATGGCCTGATGAAGTGAAGAACAAAACTTGAGCTGTTTTTAACAAGGTTGCTGTGGTGGATTTTCACCTCTGCTTTACAGTGGTACAGACTGCTGGTTAGATAGGATTCAACCAGCTTCCCTTTTGGTTACTATGGAAAAAGACCAGATGTTCTTCAGTAAAGATCCAAGTATTCTTGTTGCTCAAACACATTCTTAATGGGCTATGAAGGAACGACCAAGAATGCCATCTGCTCCCTCAGCTCCCACTCAGTTCTTTCAGTCTGCCTCAAACCATTCTCAGTGCCCTCCTTCCTGCTGCTTCAAAATGAAGGAAAGTAGAAGTATTTTAATTACTCCCAGGCAATCATAATACTTAGAGTGGGTGTTGCATCGAAAGCACAAACCAAACTATTAAAAACAAGAGTAGTGCAGGTGATGTAAGTAGGTAGCTTTTCAATATCAATATGTAAGCTTATTGTTAAAAATCACCACAGAAATGTTAACAAGGAGTGAGAAGGAAGAAAATCCACTTGTTCTGCTACTCTGTCTTTTAAGCTTGGTTTTAAGTGTAAATTGTAGTAGATTTATTCTGTAATAAAATAATTACAATAGCTTGATTTCTCCCCTAGACTTGTGATTATTAATTTATTACTGATAAGAAGGAGGTTTGAAATATAAATACACAGTGTAGCATCAGCTCTATATTTTTTTATAATCACTGCACTTAAAAATATGCATTGAAGGAATCATTAGCACTGGATTTTCTTAACCACCAAGTTTCTTTGATAGCTAATATGTAAGTCCAGGAAATTTGCTTTCTAATGAAATACTGGCAGGTAAGAGTGTTGGGTGCGTCTGAGCCCCCAAGTATTCTTAACAGTGCAGACATTATTGTATATTAAATTATAAAGAATGGGGTGCAGGTAGGAAAAGATGATATTTTTACTTCAGTCTAAGAAAATATCTTGTGCTTACAGCCTTGCAATGAGAATTCAGGCAATTTATTTGGGCTGTGTGCTTTTCCTCTGACTCCATAAATAGATAGCTGCCTTAGCAGCAGCAAATGCTACTCAGCCTGTAGTTTTAAAGTCACGTTGCTCAATTTAAATTAGCTCCCTCCCTCCAAAAAAAAAAAAAAACAAAAAAACACCACCACCAAAAAAAAAAAAAGAAAGCCCTACAAACCTCGGGAATTATAACAGCTTCAAAGAGATGAAGTGACTTATCACATGATTGACCAATAATTCTAAAATATGCATTTAGCAAAGTCTCTTACATAAAACCAGATCTTCCCTCCGTTTTCTCTAATCTCATTAAAGGAAAAAGAAGCTGTTTACACCACACTTATATGTTGCAGGTGGAAGCAAAGCTGATTGACAAACTGGACAGCCTAATGTCAGAAGGTAAAGGTGATGAAACATACCGAGAGCTCTTCAACAGTATGTGAGTAATACATTTATCTTATAATTCCTTGAGTTCAGTTGGTTGTATCAGATGCTAATGTCATTGTAGAAATGTAATGCTTAAACCAGTTGGGATGCTCATTTTTTATTTTCCTTTCTTTATTTCCTTAAAATCTGAAGAATAAAATGTTTCATGGTGTTGTTTAGCCTCTGTAAAGTCTGGCAGTACTTGCATACAGCTATAATTGGGAAAGGCTAAATCTGTTATATCACAGAAGATTCTCTTTCGCTACCTACTAATTTTAAAATCAGAAAAGCAAGAAATGCTTCATAATTGCATAGGGTGCAGGTAGAGCTCAGATAGAGCATTTTGAGAACAAGGCATGACAATTCAAAAGCATTTAATAAGTGATTTTCTATTGCTACTTGTAGTCGTCTGAGTAATGTCACTTGTTGATTTCTTGTTTGATGTAAACAGTTGTGTTTATTCTGATAAGATTATTTCTTTCTAATTTTTTTGATAAATTACTGGCTAAGCTTTCAGTGATTTTTAATAAATGACATGTCACTTAAATTTAATAGGAACAACTAATGATAATGCTGAAGTCCCTAAAGTTGTGCATAAATTGTTTCACTGACTGAAATAAATGACTGTCACAGAGTACAGATGCAAAATAACTAACAGGGCTCTGTCTCTGTTGTTCCTCAGAGCTCAATTCCTCCAAAGTGAAAGATTTCACTTATTTTTGATGTGTTTATTTCAGTAGATGTATTGTTCGTCTTCAGGATTCAAAGCTGCTGTGTTTTCTTCAGTTATGCTAAAAGCATGAATTTTTTTTTCCTGTTTATATGGTTTCTTAATCATTCTTTCTTCTTTAAGTATTGTTTTTGGCTTTTTTGTCTTTGGTTAAAGAACAAGAGTCAGGTCTTGGTGTCTGAAAATAGCAAACATTTATTAATCTGTAATTGTACTGAGTTAAAAAGAGTTTTTAAATATTTATCATGTACAGAAGCAAAGGTGAAAATTAGGCAGAGTAGTATGGAATTGAATGAATAATAGTGAACAGCAGTACAGTACATGCTTAAGCAGAACTTTCCTGTAATTATTCATGACATTTTCCTAATCTGAGTAAAGATAATAAAAGGTAAGATGTTTTCAATATTTTAGTCATACGGTATTCTAACTGTTAAATTAAGTCATTTAAGGAAAAGATCTAATTATAAAAGGAAGCCTATGTAAAATACATCAGTGTGTCTATCACTGAAATAACTTAAAATTCTATAAGAAAGCATATTGGTATCAAATACAATTCCTAATTTTTTATGGTTTTGAGATAGATTTCAACTGGAGAATGTTAAACATGATACAGTGAAAAATGCTGACAGCTTTTTATAAATCTAAATGCTGAAAATATAGTCATGGTAATTTAAATTGCAAAATGTCTCACAGCATCAGTATACTTGTGGTTTCTGTCATGGTATAACAGAAGTTAAAACTAAACTCTGTGAAATTTCAAAGTGCTCAAGTTCACTCCCAGCTAATGAAAAAGGTAGTATTTATGGTTAGGTTTTTTTTTTACTTTGATTGTCTGTATACATTTCCACCTCTCAAGAGGAGAGCCTGTAGAAGATACTAATGATCTGAAATGGAGGATGTCATATTTTTCTAGGGCATGAGAAGAAAAATTATGAAAATCAGATGGACAGTTTGGGGAGTTGACTGCAAGAGAGAGGGTTGGTTGTTCAGCATGAGATTTTGGGGTTTCTTTATTTCTTCCATGGGTAATTTAAGCTAAGCAATATTAGGGTGTCTTTACACAGTGCAAGAAAATAGACTTGTTTAGGCTGAAGTGGCAGAGATGTAGCAGGTACCCAAAAGCTGGAATAGTAATACAGTTTTGCAGCAATCTGTGGTTTCATAGTCTTCAATGAAAGAAAATGCTACAATATTACCTGATCTTTCTGAAGATTAGGCGTGGTTACTTTTGATAGGTATCACTGGGAACGAAGGGGATGCACACACCTACAGTCTGGGAACTGCAGTGGGTGGGAGATTTTCAGGTTTTGTTATGCTGTTTATTTTGCCTGAATTGGAAAATGAATTTAAATCTCTTAACTCCCCCATTAACTGCTTTTTTTTCCCAGAGACAATCGCTGCATCTTTCCTTTGAACATCTATTTTCAAGGATAAATTACAAGCATCTCTGGAGAGAGCTAAGATACTATGTGCTTAGAATTTGTTTCCTACAATGGAATTACCTATATGAAATAAAAAGACACAGAAAGTAGGGGGAAGGTGACTGCTGTTTGTTTTGAATCAATGTCTTTCCTAGGGACTTGAATGTGACCATTCACTGATTAGGTCCTGATGTCATTTGAAGTAAATGCCAAGCATGAAGTAGTGAACATTTTGTTATCATGAGAAACTAGATGTTGCAATTGCTATCCATTGTAATTATGGTATGAAAGCTGTTCTGATCTACATTTACACTGTAGTACTGCAATTGAATTCCTGAATTTATTACTACAGGGAGAAGAATTATTTTACTTTATTGAACTTTATTTACTTTATTGGTGGTTAAAATAAAATCCTCAGGAGCCAAGATATATACTCAAGTAGGTCTTTCTTCTGAATCAGATGGATGCTGGCAATTTATTACTTCTGCAGCTGTATTTCAGTTTGGCCTAAGACAAGGCATTTCAGATTTGGAAGTTAGGTGCCCCATTGAAGCACAAAACCTGGACTAATGAGTTCTGCTGGGGGCCTGGCAATGAGGCTTCTCTTGGAAGAGATTGTAGCTGACATTCAGCTGAGCAGGAATTTATTACTGAGTTCTGCCAGTTTCTGGGTGATTTTTTGAACCATGAATCTATTATATAAAAAGTGATGGCTGCTACCTTTCCTCTGCTGTCTTCAGTTATCTTAATTTCTTCTCCAAATGCATGACTGAATTCATCACTGCCCAGTCCATTAGACTCTGTCTGGAGTGAGTCTTTTGAGAGCCTTTATGACTCGTTCAGGGAACCTCTGGCTATAGTGAAGTCTTTGAACTCTAAAAGAGGCATCCAGATGCTTTAAAGCACCTCTAGGATTAGCTGCCTGTGAGCTAAAAGTCTGAATAATGCTGTGCTTTAGACATACAAAATCCATTTACTACATGATTGAGTTAGCCTGAACATTGTTCTAAGCCTGCTGTTTGTCCCTGGAGAGCTCTGGTCTTCTGGATCACTATTCTTTTACACCTGGGGTACCCAAGATTAAAAATAATTAAATAGACCTCCTTTTCCCTCCACCAAACAAAACAAAGCAAACCGTAATTGTTCAGGTGGGTTCAGGTGTTAGGCTATATTAGCATGGATAGACAGGAACATTTTTATAGTTTCCCTTTGTTGTTTAACCCCCTTAGTGCTTTGTACAAATAGCCAAGCATCTTGGCTATGCTTTGGGATCTGTAAGAACAGGGATTCAATTCTATCTAGATTTAGCCAGAATATATTTGAGTAGCTTTTTCATTCTGAGTTTGTTCTGTGCATTGTGCTGGAAATCTGTGGAGGGGAGAGGGAAGCATGCATCAGAAGGCAAGTCTTTCATTTTTTCAACTGACCACATTGATGTCAGTTTGTATAAGTACTCTGAATGTATCAACTCAACTCATTATTACAAATTATGTGTTTATAATGAATGTGCCAATGCAATTTTAAAGAAAATGCATAAGTCAAATGCAGATAAGAACAATCTCTTTTGAAAGAGAAGTCATACTTCTATTGTTTTTCTAGAGAAGCTATCAGTAATTATGTTATTGAATCTACGTTGAAATGTTCCTTTTTAACATAGGGTTAAAACAAAGTAGAAAGGAAAAATCCCTGTGGTAATCAAGATTCAATAACGTGACAGGCTCTACTCTTATTTCTTACTAGACACAAAAACTTCTATTGGAAGGAACATAGGGGGTTCAAAAGTTAATTAAGGTATTCTGTATGGAAAACAGAGGTGCCAGCTTAATGCTTCATCATTTTCTGGTTAAGGATGGCCTTATCATCTGCCTGCTAGCAATGAAAAAGAGTTAGCCTCTGATTGTGAGGGAAAGACATCTGACTGCCTCCTTAATAGAAGAAGTGAGTTTAAGATTCGTGTAAGAGTGCAGGATGAAGATCAGTATTTGCTCCTCAGTTCCAGCAGAGCACAGCTTCATTTAGGTCAAATTTGCTTGGAGAATTGCATCTGTGACATCCCTGAGGCTGTAAGGAGCAGAGCTGGAGTGCATAGCTAGTGCAGTTGGCATGTAGGAGTTCCTGAGCGCTGTTACAGGTTTGAGGTTTGGATGTAGGAGGTTTTTGGGACTGAGCATGCTCAGGGTAGATGAAGGTCAGTGGAGCTGACAGACAGAAGGTTCAGAGGTGCTCTAAAAGCTCTAAGGATACGAATGTGGGAATTTTCAGATCCTTCTAAATAAACCATAACTGAGTACATTTTCAGGGAGACTGCTGAAATATCTCCATGGACATGTCATCCATGTGAGCTCCTGCACCAAAGTATAAATGTAACACAGCTCTGTAGATAAATATTTCCTTGCTCACTCTTATAGAGAAAATGTGGAAATTCATGCCTAAGTAATTAATATTTGATAAACTTAAGCAATGAAAAACAGAGGCCTGTAGCAAAATTATATAAAGAGCAATAATAATAAAGACAATTATATTGTATTGTTTTACTGACATTTTGAAATCTTTCTACTTCAATGCATAGTATGCATTTACATTGGCACAACAGTTTTTAACAAAATAATCTTATGACACTTTAAGGTACTGGAATTGTACATGTGCAGTATAGTGTGTTCTCAGAAAGAAATATTAAGTGAAGAGGAGGAATCATCTTGTTAAAATCCCTCCACTATTCTTAAATATCATGCTTACTGAAATATTAGAGAAGAGAGGAGAAAAAGAAAAAATATTTTTAAAAAATTTAGAAGGTATATTAAGCTGATGAATATTCTTTTCTAAGAACACTTTTAAATTCCTCATTTTCTGATGTATCAGCATGAAGTGAATATAAAAATTTTATGGAAGAATTGTGTTAAGTCTTTGGGATATGAATATGTTCTGAAAATTAGGTATTTGACATATTTTTAACCTGATGCAGCTAATATAAAAATCATTTGTTTTGTCAATGCTTCCTGGACTAGAATTCCACTTTTTGGTCCATATCCTAGGTAAGACATTGTTTGCAAATTGCACTTCTTGGGAGGGTGTTTGTAAAAAAAAATCTAACTATCAAAGATGTTGCTAAGGTATTAAGGTAGTGGTAAAAGCAGAGAGGTTGTCATAGTGACAGTTAAAAATAAACAGTGACATTTTTCTGGCTTGTTTTTTTCAGTCTGCTGAAGAAAATTGAGCGGGAAACATGGAGGGAAAGCGGTGTTTCGTTAATTGCCACTGTGACTCGCCTCATGGAGAGGCTCCTGGACTACAGGTGAGTGGTTATCACAGTTCAGGAGGTAGGGTTGTCATCTTTGAAATATTAGGAAACAAATACAGTTATCTTGCTCAATGCTGACTGCACATGGATACATAGATAGAGCAGCTGTAAGTGCTCAGGATCTCTGACAGCAGCTGCTTAGTCAACAGGAAAATGCAACTGGCAGGATGAAAACAACCAAGGAGGCTCCCCATGGTGTAAAAAGTCCAGTGGTGGGCTTGAGTTTGCTGTCAGGGAATGTAGTAACTTTTGGCAGTAGGTTGGTGACTCAAGTCTGTCTGAAGACACAGAGCTCAGTACTAATCACCTGACAGTTGTTTTACACAATATGTAAAATTCTCATTACTGTGTCAATCATGCTTAGTTGTAGTGTCAGCTGGCACAGTAAGTGTGTATACAAAGACATGATCTCTGGATGAACACCTCACATCTGACTGTACCATGTGATCAAAGGAGAGGGAAATGAGAGGCATGTACTCTCTTTCAGGAATGCAAGACTAAAAGCAATTTTCCCAGTCAATTGTGAGCCTGTGTAGAGGCTTCACGTTTCAGCTTAGTCCTCCTTATTGCCACCAACTGTAGCACTGTCCAGAGCTTAATTGTAAGGTTTTCTCCCTCATTCCATAGGGACACATGGGAGACCTAGTACTGCACTTGCTGTCATCACTGATAAGCTTGAAAAGAAAGCTATTTTATCAACAAAGAGACTGAACTCTTAATTTCTAGAAGTATGGCACTGCTATTTCTCTTCAGGGACCAGCTGGATTACAACCTCTAGGACTCCCAGTCTTTCAAAACAGTGGTGTGCTGTTAGTTATGAGAGTATTTGGGAAAATTGTTTGGCTCATGTATGCAAGAAATGTTTTAAAGTTATGTTAAATTTCTTTTAGTGATTATGTAGGGATGTCTACCTGTTATTCTTTTATTTCAGCATGGTTATACTGGCTACTTTTTTTCCCTGTGTGATAAGAAAAGGTCACATAATAATGACAGAGCCAAAAAGAAAACAAGGACTTTCTTGACAATTGAGGTATTCAATGTACTATAACAGGAGGCATGAAATCTCTTAGCTACTTGGGTCAGCTGTTCAGCTAAATGCAATCCTTTCAGTCAGCTTGCCAAGTGAAATATGTCTGTTTTCTGAGGTGTGCTTCACTGTAAGAGGATAAACAGCATTCTTTTTGACTTTCATTACTTTCTGCTTTAGGGATTGCATGAAAATGGGAGAAGTGGATGGCAAAAAGATTGGCTGCACTGTTAGCCTTTTGGTTTGTATAATACTTTCTCTTTCCCTTTTCAATTTCAGTTGACCAAATGCACATTTGGACATACTTTGCTTCTTGTTGCAATTGGAGTAGAATTTGGCAGGGTAACACTACACTTATGATCACTGATTATTTTTTCCAGGCTGAGATTGGTACAGTAGGGAGATAGTCTTCCTTGGCACTTCATAGCTTGATTCTGAAAGGTCTCCAAGACTGCATTATTAAGTTTTAAGTCTCTTCCTACTGGATAAACTTCACCAAAGTGCTTTCCAAGTTTAATTAGTCTCTGAGTTTGTAGAAACAAACATGCCTTTCCTCCTCTCCCAAACAAAACCTACATGATTTCTCTTGTTTCTTTTCTTCCAATAACTGATGCAAGTTCTCATAGCATATAGTATGGGATATCTTGTAAATACTGCAGGCTGACTATTCTCTCCCCAGGAGAAGAGACAGAAATGCTGCTCAAGACCTCCTGTTGTCATGCTATCTTTATTACCACAAACCAACAGTGCTAAACCATAGTATGAAAAAGATGTCATTTTTGTTTACAAGATGCATTTTGATTCTAGGCCAGTTTCCACTGACAAGTTTGTTGACTTCTGTTAACCTTGGAAAGTTTCCATTTTCATGGTGAATTTTTTGAAAAGCTGTATTTTTAGCCAGAGGGGAAAAAAACCAAAATAAGCTGACTTGTAATTCTGCATTTTTGACGTCAGTGAAACAATTTGGGATCACTTCTAAGTAGCAGTTATACATAAGAGAACAAAGGATTTCTTCAGTAGGAAAATAGTGCTCTAAATAAGGATGATATTTACTATGAAGCCATAAAGCAGCTGGCTTGCTGTCAAAATATCTTGCATGATCTGAATTCTTTAAAGTACCTGGATTATTTTCATCCCAAAGGAGGTTTTAATCTATTATTAGCAAAGTATCCAAAATTTGTATAAAAAGAAACTGAAAATATTTTAAAATCCCCAAACACCATATTACTTTTTAAGGGGATTTTCAATGACTCATATGGGCTAAGGTGGATTTCATATCCTAATAATTTGCAAAGAAATTTTTAATACTTTTGCACAACAGAGAGACAACGAATGCTAAATTTTCTTAAATCAGTTTAAAAATATTTTCTCTAGAAAGTTTTAATTTTTATGTTTTCATAGTGTTCCTCCCACCTTTTTCCTTGATAATAACTCAATTTAGGAAACAGTGGCACAGAATATGAATACTCTACACTAGAAGAAAAACTGCATAGTTTAAAATAGCAATTTAAATAATAAAACAGAAATTGTTAATTGCTGATGAGAACCAGTGCTTAGACTTTTCTAGCCTATAAATTTTTATTAACCAAAGCAGATTATCTTGACCATGGAGTATGTCTAGCAGGAGGACTTAAGCTGCATGTCCATTGTGAATGAATGAGCAGTTCTTGTGAACAGCGCTGTAGGCTTGCACTCCTCTTCCTGTAACTTTTTCATACTTTGCTTTAGGGCTTGTAAATAGATAAAGAAAGTTTAGAACTAAGACTAATGATATTGTAGTCCATATTTTATCCATGTAACAACAAATAGTAGTTTTATGTTCAGAATAGTTGTTTTATGTAATCCATGCATGTATTTCTAGAAGATTATGTTTGAAGTCTTTTATTTGCAACCATTATCATAAATTTATTAACTACTACATTTTATTACAAAATTCAATTTTATTTCAGAATTTTTACAAGACTGAACTGAACAAGGAAGAGATGTATATTCGCTATATTCATAAGCTCTATGACCTACATCTGAAAGCACAAAACTTTACAGGTAAGTGAATACAAACTAGAAAATGATATTTAGCATTGGTCTGTGGTTTGCAGTCTTTTGCAACCCTGTAAGCTGTGTCCTCACTGCAGAACATAGCAACCCGGGCAACTGCTGAGTTTCCTTGCCTAATTGATGTCTCAAAATACTGCTTTTTTTCAGCCCCACGGCACTATTATTTGCTGAGCCATGGTGAATGTAAATTACTTCTGTTGATACCCACTAGCAATAAATGTGTGATACGGTCATTTTTCACCCAAAATGAGTTAAGTTTGGAAGAAGTTTTTATGAGCTCTTTCAGTGGTATCTGAGCCTATACATTTTTTTGTCATGCTCCTGGCTATCTGTTTGGTGAAGTGTTTCAACAAAGCTGTTTCAGAACCTCAGGTTTAAAAAAAGAAATAAAAGAAAGGAAGACTCATGTAGCTTACTCGTAATGAGGTAGATATCCTAAAACCTATGACAAGTATTGCAATTTCATGATGTCTTTCTAAATCTTCACATACCACATTTGCAGTAGTATTGTCCAAGATTTCTCTAATTTTGTGCCAAGGATGGTTAGTTTTACATGAAGAAATCAGAAGATATTGTGCATGGCTGTTGTTTATACAGCTAAACACACATTTCATTTGGGGAACTATATGCTATCAGTGAGTGCTGAAGAAGATAAAATCAGTATCCTTTTAAATCACACTATCTTTGCCAGAATATTTTACTGACCTTGAATTACCTCCAGCTTTTCCCCAGTCTTTGCACTTGCATGTGTTCAAAATTTCTAGATTTTGATTTTTCTTAGAAGCAGGTTAGTTGGCTGGGGGTCTCCAGTAAACAGCTTACAGGTACCTGCTATCACAGCAACTTTCCTTATGCTTTTCTACTGTCCATAAGAAAGATTGTTCACTTGGAATTTACACTCTCCCTTTGCAGTTCCTGGATTTAAATGAGGACTAGATAGCATGATATGTTAAGGAGAGATTTTAGTTTCCTCATGTGACCTGGCAATAGTGAGTCACAAGAGAATTTTGATTATTAAGAAGTCTCTTTGCCACAGCTGGCTTTTGTATAAAGCTATTATTTTGCATAGTAGACCTTAGTAACTCTTTGAGCAGTACTGAGTTTCCTTTTGCACTGGGTGCTATTATGTGTCCAGTTTACCTTCAACTGTGATATGAATCTATTTTTTTAGGCAATTGGATGGCAATTATTTTGCCATCCATTCTGATTTTAAACAGTATTTTGCTCAAAATTTATTTCCAGGACTTTGTTGTATTTCCCATGTGTTTGTTATTAATCTGTGTGATTTTTGCATACTTTGCTCTAGTAGATTTTACTGCTTCCTTTTTTAAAAATTTATTATTATTTATAAATTTTTTGATGTAAGAGCCTTAATAAGGCTTGTCTCACACCCATAATTAAAAAACAGACTTGTGTAGTCCATTGCCTTGCCTTATGAGAGACAATACAGACTTTTGTAAAAACTTTTCCCTGGTCTAGAGAATTTGGGATTAGGAAAATAAGCTTGATACTTCAGCAGCATTCCTACATGTTGCAGCATTAGTTTGCTAATGGCATCGTTTCATCCTAGGGATGAAATGGTTTTTCTCTCATTTCCATAGTATATTTGCTGGACTTTTTCTAAAATGCTCTGTTAAAATAAAAGTAATTTTTATACAAAACATTATTTTAAATCTTTCTTTACACAGCACTCAGTTACAACTATAAATATACCTTTTTTGAGGCTGAATCACATAAATGCACTGATTCCTTGTGTCCCCTCCTGAGAACTGTAGTGAGACTTTTCACCTATCCACCTTAGAAATATCTAGTCTTTTGAATATTTCCTATATAAATATAAAAATTGAATTTTCCACATCATGAGTCAACCCTATTTATCTCCCCTGAGTGCTTTGATGCAAGTCAGTAGTTACAGACCTCTCCCTGAGGTACCAGTATTTTATTTGTTGTGTTGGCCACTGCCAGATATACTGGGTGGAGGAAACCTTCAGACTTGTAATCCAGTATGGTCATTCTTATTTTAGAAACCTTCCGTATAAATTTATTGTAATTTAAGAAAACTACATTGTTAGGGCAGACAAAATTTTGTTAAGGACTTAGATGCCAAGTTTAGAACAGAAAGGTCACAGTGAGCTATCCTGAGCAACTACTTATATTCTGCTATCTTTTGCTTCCTTATGATTTTGAATAATTTATTATCAGCTTCATGGATTTTTAAAATTGTCATATAGATATGCTTCATGTCTTGAGTACAAAAATGTAGCTTGAAGCTATGACAAAGGTGGTTACCAGTCAAGCAGCCTGAGAGCTGCTGAGTGTGATGCCAGAATTAAGGTTGTCTGTGGAACTCGAGCTGGTTTTCCTTGCATGGGTGTATCACAGCACAGCACCAGTTTGTACCACACTAAGCATTTTGCAACACTGGGGTTCAAGGCACTCTCTCACACAGTTATCTGCTGCAGTGATGTTTTTTCATCCACAGGTTCTCAGTTGGACGTGTAGAGGAACACTACTGCTAGAAAAAATACTGTAAAATTTGGCTTAAATTGCCTGTCTTATGGGAGCTCATATGGCAGAGGCAGAAGTAGGATATGGTTGTCTGGGGCAAGCTTAGCTTAGCACAAAAAGTACTTTAGTACCTTATTGTTATTTTTTTGCCTTATGTACAACCTATAAAATCTGCAATAAAATAAGTCCAGTAGGGAACTTCTTTCTCCAATGAAGTACATCTCCAGAACATGGCCCATCTTTGTGCTGACTCACTCATGCAAAGTGGTCCTGTGAGTGGCAACATAAACTGTGAATATTAGCTTGGAAATCAATAATACATATGCTCAGTTAGACAAATTGAATTGTTGTAGCCAGTAGTAATTCTGGTATTTTGTAATTTGCTGAAGTCTGACTTTCCAATAAAAAGATTAATTTTATATTATATTATTGTACTGTTTCTGAGGAATTCCTGAAATCAATGTAAAAAAAATAATAGTTTTTATATTCCCAGATAATTTATACTGATTAATATAAAGATTGCTACACAACTCTCTGAGTAGAGACCAACAACCGGTTTAATTCCTGCCGAACCGAAAACTAAATAAAATTTTAAAAATTAAAAAGAGAAAAACATTGCAGTTCTAAATTTCTTGTTATGGCCAGCTGGTAAGGCTTAGCTATCAGGAATTTATTTCTCTGTGGAAGGAGTGGATTCTATTAAGCCCACATCTGCCTCCCTGTTTTCCTCCCAGCTCTCTCCTTTGGACTGTGTCCACAGTCTTGTTGTCTTTCCTCTTTCACTACTGATGTTCCTCATCCTCCAGTCCTTGTTCCTTTTTTCAGACAGCAGAGTCATTGAGGGTTTCTCCTTAGCAGTAGGGAAGACTGGGGCTAAGCAGGAAGTGGTTACTTAATTTCTGTCTCCTTTGTGTTTTGAGACTCCAGAAGTGTCCCAGTGACTCTAGTTTAAATAGTGTATGAAAATTTTAGGCTATTTTTGTTATAGCTGTAATAGTCATTCTGTCCAAAACCATCACTACCATCCGCTTAACACTCAAAATAAATCAATTACCCATTAGAAAGGTGCCTCTCAAGAAAAGCATTCGCATCTCTGTGTACTTGGTTTGTCTGTTTTATGTGTTTGGTGTTGGTAAGTGCCATGCTGTGGTTTGTCTTGCAGAGGCTGCCTACACTCTCCTGCTGTACGACGAGCTGCTGGAGTGGTCTGACCGGCCGCTCAGGGAATTTCTCAACTACCCCATGCAAACAGAATGGCAGCGCAAAGAGTGTCTCCATCTGACCATCATTCAAAACTTTGATAGGGGAAAGGTAAAATAGTCCTGTTTTACTGAGTGAATCTGGGAAGGGTAGTTTATTCATTTTAGGATGTTAGTTCCAGGGTTGCACTCTTTTCTGGTATTGAGGCGAAGTGTTTGTCCTTGCTTGATTAAGCAGTTACTTAGCAATGCAGTACATTTCTTCTAATCCTGTGGTGGTATTCTAGAAATCCCCCGCTTACATATAAGCATAATTGTCATGTGCATAGCAGTTGGCTTTGTAACTGTCAAATCACTTTATAAAAGGTGGTATCATTTTTCCCCATTTTAAAGGTGGTGAAAGTGAGCCTTATAAAGCTAATGAAATTCACTTAGTGACCAAGTGAGGATTGTAAGGACTATGTTTACACCTTACAATATCATGTTGTATCTCTTAAAAACTAAAAATTAATTTGTTTGGGGGATCACAGTTCACTGTCATTACTACAAATGCCTATTCTGAATTAAGCAAATGTAATTATCCTGCAGTCTAAAATTTTATATACACATAGTGCTCTGATTCATCTTACTGACAAACATGCAACGCATTACAATTTTGTGTAGCTAGTGTAAAATTCATGTAAGCCTAATACATGTAATCAAATGGATGTTGATCATCATGTTTTTCAAACAATTCTGTAATTATATTATATAGTTTAACTTACATGGTGCAGTGACGTACTGTACAACCTAAAAAAATTAGGGTAGATGTATTGAAAGTACAATTTTAAAATGTAAAAATCATACTGTGTTGAATCCATCTTACGTAGCGTCAAAAGAGTCATCCATCACTCTTGCAATGGCTTACATTTTGTGCATAGTGTAAAAAGAATAATTAACTAAATAAGTCTCTAAATATATTTTTAATTCTTCAAAGAATTCATCAGTATTACTCAGAAGCTATTAGCATGTTTAGGAGACAGTGCGTTCAAATATTTTCAGTAGCAACAAGGCTTAGTATAGATAGAACAGACCACTAATAAATCACAAATTGTCAAACAGTTGCTTTGAATTACTGAGCACCTTTTATTTGCTTGCAGTGTTGGGAAAATGGCATTATCTTATGCAGGAAAATTGCAGAACAATATGAGAGCTACTATGACTACAGAAACCTCAGCAAGATGAGGGTAATGTACTTGAACACTTTTCATCAATCAGGAATCCAAATGCTTTTTAATTTAGGTTATAAAATATTACTGAGGAAATTAAATTTACCACAGAATGGTCCTTAGGTTTGGTTTGCACTCTTATTTTTTACCCTGAGGCATCTTTTCTACAATAAGGATTATAAAAAAAGAGTGTGAGCTTTTTGAAGAAAAACGAGAAAATCCTATCTTCATAGAGCAGTTTGAGTTGGAAGCCTTAAAGATGATCTAGTTCCAGCCCCCCTGCTCGATACCTTACACTAGACCAGGTTGCTTTATTTTATTATAAAATTAATGTTCTTACAATATTTGTACCTGTACAGCATCCTTTTTGTGTGCATGCTTATGCAGAAAAATAACAATGCAAACTTACTTTCATTAGTTTCCTACAGTTTATCCAGGAAATGTGCTATGTGCACTCCTTCACTCAGAGCAGCAGCATGTCTTTGCAGTTGTAATTGCAAGCAAAGCTGTTAGCGTTCAGAAACATATAACCACGAAAATGATCATATGTCAGTGCTTTTATTAAGAGCTCTGGGTGTCAGGAGTATTCAACTCAAATCTGACTCCAGCCATACATCCGAGATGAACATGTTTTTATATTCTATCGTTATATAACTTTCATGTTAATTATTAAACTTATATTGTTCTATTGTATACATAGATTTCAGTCAAGCATGGCTTGGTTCCTCCTTAAATCTCTAACATAGTTTCTCATGATTCTTCTTATGATTCTACAATAATTATATTTAGTTACTAAACAATCATCACATCTAACAATTATATCATTTATCACACTGCTTACGCAGGTGCAACACAAAGCCTTACATTTCAGAGTCTATTTTAACATTTTCCCAGCTCCCCACTATCAAAGCCACAGGCAATGCACATATTTTTTTTAATTTACTGGTTAAAAATATGATCTGTTTAATAATACATAGTAAAAATTAATGTTTCTTGGTACAGTCTTCTTGTTGTTTCTTTCATTTTAGAACTCTAAATATTGTTTCTCATTCACTCAGATAGTGTTTTTTTTTAAAAATTATTGAGTCTTCTTTTCTTACCTCATTCTGATGGATTCAATTTTGTATTACAACTTGCCTTTTAAATTCCCTGTATATATAGGATGCTTGCTGCTAGGACTGAGTGAAGTCCCTTTAATTCAGAGCTGCTTAACAACATTATGCAAAATTATGCAATGTGGCAGGACTCTCTGTTATCTGCTTATTCCATACATATTTTGATATGTCAATGGCAGAATCCTATAAGGAAAAGCAAATGACTATCATCATGTGAATAAAATGATTCGTTTATGCATGTTTAATTAATTGTACTGAATGTGTTTTGTGTTTGAAATATTCTTTTGCTGTATCTGTGGCACCAATGTTAATCCAAAAACGGAGGTGTGGGGATTTCTCATAGCAGTATAATTAGGCAGCTATTGATATCATATGCATACTAAATAGTCTGTGATACCTGAAATAGGGTTAAGACTGTGTTTGGCTTTTTCCACAGTATTGAAAACTTTGCTGAAAATATCATCAGAAAAAGGGAACTTGGGTATTAAGTTCCCCTTGTGTCAGTGTTATGAGTTAAATAAAAACCAGATGTATTGATCAAACATTATGCTAATTGCTATTGGGACATTTTAAAGGAGCTCATATTTGATGCTTAAATCATTGGAATCTGGTGTGATTTTGACACAATTGCCTTGAATATGTAAATTAGACTTCGCTGATTTAGCTGACCACATTACTGCCATGTGTTTGGGTGATTAGCAGATTACTGGGTCATATGTTTCAAACTGTCTTTCTATTATACCCCTTTAATATTAGTACTTCATATTTTAAAGGATTTATTTTTTAATTCTTGGAAACCTTCAGATCCCTAAGAGGTATAATTACTTAATCTGATGCATTCAGAAACTTCTGGATGTCCTAGTTGTTGCTCAGAGATATATTGCAATTCTGTTACTCCAGGGCTGAAAAACATTCCCTTTTGTGATAGTTTATGGTAAAAATACACTTTCAAAAAAGACTAATTGCATTTCTTCTCAATCTCACACAGATGATGGAAGCATCTCTGTATGACAAAATTATGGATCAACAGCGCTTGGAGCCAGAATTTTTCAGAGTTGGTTTCTATGGGAAAAAGTTCCCATTCTTCTTGAGGGTAAGTGAAATGAAAATAAACAGAATGGAGTAATGCTGTCATTCATAATCACTTTCACTGTGTTAAAATTTGTTCATACCATGTGCAAGTACTTATCCTGTGAGAAATTCTTTACCTTCAAGTTTCATGGTTAAGAAAAGTTCCTGACTAATGAAAAGACAAATTCTAGACTTCTAGAGTCACACAGAAACACAATATTCATGGTTTCATTGGAAACCAAGCACCTACACTGTTCTACAGACCAATGGTTCATGGTAGTTTGTTCCCTTTCTCCTGTTCTGTTCCTGCTGGTGGGTAGTCAGGCAAAGTCTGTCAGAAGTAGTATCCATTGGTGGTGGGATAATCAGCAATTTAGCATTTAAGCAATTAGTTAGCAATTTAAGCAATTACCAAGGTCCTTTTTTTAAAAATGACTTAGAAATTCCATATGCTGAATTTCATTGATTATTAATGTACTAAAACTGACAAATAAAAAGGTTAATAATCTTGATCATTAATCTGGAATTCTGAAGTTACTGAAGTGCTCTTGAAAATGTTAGTGGTGTTTACACTGTCCCCCTCTTCCACAGTCTGCAGTGGTTTAGCTGCACTGACTGTCACCTTGGGAAGAGAACAGAATTCGTTTTATTCATGGAGCAGCTGCAATCATAATCCAAGTTCCTCTTCCTGTGGTAATTAAAATAAGTGATGAAGGAGCCTCCTATGTGGAGGAGGCCTAAGTCTTTGCCTTAGTGTGGGGAAAATGACTATTTCTAACTGGCAAATATAGCATGAAACTCAGGCTTTTAAAAGTAATGCTCAGAAAGAGTCTGATGGAAAGATACTTCTTGAGATTACCTAATATTCATCTGAATATAACTTCTATATAAACCAATTTGAAAATATTAATCCGAAAGACTTTAACTGATGGAAAGTAATGGAAAGAGTTGCACAACAGTGCAGTACTTTCAAACCTAGGTCTTTCACTGCTTGTGCATCCTCTTACGAATTTTTCAAGTTAAACATACATAGCACGTATTTATGCTTGCAACACCAACAAGGACAGACATAATACATTTGATTTAAATTTTTTTATGGCAAAACAGTTTGTAAATCTGGCTGTGTTTGCTGTAGAAGAAATAAAGACTAAACTTCATAATAAAGCTTTTGCATTTTAATTTGTAGTTGAACAATAATATGGTTACAGGGTTTTTTTGGTAGCAATTCCCACGAAAGTCTCAATTCTCAGAATTCAATGCCAGGAGCATTCTTTTACTTTGTGTTGTAAAAACTGGATCATTTTAATTTTCCAAGGTGATAATTAATCAACATTTACAGGGTAAGGCAAATTTAATGCCTTTATAATTTTCTTATGCAGTGTTTTTCTTCAGAATTATATAACATCAGAACAAAGTTTCTTAGTTCCTCATGGAATTGACTTCGAACTCATTTCATTGTCTTAACTGTTTGTTGGGTTATATTTCTGTTACATATTTTATACAGTCTGATATATCACGTTAATAGCATTCTTTGATCCACTAAGAAAAATTTCTCCCTTTAGATTTTTATTAAATTTTGAAGTGTAATTATTACATTTTTCCAGACTTTTGAATAAAACATAACTTATGTGATAAAATGTCCTTCTTCTAAGTAACCTGTTCTTTCTATATTCCTTATTTTTATTCTTGCCTTTTGTTTCTTTTCTTTTTTCCTTTCTTTAAATGCTGCAAAAGTTGCCTGGAAAATCGATATTTAAGTGTGTGTGTTTGGATCCCACTTATTTTCATGCAACTTGCTCTTGCTTTTTGTTTTCTTATTCCACTCAGAATAAGGAATTTGTTTGCCGAGGACATGACTATGAAAGGCTGGAGGCCTTCCAGCAGCGAATGTTGAATGAGTTCCCACATGCCATTGCTATGCAACATGCTAATCAGCCAGATGAGACCATCTTTCAGGCAGAAGCACAGTGTATCCACATAATCACAAAGCCATACTCTGCACTTACATTTTCTATGCTTGTAAAAAATGTAGGTACATCTATAGCCAATTTCGCTCATATGGTGCCTCCACTGAAATAAATGGTAGGTGAGAATTTCCCTGCATTTTGTCCCAGCTCACTCTATTATGTTTAGAAGTTCCTTGTGTAATTTTAGTTCTATTTAAGAATTCCTTAACGTGTTATTGACATTATTTTTAGCTAAAAATACCTATAGAACTATCACCACTGTGATAATGGTGTAGCAGTTCAAGGTACCGTAATTTAACTTCTTACAATACAACATTATGTTAGCACGGCATGACATATTATGTAAGAATATATTTAACAAATCCCTTTATGTACTATTCCATGTAAGTAGCTCTCTTTCGAAACTGAAGATGAAATTTTCAACAAAACAGTACAAAGAAATCTCAAACAATCAAAAAATCTCTCTAGTTCCTTTCCCAAACCATTAATAGTATAAAAGCATTTTATGAGGCACACTTTTTAAAGAATTTTTCTTATGTAATGCTTCAGGAGTCAATATGCTTTGCTAATTTGAATAAAGTGGGATAGCCTTAACTCTTTACATATAGATTTGCAGATTTATGCAGTGACACCGATTCCAGAAAACCAGGAAGTTTTGCAGAGAGATGGCATTCCTGATAATATCAAGAGCTTTTACAAAGTAAATCACATCTGGCGATTCCGATATGACAGACCATTTCACAAAGGGACCAAGGACAAGGAAAACGAATTTAAGGTAAAGTATCATGCCCTTTCCTGATCTAGTGTACCTATGGATTTGTTTGTAACATCAACAAAAGCTGCCTTATTGAAATATCATCTGCATTTGCATTATTCAGCTGATTGTGGTACATCAAATTCTCTAGAGAGATGGTACCTCAGGTTTGACTATTTCACTTCTTATTTTTAATAAAATAGTATCAAAAATATTTGGAAGATGCAGAGGTTTTGCTGTATATGTGACTAAAATTGAAAAAAATTCTTTTTTTTTTTTTTTTTTTTTTTGCATCATGATATATAGAAGGCAGAACTGGACAGAGCAGTATCAGAAAAGTTTCTCAGGCAGATGGGAAAACATTAAGGATGTAGTCTGGGGTATGGATAGGATAGCTTTAGGCAATCTCTCTCTAGAGCAAGGGAGAGACAGTTTTGACTGAACTGCAGCATAATGACCTGTTCCTGTGATATCAAGACTAAAAACTACCTCTGAACTTAGAGATTGTCTCAGGGAAAAGCAATAGTACCTTCCCTAATAGGTAAATCCCTTCTGTTCCTTCTACTAAAAATGTCACAGTGAAAATTCATCTTTTGGTGTAATTTTAATTCTTACCCACTAGAAGCACATCCTGATGCTGAATATATTCTGGTATTTAGTCAGACAAAAAGAGTTATCCCATAATAATTTTGTTATAAATTTAGAAGAAAAAACTGTAAGGATAATAAATTAGCTAAATTGAGTCACTGTTGTCTTCTGATGTATGTTTGAGCTTTGTTTTAACTGTACAGCTTACATATATTTTTTGTAAGCACTATCCTGTGTGTTGATTTATCATTTTACAAACCTCTGGCACAAAATGTTTACCAGTATGATATTTGAGTATCCTATCAGCTATGTATTCTGGAATCTTCAATAGGGCTTCTCAAAGGAAACCTAATCATGCTCTCTGATCTGTAAGTTGTTCTGCTTCAGAACTCTTGTTCTTCTCAGATGTTGGATCAGAAAATAAATATTACAATACCAATGCAGTTGTGTGTGACTTTAGGAGATTTGGGGACAACATATAATAAAGTTTAAGATTGAAGAATCAGCAGAAATTACTGCTTAGTAGTAGGACCTAGAAAGTAAGAAAAAAGCAAGTGTCATTGACTTATTCTACATTTCAGTAGAATTTGGATGTTAGTATTTTTTTTAATGTATACTGTTACTTTAGTGAAGGTGTTCATAAAGGAAACTGGTAATAGTTAAGGAAGATACAAAGTCAAATAAGGAAATAAATTGCTTTTGTATATTTCAGAGTCTATGGGTAGAGAGAACCACACTGATCTTGGTGCAGAGTTTACCTGGAATATCTCGTTGGTTTGAAGTAGAAAAACGTGAAGTGGTGAGTATGAGACTCATGTCAATACATATTGTGGCTTGGTTTACTTCCTTAATCATATGTTATTCAATCAACTGCTTTAACATTTATTACACATATGTAATTTCTTTGACCAAGTTCTCAAGGTGGCAACAACAAAATTATTTACAAAGTATATTGAATTGTCTGATTTCTCTTGTCTTGAAAAGTATTTCTAAGAGCTACCCTTAGGATTCATTTAAACAGTTGAGGAAAAAGAAGTTGAGAACAATAATGGACACCCAAAGGCAACATTTAATGTCAGTAAATTACTTAAAACTCAGCAAATGTACCAGTCTGTTATTGACACACTGGAATTTCCTCTCCTTTCTTGTTCTATTACTTAAAAAAACCTTAAATAGATTCTAGCTATATTTGGAGGAGGGCTCCTCCTATAAAGATCTCTAAATAACTGGTCAGTTGCTGAGCCCTGGAGTACACATAGCACCTGTAACTTTCTTCCTTCTTGTCGAAGCTCGTCTTAGAATAATCCCATTAAATATAAGGATACCATAGTACAATCAATTTTCTCTAAAACTCTGCTGTGTTTTTCTTTTATAATAGCAGGAAAATGTCACCATCTTGATATTCTCCTACAGTGAGAGACAGAGGTGGAGTTTAGTAATATCAAAATGTATGTGACATAAGAAATTTTGTTAGTTGACTCCTGCTGAGTCTTTACTAGGTTAGTATGACCACTGATATGAAGACCTTCAGTTTACTAGCATTTTACCCTTACAGTCACCATTTACAAAAGTAAACTGGGAGTGTATGAGGTCGTTACTCAGATTTATGCTTGTATATTTTGGTAAATTATAGGCAGCTGCCAAGCCTCTATTCTTCCCAATGCTCAGCATTTGGTTTTTCTGGCAGTTCACACTACCTGTTGAAAGAATTTCCCCACCCTTGAGAGTTGAGAGGCACATCCTTCTCAAGGCTGCCTTTGACTGTAACTTGATCATTATTTTAGCTCAAAGCTTGCATTCAAATTCCTGATCCATAAAGTCTCATTGGTAACTTCACTTTGGATGGGGAAACTAACTAACCAATACTTAAGCTCTGCTCTATACCTTTAAAGTGATTAAGCTCCCTGACCCCAAGCTTCTTTTAGGTAATTACCAAGGACGGTTTAATCGTGAATTCTAAGAGTTCCACTGCTGGCTGAAAGTATGTTAATGTTTTGCAGCAAGGGCTGGGTCATCTCTCAAGGTCAGATAATAAATCTACAAAAGAGTGCCAGTTGATTATTTTGATCATTGATTGCATGATAAAATCAAGTCTCTCTGCCAGCTGAGAAGTATTTTGTCTCTCAAACTACTCTAGGACATAGAATAATATTGTTTTATGTTAAGAAATCAAAAATTACCTGCAATATATTTCATCTTTCAACTGAAGATTAAGTTGTTTGCAATGCTTCTCACTCGTGTTTCAGGTGGAAATGAGCCCCCTTGAGAATGCTATTGAAGTTTTAGAAAATAAAAACCAGCAGTTAAGAACACTGATTAGTCAGTGTCAAACTCGACAGATGCAGAACATTAACCCTCTCACAATGTGTCTAAATGGGGTTATTGATGCAGCAGTTAATGGTGGAGTTGCTAGATACCAAGAGGTAAGCAATTTACTTTCTGTTTATTAAAAATCCTATTTCTTTCTCTGTACAGATGCAGCTCCTCTGTATGAATTAAGGACAGAAAGGGCTGTATGAATAATTGTTGTAATTATACCTATATTGCACTTTTGGGTTAGGTAATGTTAGTGACATGGTTTATTGAAATAACCATTTTGCAGTAGATAGTACCATAAACTTACTCCAGTGATGACTCAATTCACAATTACCCTGCATTCTTCAGTGACTTTTTTGGAACTTTTCAATTAACCAGTTAATTGTAAGTAAATTATTATAATACACTGCCTATTCTGGCTTAGGAGTTACTTCTGGCCAACTAACAAATTTGCTTTTTTGTGCTGACCTTCTAGTTTTTATATGCATGTATATATATATGTATATATATTTTATTTTATATATATATATACACACACACACATAAATTCTCAACAAGAAGTTCATTATCTTAAAGAATCATAATTTTCTTGATCCTTCTTGTATCTCTTCTCCAAGTTTTAAGAAAAGCTATTTTGGGGGGAGTGGGGAAAGGCATTTAAAAAAATAAATACAATTTAGAAATGTCTAACACTGGATTTGTTTTAACAGTTGTTGCTTATTATTATAATTTCTGATTCACATAAGGAAAACCTTAAATGTTTGGGATGCTGTATTTATACAAAATTCTGTGGAATTATGAAACTTCAGTAAAAAGAAAGAGTTGGGGGTTTCTTGCAGCCCAACTTGATTTTTCTCTTTCTCCTAGTAGTCTTACGAGATACTTGAGTCTGCTGGTTTTTCCTTTGAAAATGTCAATTTGAATAACATTCTGTCCACTTGTCTCAAAAGCTGAGAGATTCGGTGTTCACTCAACAGTGTTAAATTTGGAAAAACTGCATCTTAATTAAACTACAAGAAATTGAGTCTAGTATAGTATTAGAATCTGTCATCAAAACTGCAGTGTTATGAAAATTGTGAGACTGAAGCAAAGCAGTAACATTTTTTATGTTTCCCAACTGCCTTTAAACAACAAAACTGTTTAGCATAGTGAAGCAAGATGAAGGGAGTCCCTGGAGAAATACAGTCACGTCAGAACTATGTCTGGTTTGAATTAGCAATGTCAGAGCTAGCTCAGTGTCTCTGCACAGCTTCCATTCTTCACAAGCATATTGAAGGTTCTAGCTTGCTCCTCATTATTGTCCTTGGCTGTAATTCTTGGTCTCTTAGACAGTGTTTGTGTTTCGATTCCCTTCTGCCCTCTGTCTCTCACTGTATTAAAATAGGACTTTTCAGCAATTGGTTTTGTAAACATCAAAACTGTTAGCAATAATTGCAAGGCTTTTTTTTTCTTCCATTTCTCTCTAATTCTTCTCGTTGCATGTCCATTTTTCAGTCATTATATGTCTACCTGTTTTTTTGCCAGTTCTTATCTTCTACCTTTCTTGCTATCCTATTGTTTTCTGTAAATGCTTTTCCATTTCACCTGCTTTTCCCTTCTGCTCTGTACAAAGCTCAGTAGCTCTTCAAAGCTCAGTAGCTCTTCAAAGCTCTTCAAAGTTCAGTAACTCTTGGAGCATTTGGTCTTGAGGTAAGAGTGACCATGTCTTTACTATTATCTTCCTTCCCTTCAGGCAACTTCCAACTTTCAAAAAGTGTCCTTTGACCATCTGCTGCCTTCTTGATTCTATCTTCCTTCTTCCCTCTTTTTCCTCTTTAAATTATTTCCTGGGTTTTTTTTCTTTTCTGATGGGGAAGAAGCTTCATATTTCAGCACCTTCATATTTCAAATGTTGAACCTATTCATTCACTAGTGGCTACCTTTTTTTGCGAATGGTCTCCACCAATGACTATATGATTAATTACTTATTTAACATGTAATATCAATTATTGCAGTTCAAAGGAACTTAGAAAACAGTTCTATGTTATCTAGAAACTTGTTTTTAAAAAAAGAAATAAAAGTGGTTTGTTTTTACTCACTTTGTTTTACTTTGTAATTTTATTGTGCTTAGGCGTTCTTTGTCAAAGAATACATCTTGAACCATCCAGAAGATGGAGAGAAGATCACACGCTTAAGAGAACTTACACTCGAGCAGGTAAAGTGGGGAAAAGACTGACAAGATGGCCTGTTCAGCTGTTCTAGCTAAAAATGTCCCCAGATAAAATAAAAGATATCAGAGGTTAATAATTGCCCTGTGGTCTTCAGTGTTTTCTGAGTTAGATTCCAAGTAGAGAGTAACTTTCTATACAAGCAGCTTTCTGGGCCATGCTAATATATTTTCCCTAGTCCTTTCCATCATCAACTACTTAATCACTTCAAACTGGTTTGTGTAAAATAAAGGTTGAGTGAGAGGCCTGTCTTGTCATGCTCATATACAAATATTTTATCACTATCAGAATAAGCATTAGTTGAATTGAAACATTTGATGGCTTTGGCATATATTTGTATTTTGCTAATATTACAGAAAATATTTTCACTACAAGGTTTGCTATAAGAGCAAAAAAGCATTCAAAATCTTATTGCAATGAAAGAGATCTAGTAGTAATTGGCAAAGTAGGTAGGCAGTAACATAAACACAAAGTGGTCAAATTAAGCATATGAGTATTCTATGGGTTATATGTTTTTTGCATTTTTTTCTCCATTCATTTATAAGCCAATCACCTACCAGCCTCAAATATGAAGTTTTTCCATTTGAAAATGCTGAATATTTTTAAATCAAAGCTCTTACTAATATATTTCAGGTTTTTTTAACTGGCATTTATCTATTTTTGTTCTATACAGCATGTTGAAGTTTCAAATTTTATTGCCAGCTTAGAATTTGGCAAGATGGAAATTCCATTTTTCATCAGCATTGTGGGATTTTTTGGTCAGATCAGCCAAGTGACACATCCTCAGACAGTATAAATCAAAACAGATTCACTGGCCTCACTTTAGTTTCACTGAGACAATGAATAGTAATTGGCATTATAATTTAACTTCTTCAAGCTATGGTTAATCTCACTAATGTTTACAATATAAAACTGGGGTTTAAAACTTCCTGTTGCAAAAATGTGGGTTCCAAGCAATAGCAGCTCAACCCTCTCTGGCACCCAGAGCTGATTTAACACAGAGCATTTGGAAGGGCTGGCATGGCTGTGCATGTGGATGGATGTGCTGCAGTCCTGACCCCCGGTCAGGGATGCTGTACAGCTGTGAGCCTGATCGCAGGCTGCCTGAAAACATCAGCCAGGAGCTCTCATCCAAAGATATTACAGCACACCCTAGCTATTTTGTTTTTAAATCTGAGTTTATCTGGTTCCTCATGTAACCAATTCAATATGCATGTGACCAAATTTGAGTGAGATTAAAGTTTTAGCACTGTAATTCTGAAGCATGTCATGCCTTGTGTCAAGGATATACATCGGGCCACCACTTATGGACGTCTCTGGGGAGCTGAAATAAGATAGGGGACTGTGGACTTAATTGCCAATATATTACAGAGGATTTGATAATTGCTGTTGTTTCATGCTTTTTACAACTGTTTCTGTAGAAAATATCTTTTGTTTAGGGTTTAGAACTGCTCCTTTGTAAAGTTCCCATTAAGTCAGATTTTTCACTATGTTATCCATAGTGTTTTTTAATATTACAGTTAAATTTGCATAGGTGAAACCTTCGGGAAAGTTGAACGGGAAGAGGTGGTAAATCCTCTTGCATGCTTTTGGTCCTAGCCCTTTTTTGGTTACAGGTCATTCAGAGATTTAGACAGGTATTGGATTTTTTTTTTTTTTGGTATCCTAATTGATGATGAGAGCTTAAAGAAAATGCATCAAAATTATTTTTTCCCTTTCTGCAGGCCCAGATTCTAGAATTTGGCTTGGCAGTGCACGAGAAGGTGGTGCCACAGGACATGAGGCCGTTACACAAAAAACTGGTGGATCAGTTCTTTGTGATGAAGTCAAGCTTGGGAATACAGGTACTCACATGAGCAGGTGCAAGGATAGAACAGAAGACTGTTCAGCTGCATTAAGGGCTGGTACATTTTCCCAAGCAATAAACAGTGACATCTTTTGGTTGTTTGTCCCCATTACAGCTTGTAGCCTTTTTGCAGTGCCACAAAGCAAAGAGAAACATAAACTTCCTATACTATGCAGAGAAAAGTAGTCACATTTTACTAATAGTAACATTTTACTATCATTAGTGAAAAGTTAAAATATTTTTCTTATTAATGATGAAGCTAATCCAAAATAACATGTAACTACATTTATTTGTAGTTATCTACATGTCCGTATCTTAGGAAATGCTTAAAATATTATGTTAATTTTAATTAATCTTCTTTTAATGACTCACCAGGACTTTTCTGCCTGTGTACAAGCTAGCCCCGTTCATTTCCCAAATGGAAGTCCTCGTGTATGCCGGAATTCCATACCTGTTTCTATGAGCCCTGATGCTGCCAGGGTAATACCACGACGCAGGCAAGTTAAATATTAGGAATCACATATTTTCGCTACCTGTGGAAGGTGACCCATAAATACTTCTATTATGTGCATGCTTTCTTGTATGGTCTGGCTGAAGTGTGTTCAGCCTTGAATAGCTGGTATATGTATTCTCTCTCCTTCTTTCTCTTTCTTTTCCTTCCCCCAGTTAAAGATTAATGAACATGTGCTGTTCTCACATGAGAAATTATGACTGACAATTAGAGTTAACCATTTTATATTTCATTATTCTTATAATAGCCCCTTGAGTTACCCAGCTGTCAATCGCTATTCTTCCTCATCACTGTCATCCCAAGCTTCTGCTGAAGTCAGCAACATCACTGGGCAGTCAGAAAGCTCAGATGAAGTTTTTAACATGCAGGTATAAATTATTGTCATTCTTCAAACTGTACAGAATCTTTCTTACAAGGCTATCTACTAAATTAAATCTTCTGTTATTTAATTCAGAAATCTCATAACTATTGCTGATGTTTCTTTTAAAAACCAAATCTTTAAATGAGATGTTAAAATAATTAACTTAGAAATATGTTTTTTTCATGTAACTGTTTTCTCTTGTTTAAATTAGAGCATTAGTTTTATTACAAATGTAGTAAGTAGCAAAGGACTATGATACAAAGTGATCTGACAGTGCATAGACTTTTCTGTCCAGTTGTCACATTGTGATATAATTATTTTACTGTATTAATTGCATTTCTATTTATTTAGTATTTGGTTACATCTTTGTGTAGTTAGATTGATGCTTTTTATACTGATTTGCTATTTCAAATTACTGATAAATTACTCTAAGTTCTTTGTTCTAGTGAAAAGTATGCTATAAATATTTGTTTTCCAAACCAGTAAATGTGATCTGGTAACAACAACATCTCTTCTATGCACAGCCTAGTCCATCTACCTCAAGCCTGAGTTCTACTCATTCTGCTTCACCTAACGTGACCAGTTCTGCTCCATCCAGTGCCAGAGGTCAGTGCTTCCCTGCTGTGGTAAACCGTATTAAATGACTCTTGATACGTTACACAGCTGAATTTCTGCATGATGTTACTGGTCAGACATCATATTTAGCCAATTACTTGGGGAATCTGAGGATTTTTTTGTCATAAGGATTTTTTTGTCATAAGCATAGAATTGAAATGTCTTGAGATTCGCTGCATGAATTTAATCACTAGACACATTTATATTCTAGCTTCTCCTCTGCTGTCTGACAAACATAAGCATTCCCGAGAAAACTCTTGCCTGTCTCCTAGAGAGAGGCCCTGCAGTGCCATCTACCCGACTCCTTTGGAAACTTCTCAGGTAAGAAGTTTGTTGGGAATCCTCGGAGCACAGATAGCTAAGAAGACAATAAAGGTGCATGCTGAACTTCGAGCAGATTTGGTGCCTGTTCACTGTTGTAACTTCTTAAGGGATTTTTTTTATAGTTTTATAAGCAAATACTCTAAAATATTTTAGATGTAAGAGATGTGAATAGAGTACATAGTGCTTGGTCACATTTCTGCTTGATTTCTTTAGGTGTAGGTCTGTTTCTTTACATTTACTTAGTGAAGTGAGAGAGAGATGCAGAGATTTACCAGATGACACAGCCTGCTTGTTAGAACGACAAGCATTTGTTCAATCTAGGGAAGAAGACAAAGAATGAAAAGCTCTTATCATGTCAGTTGTCCTTGATGAGCTCCCCTTTCTTTCCTTCTGAGAAATCTAATTGTAGCCACTGTGAGATAATAACCTATTCCATGTGGCAATTCCTGTTTTCCAATGTAGTTTCAGAAAAAAATTATAGACATTTTGTTACACCAGAGAAAACAATGTATTGTGGTTTTGCCTTAAAATACTGTTAGACAGGTCTGTATGAAATGTGTGTTTTTTGAGTATTCTGAAATTCAACATGAACTTGGTAAGCTGGCCAATACTGAGTCCTTATTTCATCTTTTCTTCTTAATGGACTTATTTTCCCGAAGTGCTTTTCTTTAACACAGCTGCTGTTTTAATCCCTGCCATCACACAATGCACCTCTTGCTGAAGCTGAAAAAGATGAGATAATACATACAGTGTTAAAAGCTGTCCTTTCAACACTCTCATGTCTTTCAGAAGTTTTACCATTGACAAAAACCAGCTCCAGGATTCTTTATTTTAGAAATTATTTATTGATTTCTAACTAGCTCTTTTCTTGTCCCTTGTTTCTTTGGTTATTGAATTGGCTCTTGATTTACTTTTTAATCTCTTTTCTGTTTAAGGCCTCATGCTATTACCTGAGGGCTTAAGAAGTAATACTGAGGCTTAGCCAGACTTAGACACTTCTCAGGAACTACTTAGAGCCGATAGATCTACTGGGCACTTTGTCAGTGGTAGTGGAGCCAAAACAACAGACAGGAAAGATCAGGAGATGCTCTTCAAGTAAAGCGGTTTTACAGTTTGCCGCAAAGAAAAATTATCCCGTTTTTGCTCCCAGACTACAAACTCTTGCTTTGCCAAGTGGAATGCGACTTCTGTCCCCCACTCTATCCGAGATTGCATAAGGGAGGCTGAGGAGCTCGTAGGCCCAGTCTCCGCTCTCTCTGAGACTCGCCCAGCAGGAAAGTCTCCCAATCTGTCTCTACCCTCAGTGTCCCATGAGAGGGTAAGTAGAAAATCTTCTTGCTCATACAGTGAAGGATATTTCAAAGATGAGAAAGTCTGACGGTTTCTTTCTGCCCTTATAACTGTAAATAAGGATATATCTTTCCGGGGAAAGGTGAAATTTCTTTCTCTGCTGTTCCCTTAGCAGTAAAAATGGACTGTGATCAGAAACAAAATCCTGATTCTCTGCCTTCTGATAAAGAAGGGGAAAAGAATTCTTCAGGACAATTGTAAGGAGATATCTTAGAGATACCTGCAACTCTCATTTAAAGTTAGCTGCTCAAACTGTTCCTTGTCCTTCCTCCTTTCATTCTAACACCACTTCAACAGCGTTGGTTGGAGCTTCACACTGAGAGGAAAGGACCACCCATTTATGAATTACTTTGTTACATACATCTTGATGAAAGCAATTTTCACATTAGTGTTTCAGCCAGGAGAGGTGAGATTCACAGGCAAAGTCTTGAACTTCAAGTCTTTCAAGCCATAGCTACCTTATTTAAGGAAGTTTGATGGATTTCACAGAACAAGACCACAGCAGTATTTCATCTGCTTCCTCATTGAAATTGATGCTCAAGGTTATGTAGAGCTGTTTTTAGTCAACATCCATTTGTGCTTGCTTTGTGATCTCTGGCTGAATGGTTGTACAGTGTCTCTCCAGCTCTTCCCATACTCTGAAGAGGAATGGCTGCTGTCATTGGCTGGTCAACAAGCCTCCTTAGTTTTTTGTGGTGTTATTCTTCCTATTGAAGCTTTTTGAATTTCACATTTTTGGGGTTTTTATTTGTGTGTCATTAAACATCCTGTGATTGCTCTTGTTCTTCCATATGGTTTTTTATTTCATTCTTTTTAGTATGTCTTTGTTTCTTTGTATTTCATTCAGCTTTTGTCTCTTTATCTCCTCCAATTTCAGTTGCTTTTTCAGCCATTGCTCTTTACCCTTGCAACAGAAAATGGACTTCAACACTTGTCCATCACATCCTCGTGCACTGCAGACTCACTAGGCAGTGGACACTCAATCCAGACCAGGCAGGAACATATGATCACACTCTCTGTCACATCAGAGTATATATGTGGGTTTAGCACCTCAGCTTAATGGGAACTCCAGGAAAACAGATATTGCCTGACCCAGAATGATTCTCATATGACATACAGCACACCTACTGTAGCTCAAAGTGTACCAAAAGCATTCTGTCTCTGAGGTGTTTCAAGTGAAGTTGAATTGAGCTTAAGCATTTGCTCCTCACTTTGTAACACAAAGCTGCAACATATTAGATCAATGATGATTGGTTTGCAGCTGGGTTTGCCATCTTGTGGAACCCCAGCATAGTGCCTCACCAACTTGGCACAGTGCTCTGTAAACACTGGAAAGAGACACAATAACAGGATTTTTTTTGGATTTCACTGATCATCTGATCTTGTTTTTAAAGAAAAAAAAAGAAAAAACTGCATGTTTATCTGTTGCCATTTCCTCTGGAAAGTATATCTGAATTACTTGTAGGATTAACTGTATGCTGTTTAGATATGTTTTCAAGACAAACTAGTGACCCATGGATTATTTGAATGCTGCCAAATGAAATCAATGGTGGATTTTTTTTTCATACATTTACTGTGATTTGTAAACAAAATGGATCTTAAGAAAATTAAAGACAAACATGCTTTATGGGTCAGCTCTTATCCACAAGAGAAGTAAGAAGATTGCTACCAAAAAAAAGTCAGGGTTGGAAAACAATAGATAATGCTTTTCTTAGGTAACAGCCATAACTTGAATATTATCTTGTTCAGATCCTGATTCTGTAATGAAATTATTGCAATTATTTTAAGTAATCTATTAAGATATCTCTTTAGGAATGAGCTTTTTTATGTTTTTTAAGGCGCTGGAAACTGTCAGAACTCAGTACATAATAATCCTCCCTCCAATTCCTGTGTGTACAATTTTCAGAAAACTAGTCTACTCTCTATCTGTATACACATACTTTAATTAAACTGTTTATGTTCTTATGTGATGTTTATCACTCTGCCTCCTAAGCAGACCTGGGGATGAGGGAAGATAATAACAAAAATATATTTGTTTTCTTAACGGCTACTGAAATACAGCAGGAGCTATGTGTAAACCGTGCTGTTCTCAATTTACAGAGAATGATGTTTAATCATATTGGAGATGGTGCTTTGCCACGAAGTGATTCCAATCTGCCTGGCTCTGACAAAGGTAAGCAGACATGCTACAACATGCCAATCTTTGAAGAACAGAAACGAAATTAGTCCACCATGTTCCTGTAGAGTGCCTGTTCTTTTGAGAGCATACTGTCATCTCCAAGTGTCAAAACATTCTAACCAACTAAATAAATTATGCTAATAGATCTAAGTGTCAAAACACTTTGTCAAAGAGGGAAGGACTGAATTTTGCACTCAAATAAGGCCCAGAAGTTTGCAGGAGGGAATGATGGAGCAGCAGGTTTCATCAAGCTGCCTGTGAGACCTGTCCTTTCTGCTTCTCAAGAGAGACATATGTGGGAAAAAGCCAGGTCTGGAGACTGGGGCAAAGGGAAGGTAAAGAGATGGACAGAGTCCTGAAGTTTGGTACCTGCAAGTTCCATTTATCAAATATAACTCAGAGTGCTTCTGATTACACTTGGATTGAAAACACCAATTTGTGGTTTCTTGCATTTTGGGGATTTTGTTTTTAATTAGTGTAAATGAGAAATATGTGTATTTCCATCGAAAAAATATTGCCTCTTATAATTTTGCACATGGGGAAACCAAATATTGTAGGCATAGTAATTGTTTGCCATGATTTCATTATGTGCCTCACATCAATAATATGTTCCATCATTTCATTATGGTACCTTTGTGGTATGCTGAATAAAGGATACAGTAAAATAAATGTATAGAAAGTAACTATTTTAATAATATACTGTAATAAGTACTGACCAGCAATCAGATTTTCTTTAATAAAAGCTGTATTTTGTAGGTAATTTTGAGTTTACATTTTTATGAAAACACAGGTGGAATTTTTTCACAGGGCTGAAAAACATATGAAATAATTTAACATGGAAATAGCAAAACTTTTCCACTGGCCCATGCAGCCAAGTACATCAGAGCATTGTTAAAATGAAGTATTTTCTCCTGAAGACTTTAGCAGTCCAAAAAAACTGACTGCTTGGATGACTTAAAAGAAAAAAAAAAAAGACTTATCAAGATATTCAGGCATTTGAAGTACCTAGGTCTGGTGCCAGGTGATTTTTAGGATGAGGGCAAAACCATGCTGCGTGACAGCTTACATTAAAAAGCAAATACTGTATTGAATATTTTGGCAATGACAAAGCGAAATGATCCTCTAGAAAATAGTTTATTCTGTTCATTGGTCACAGGGTCAACTAAAGTGTAATTATACTGTAACAACATTGTTTCAGATATGAGATCAGTGTTATTTTTACTATACTTATTGTATTAAATCCGGTGTGTAGTGGGGTTGCAGTCTGAGAGCTCTCAGAGTTGCTACAATAGTGATAATTGATGCCATCAGTTAGCAGCAATACTTTGCTTTTTCGTTTCATCTTTGTAAATAAACACAGGGTCCTTGCATATGATTCTCTACTCACAACTGAAACAAGTAAACAGGAAGGAAAGTGTCATGGCAAAGCAAGAGGTTTGAGGCTTTTAAGGTGGGGGATTTTTTTGGTGGAGTATTTGGGAAATGAATGGAAGGTTTGAAATGGTTGTTTTCAACTCCTTTTTTTTGTTTTTAAGGAAACATAATGAGAGTTGTATTTTTCAAATTAGCTTTTGTCCTGCCCATGTTAAATGCCCTCTCCTGTCTGACTTCTTTCCAATATTGGTGATATCTTGATGACATGAGATAATCCAATTCTATCAAGGAAGATGTTCCAGATCCCATGATCTATGGGATCATTCAGTTAAAATCATAGAATCTGATCAGGGTAACAGACAAAGAAAACACCCACTTTTATGCATGGCAAGGTGGTAGTCAATTTACATAATCAAGCAGAGATCCTTGACCACAGAAACAAAGTGTACAGAAAATTTCTCAGTCCATAATGATTTCTTAATTTGATATTTTTTGCTGTCAGACAATTTCAATTTCTTCCAATTTTTACTCCCTACATTTTGCACCCTTCTTTCCACCTTCTCTCAATTCTGGATTTGTAGTCTATGCAGGCAACACAGGAATGTTAGCACAGAAAGCTTTAAGAAGGAGGTCGATAGGAATTTGGAGAGTTCCTTTCCCTACTGCCTTCTGTATATAAAATGAGTTAATGGGAACAATTTATGAATAGTCTATTCCCTTCTGCCTGGAAACCTCTAAATAGGAGTCTGGTGCAAAGATAAACTGATTATATTAAAAGGCTTCAAGCTTATCTCCCTTTGCGGCTGGATTTGCAGCGCACCAGAGTGCAATCTCAGCTGCTGCTGCTGTTGATGGCTGCCACTGCTGGTCACAAACTGACCCAAGGGCCAGGTGCATCCATCAGGCATCCATGACATTGATGGCTGCTCTTTAAGAGCTTTGTAGGTGCAGATGTTGTTAGGCGTTTGCATTCTGTCTGTTTTTACGCTCATGGATAAAAGCAAGTCAGAGAACTGGAAGTGTTGATGCCTATGACAGTTTTTTCATTCTCTTCCAGCTGTAAACACCACCCCCAGCAGCTGGAGCCTGGACAGTGGGAAGGAAGCCAGAAACACATCAGAAAGTGGAAAGCTTATATCTCCTCCTGTACCACCAAGACCTGCACAGACTGGTGAGTTAATGGACATCTCAGGTAAAGCTCCAGTACTCGAGGGCTTAGGTTCTTTCCACTCTGTTTGATGTTTAACTTCTTGAGCAGGTTAACTTATTATTTGATTTCTTACATGAAAGGCTGTAGAACTGCCTCTGTGGGTATTTTCATCTCATTAATGTTCTCTGCAGTTTCCAATACTCTGCCCCTTCACTAATGAATGAGCAGTTTCAGACAGTTCATGTTAGTATGAGGAAGGATGATCAAATTTAGTCTTTTGATTTTATGATAATTGGAGGTTAGCAATCAGAAATGATCATTAACCACAAAGAATTTTAGTGACCAGAAAATGCACAGCATTCATGAAAGTACATCAGTTACTATAATCATTTTGCCTTTCAAAAGATTAATTTCCTTTTAAAGGAAAGGCTCCTTAAGTGATACTATAAATATAATTGTTTTCAAAAGAGGAAGTAAACATTTTGTGTATTATACTTCAGCCTCTGAGTTTGTCCAGTCATGTTTCTAGTATATTTGGAGGTAAATGTTTGATAAAAGTATATTATGTATTTTCTATTTTCCTTATTTGACTTACAAATACATAATATATTTCTTAAGAACAAAAAGGGAAAAGTTGTTATATTGACTCTTTTTTTAACTTGGTATCATTTAGTAGATTCTAAATCAATTTAAAGTGATATAAAATTTGTCAGAAAAGGCAGATGCAGAAATTTTTTATACTTGGTTGCACTGCAAGATAATCCAGAGAACAAAGCAAAATAAACAAAATCTCTAAAACTATTTACAGCCATTGACCAAGAGAACTAGAGATTATGTTCACGTATCAAATGATCTACTATCCACTTAAAAAGATTTCTTAGTGAAAATTCTAATGCCACAAGTGCACTGAAATCCTTCTACCTTTACAGCATCACCAGCAAGACACATAGCCTCCGTTTCCCCTTCTCCTGCTGGGAGATCACCAATGAAGGTACTGTCTTATTGCAGTGAATTGCCTTTGTGAGACAGATCTTATGTGTTGTGGGGTAGATGGTATATATTTAATGTGCATTATTTGGGATTATATTATTATGTTTTCTTTTTTCTTATCATATACTGTACAAAAACCAGTATTCTGTCTCCAGCATGGAAGAAGGGGAGGTGCCAGGAAAACCTGTTGTGCAACCCATTGGTTTTATTGTTCCAGCATTCAGAGCTGTTAGATTAGAGGGCTCGTTAGAGAGTATTTCCTGCTTCAATCATTTTAATACCCATTTTCCTCTGCAGGATCATCCAGGGCGGTTGTAAGAAGATGCAAGTAGTTTGACATCTGCCAGTAGGACACATTAAGTATAGGCTGTGAATAAGCACTGGTTCTTCTCCGGTAGTTAAACATCCAAAGTAATTTAAGATCCAGGCTAAACTGAGCAGATTTCATTTCTATTTCAAGATGTTTGCATGTGTTGGTACCCACATACTGTTACCTGCTTTTTTTCTGGAAAACTTGACTGGGAAATCTGTGTTTTCCACAGCACTGGAGCACACAAACACGCAGCCTGCTTATTCCAGGCGAACCCTGGTGCTGGCAGAGTGCCTGTCATTGGTCTTGGGGATAGCCTCTGCCACCCCATTGAAGCAGAGATGATTCTGCAGGTAGAAATATAAGAGTCAACCACATGGAAGGAGAGCAAATAGAAAGGAGCATGACTGATGTTTCAGGCACTCAGATGCAAAGAGAGAGGGAAGCAGCCCCGCCAAAGTAACTCCTCAGCAACCCAATGCCTAACTAATACTGCAGAGATACACGTTGCCTGAGGAGGAGACCAGCACCCCAAAGTATCTCTTTTCCCCTTGAGGTCCCTAATTACAAGTCTACACTCATTGTCCTGTTTGCCTTCCCATAAGCCTGTAACATTACAGCTTGTGTCTGCACAGTGGTCCAAATTCATAACAAAGCAATTCTGCTGACCATCAGAGTGCCCCATAGTCTTATTATCATTCTGCTGAAGTGAGCACCAATCCCAAGTTTTGCCCTAATTGCTTCCTAGGAAGCTCTTTAGAACATTAGGATCTTGTCCAAAGATGAGTGACCCTTCCTTTTCATCCTTAATGGACACATACTGGCGTGACCACTGATGATTCTTAGGGATGTTTGAAGCTTGGCCTAACATTCTTCTTCTATAGGTCTGGACAGAATTTAAGCATTTTACAAATGCTCTTCCATTGCTTGGAAGAGCAATGCTGGCCCAAAATACTTCTGAGAAGTGTTGGATCTCACTTTGAGCATCCCTGAATTTCCAGACTGTTTTGGTGTCTAGACTGTTACTGCTACTGGTAAAAGTAGTCTATGCTGTTTTACCAGAACTAAGTGGTTACCCATGCAGGCTTTACATATTTGCCATTGTTCTGGATGACAAAAGCAAAGGTCCTAAATCTTATATATGATCACTTACTCCAAGTGTCCAGTGTCCTTGGAACTGGAGCCAAATAGATAATTTATTTGAAAGCCTTGACCGTGGATGTTTGTGGGAGTAGGAGTGCAGTTGGAGCTTCCTCACATTCAGAGGAATGGAACATGAAATGAGTAGTTAAACAGGCTCCAGAGAAAGTCTGAAATGTCTTCACCAGGTGTTGAGCTTTAAATAAAACTCACTTTGCTTTTCCACAGCAACACACAGGGCTCAGATTTTAGCCTTTCTTCTAACAGTGAGCTACCAGAGAAAACCATCTTAGAACAAAACCCACTGATATAAATGAAATTTTTTTTCTCCATTGATTTCAGTGCTCTGTGGATCCAGTCCTAGATGGATAACTAAAATTATCTCAACACATAAAGTCAGTGCAGCCAGCTCTGTACACCCCTGCCCCTCTCCTCCTCCACTCCCATCCCTTGTTGCATGGCTCCCACCCTCACCTCAAGCTGAGCAACTGAGCATCAACCAGTCTAATAAGAATGGGAGTGAGAAATTTGTCTTTATTTTAATTTCTCCATCCCTTTTTTAGCCTGAGGCTTGAGACCAATAAGTCAGGATTGTGTCAGATGACTCCAGTCATAAGTAGATACATTGCAAAAAAATTTTAACTTGGAAAGTGTGGGCTAACCTTTGACAATTTTCAGTTGAAGTTGCTTCACTGGACTAGAACTGCTCAGTGGTTTTAGGTAGGCCTTTACTGTCCATGCCTTTTATTTGTCATCAGTACTGTTGTTGCTGCTTGGGCCCTCAGCTCCTGGTCCCTCACCATCCGTCACTGACCTGTGAGGCTGCTGGTGCAGCCTCTGGCCACCTGTGCCCTCCATATGGCCCTTGTCCCTGAGGCACACGTGGTGTGTTGTGTTTGTATGTCTAGGGAACACCTGGGTAATGGGGAAGAGGAAGGGTGGTGATGCTGTAATCTCCTTCCATTCTGCTGCTGCCCCAAATGGGATCAGGAACAGCAGAGAAGGGGGCTGGCACCCAGCAGTGGCTCTTACCTTGATATCTGCTTTGTGCTACTCCCCCAACACTGTTTTTACGGTACCCTCAGAAACGATGCCATGATGTAAGTTCACTTTTCACTGCATGACAATGCACTAAAAGCTGTGAGGAAAAGCTTTGGAAACTGAATTTGGGATATGAGAGCCTGCAGTAGCAGCAGTAGCTGGGCTTTGGCGTTAGGGGGCAGGATACCCCCAGGTATGCCCTGCGCCCAGTGATGCATTCTACTTCCAGCTGGGAAAACTAAGGCTGTATTCTGAAGACTTCCAGATTTTTCCAGGGTATTATGATAGTAAGATAACATCTAAAAGCAGTTTTATTTCCACTTATATGAATTACTAGCGTGTCCACTATCTAAGGTGTTCCCAGGCACTACTGAAATGAGCTTTTTATCAGTGTCTTACCAGGTCTTGATTAAACAGGGACACAACCATTTCTGTTTATCAAAGCTCAGAGTTACGTGCACTGTACCTATGTATGTTTTCAGTCTGAGCAGAGAGACACTCTCCCTCCTGGGTGCCAGGTAAATTCTTCTTCTGCCCTTTCTTTTGAGCAGGGGTCTGTGCAATCATTCACACCATCTCCAGTGGAGTATCATTCCTCGGGGCTCATATCCAACTCCCCAGCGCTGTCAGGGAGTTACAGCAGCGGCATCTCTTCGCTCAGCCGATGTAGCACATCAGAAACATCAGGCTTTGAAAGCCAAGGCAGCGAACCAGCAGTGACTGTCCCAAGCTACAGCATTTCTGAGGAACCTGTGAGAAAAGAAAGCAAGACCCCACCACCTTACAGCGTGTATGAGCGGACTTTGAAACGCCCCGTTCCTCTACCTCACAGCCTCTCCATCCCGCCCGCCGCAGACCCCCCGGCACTGCCACCCAAGCCACAGCTGGTTCGGCCAAACAACCTGGAAAACAGCAGCAGGAGGACTGAGCAGGTTCCCCGGCCCAGGCCTCTGCCCCGCAAAGTCTCTCAGCTATGAGAAGCCACTTTTATATTTAATTGCAACACATTCGTTACTGTTTAAGAAATAATATTTTTTAAAAATGGTAAAAGTAATTTAGTTAGGCACTTTAATATTTTGTCCGCCTTTTTTTTTGAGTAATTTCAAAATGCTTATTAATATTATGTTGCACATTTGAAATGAAATTACTAATTTAGGTTGCCAGATATTACAGGAAGCATGAATGAGAGGATTTTTTTAAAATTTCATGGTGGTGAATACTGATAAATGCTTTTATTTGTACTTTATTTTTATTTGAAAAATCTAAAACCCTACAACTCTCATCTGAGTTAGCTGAATGCTTCTTACAAAATGCAGAATATACTGACTGGATCTTTACTACTAGAGAAAAATGCACGCTTTCTAACAAAGTAGTCTGTAGACTAGGATGTTTCTGCAAGTAGGCTGAAAGTTGTTTCTCTAACCTGATGAACAGGTTGGTCATTTCAAATGTATGTGGCAAAACTGAGATAAAATGCAAGTTATACAGCAGAGGACTGTTGTAAGAATGTGGTTTGGAATTTTTGAAACACACACTTGGCTTATGTTACTTTTAAGATGGAAAAATACCTGTATCTCATTCAGCATACAGCACCATTCTGGTGAATCCCGAAAAAGTTTTGTGCCATTTGTGTATGTACCTGACACATCCCTTTTCTTTTTGAGGTGCATTTACTTTTATTCTTCTGGTTAATGTATTTTTTTGTTGTTGTTGTTTTAGTTTTGGGTTTTTTTTAAAGCTAGGAGTTTTCTAGTGAATGCTCTCTGCTGTTCTTGAAAGTTCACCCTAAAATACAATCTGTGTATGAAATAGGTACAACTCAATTGTTCCTTTAACTTGTGTACAAGAGTCAGTACTCACTATTATCAAGGCAATTCACTAAATAAGCCAATTTTTAAAAATAGAAATGGCTGGTTTACAATCCATATATTTCAAAAGCTAATTGCAAAGGTCATTAATAATTTTGTAAAAATCTAGCAAAAATTCTGAACAGTTCCTTGGATGTGTATGAGCCATTGGAGCCAAGCTTTTGATTTACTTTTTAGCTTGAGTTCATCACCATCATCTTTATTGTTGAGAATGGTGTTTGGCCTTAGGTTGTATTTTAGTGACTGGCATCTGAAGAGCTCTGGAAAGCTAATGCCAAGACATAGGAATGTGGAGGGAAAAGAAAAAAAAAGCACCTTCTGTATGTATGTTTTGTATCCTCTTTCTTTTATTGACTGTTTAAATGTGCTTGGGAACAGATGTGTGAACTGCATTTTAAATCATATTGTTAAAAATATTCTCCCTCTTTTGTTGGGAAGCTCATGTTGATCTTAGCTGTGTTTGATTTGTTGATAGTTTAACTGGAAGAAAGTGACCACTTTTTTATATTCTCTCAATTAAACCTTCAGCAGTTACAAGCTGTTGACAGTAGTTATAGAAGTTTTCTATAATAAATGTTCAAGTATTTTTGTACATAATTGGTAAATTTTAATAAGGAGTGTACCATTATGTGAAAAAGAAGCAAACAGTTGTGTATGCAGTAAGATTGTTATAATTATGCCAAATACTTTATGTATGGAAAAAAGAATATTTGTAAATATGTGCTTTTAACAATAATTCTGCCATATTGACTTTACAATTTTGAATGTCAGAAAAAATAATATATGTTAAAATATTTATGTTTTAGTGAAAGTATTCATAACTTGAAAAGGAACATATGAATTTTAGCTTTGTATCTTGCTGATTTCAAAGTCTGGAATTCCTTGAACTAGCTCTTGCTTTCTACTATAACATTTTTATGTCTGTAACCACATCATAAAACCTGTAGAAGGCTACATATTTATGCTGATATAAAGAAGTAATGCCTGAAATTTAAATAAGGTGTCACAAGTAAGATAACAAAGCTGCTCTGGATTTTTTTTCCACCCATGTAATTTAATAGATTTTGTTTACTAGTGCTTGAGCACAGTACAGTATGAATCAGTGTTATTTGCTCCTGAAGCCTTTTTTTTTTTTATTTCTGGCAATAAGCAGAATTGATGACTTTATCATTTGTGTGCATTACTGGTCAGCTTTGCAGCAAAACATTTCACAAAGTCTCTGTTTACCTAGACACTCATATTGGTTGCTGCATAATGCTAGTATGAAATAAAAGAACTTGCTTAATCTTTACCGTACAACTTTTTTTCTACAGAATGAGAAATTCTAATTCACTTAGTCACAGAATGAAAGTTCTGACTCCTTGTCTTGCTAAATCTTTTTTTTCTTTTTTTTTTTGGTTTTTTTGTTAAAAATCTCCTGAGTTTTCTCCCTATTTGGACTCATACTTGCTTTGTGAGACAAGGTGGGGAGAGTATTGATATGCTCTTCTGAACAAGTGAAGAATGTAAAATTTACTAGAGAGTTCACTGTAAATTAACGTGCATGAGCATTCTGGTTTTATAACCAGGACATCAGAAATACTCTAAACAATAGAAAATGATGTAAAATTGACAGGGTACTCTTAAGCCGAGTTAACACATTTTCTGCTTAGCCAGTTTTGACAAATTGATTCTGTAGATCAGTTTTTCAACCTGATTACCTATAAAAAATGTAGTATGAAATTTTGTTATGTATGTTGCAACACCCACTGCTTGAAAACCTAATGTAAATAAAGGTCTTGTTTGAATTTTATGTAGTAGTCATAAATATAATTTTACCACTTTCCGGATGATGGTGAGTAATTCAGAAGCTCATACAGGAAGACCAATGGGAACAAGTTGCTCTTACTTCTCAATAGCTTGAACATTAACCAGTGTGTTCGTAATAGGTGACATAATCTTGTATTCAAGTACCATATTTGAGATGCTGGAGTCTGTGGGATGCCAGAGAAACATCCTCAAACTCGGCTGCCTGGCTTTGAAATGACGCAGTTCAGACTGGTTCTCATGATGGCATAAGAGCTCTGTAGTGTGAGTGAACTCAGTTATGATGTCCCAGGCCAGTTGCTGTGCCCTGAAAGAAGCACAAAAGCTGAAATTACCCCTCTTGGTAAAGGTTTCAGGGCAGTGCAGTTATGGCCCTGCTCACATGAAACAGGGTATAGTGAAAATCTTCTACATGAAAGTGGCACCTTGCCCACCTGCCTGACCATTCTTCCTGTTCACTCATTGTCCAGCAAAACAGCACCTGCAAAAAGAACAATGACAGAGCAAAAACGTACCAATAGGCAGGAGTCAGTGCCTGAGGTATAAATGATGAAAAGCATCTTGTTTTGAATGTAACTGTGGTCAGTGAGGCATGTAGCAGCATTGTTTCAGTAAACCCAGGTGCTGACAGATTCAGATCTTTGCTCCAGAACTCTGCTGGTTGCTGGAATTTCTGATGATTCAGGCAGAGCCCTGACATATGCCAAAGGGCAAAGTCCTATCTGGTGGGATATTGTGGAAGGATGGTTGTCATTGGATCCTTGAGATTCTCACCTTGAACTTTTTATGTGGGAGAAAGCCCTTCTCATATTAATTTGTCTTTACCTTCTCTTTGACATTTTAATTCAGCTTTTGACATATACTTCATAGAAGAAACTAGAATGATTAGTTTGGATAACATTAACAAAAAAAAAAAAAAAACCAAAAACAGTGGGAATTAAATAGCTAAACTATTCAAATCTCAGCAATAACAAAGTTTTAGAGCTGCATATCTCATGTGTGCAATAAGCACAGGTTAGGGATTCTTCATGGGTGGTAAAATAAGGCTGCTGAAGAAATAACCTTAAATATATTTTTAAAAAATGATTGCTTAGTAAGGAACTTAATGTTTCTCTTTTGACAGGCTGAGGGCTGTCAGACTTCAGTGGGGATGCAGTCTTCCAGGAAAAGCTGGGCAAACTTACCTAGGTTAGAACTTGTGTTAAGAACATAGTTCAGATCTCCTCTTTAATGACTGATATTCATCCCAGGAAGACTGTTAGAAGAAGGGAAAAGAAGGTCAACAGCTGGGGAAAAGAAAAAAAAAACAAGGTGCAAATAAAACTTAGGCAAAACCCTTGATGGCCTGACAATTCATCCAAGTCTGTTTTGACTCAGCCAGGAGAAGTGGTGGAAGAAACTGAAATGTTACCTGAAACTGAAGCACCCCAAGTACATTTCTTTAGGGTATTTTGTAGTGTAATGCAATACCAGCTTAACTACTGGATGAGCTGAAGGGAAACTGGAAGTCCTGACAAAACAGAGGGTGTTTTTATTTTACAAAGGCCTTGCAGTGGGGTTTTTTCTCTTTTGCTGTGGTGAACCAGAGGATAGAGAAGACTGACTGCCATGAGTTGCAAAGGCAAAGAGTTTCTAAATAGCAAAGACCAAAAAAATATTCAAATATTTCTCTGCTAAACAGTTACTTTCTTAACCCATGGTGCTTAACTGATGCAGTGCATTTTGCAATTAACATCTCAGTATTTTAGGGAGCAAATTAATGTCAAAATTTCATAGTAAATAGCTTCTCTGATAGCTCATAAGCTGCTGAAATTTTGGTTAAATATTTAAATGTTTTACATCATTGATTTGCTATGGGAACTAAATCCACTTCTGTATTCCAATTTATTTTACTTCTGGAAAATTCTACAGAAGAACTCTCTGCATTACATTCTTGCTTATTTATAAGAGACTACTATTGCTGCTGGTTTTTGTTGACCTCACTGACTTCCCTTGAAGTGTTTCCTCTTGCTTTTCAAAAGAAAGACCATCAGCAAGGAGCTACTTCTGACTTTCCTGTGGGGAATATTTCAAAAGCACAGCCTGAATGGGATGCAGCACATCAACTGTTCCCAGGGGGGACTTATAAGCAAGGGCTTTGGGAACAAAAGCTGAGGGGGAAGTTTACCCATAAAGCTATTCTCCAAGGAGTTTGTGTTCACAGGTAGAGCAATAGCTTAAGGACAGGGACTAAAGTAATTTACTAAAATCAGGAGATGGGATGTAGGTAATGTCCAACAGGCTCTGCTAAAGGGGGAGGCTCAGTCCCAGTGTGTCCTATAAATGGGAATCTTTTGCCTTAGTTCCTGATCTTTTCATGGAGAAAGTAATGCCAGGTAGACAGGCAGGGTGGAGGCAGCGTATAAGTTTTATTTTAGGGTTGCTGAGCATGGGTAGGGGCAGGGAAGAAATGCTGAATCTACACTTTGAGCCTAAGTTGATTTGACAGATCATTCCTCTGGGTCTTTGGGCCACATTACATTCAAGGGATGTAACTTATGCAATGTTTTGCCCTTATACTCTGAATATGCCCTGGAGAGGCAGCAGTCCATCTGAACTCCCATGCCAATCTCTTTTTGCCTTGTATTGTGAGAGGAGGGCTTGCTGTAGGTATGCTGGAGCAGAGTCTGATGCAGCCTGACCTCTGTGCTTCTTTTTGAGATATTCAGTTCACCTTTTTAAGTAGAGTGCTGTGGTAAATCCAAGGATGTGATACAACACCCAGTAGAATTAATCTGAAGATTCATACCAAGGTTTTAAAAATGGCATGTGTCCAAGAGGACTTGGGTGAAAGCAGCTGGAACCTAATGAATTTGGTCCCATCTGAAAAAAATAAAACTTTCTAACATGAGCACAAAACACTTTACAAGGAACAAAACATATCAATAAACTCAACTTTTTTTTGAGCTAGTGTATTAGGAGTTGAAGCAACAAAATATTACTGTGCTGTGCTCTTCTCAGGCCATTAAGTTCAGCAAGGGAAGATTGTGCACACTGGACAGAGGCTTTTTATGTTGCCAAGGAGAGTTTTCCTCCATCTACAGTTCCCCCTCCAAGCTCTGTCTCAGAACTAAAGCACATCTTGTCAATCCCCCTGAAGCTATAATTCAGTGGACTTTTTATAGCTGTAAAACCTGAGCTGCATGATGATAAGCAAGCAAAATCAAAGCAAGTCATAACCTGCTACTTTGAACATGCAGACAGGGGCTACAGAGGAGCAAGCAGGGATTAAAAAAAAGATAGAAAATTGGTTTTCAGGCCATAAAGATCAATTTTGACTTCTGGAATCTTTGCTGCATTTTGAGAAGTACTGTATTTTCACTGCATGCTTTACTGGGTTTTTCCCTCTGTGTGAGATAATGCTGGGAAATGGTTTTCTCTGGTGTTTGTGTAGATTTGAATTATGATATTTGTCTTGTACCCAAAGAAAATGGTTTTCAGGGTTTTGTTTGTTTTTCTTCAGTCCCATGACAGGGTAGGACAGCAGAAATAAGACAAGACTGGTCAGTGCACCACCAGAGGTAGTCATGGACAAGGGGCAACAGCTTCCAACTAAAAAAGAGTAGGTTTAGATTACATGTCAGGAAGAAATTCTTTTCTCTCTGTGAGGGTGGTGAAGCACTGGAACAAGTTGCTCAGAGATTTTGTGGATGCCCCATCCCTGGAAGTGTTCAAGGCCAGGTTGGATGGGGCTTAGAGAAATGTGATCTAGTGGAAGGTGCCCCTGCCCACAGCATGGGAGGTTGTAACAAGGCAATTACAGTCCCTTCCAACCTAGGACACTCTATGTTCCATGTTCAGAGAAGAACATCTATATTCTCTAGGTAGTTCTTTAACTCATACCTTCAAAGGCTAAAATTCAGTTCACCGTGGGCCCCTCGCACCTATGCACAAGGACGAAAAATGGGTGAGTTCCATCTTGCTGTGGGAGGTGTGCTTCTGTATGTGCCTCAGGCACAGTGAGGTGTGGACATGGATGGGCACCATGGAATGCTGCCCTCTCTTTGGTGTCCATATTGCTGCAGCAGTGATATACTTGTGGTGCATTGAGTATCATAACTAGCTGTCACAGTATGGCACACAATTGTCTTACCTGCAACAGCTGCAGCTGTGTAAAGTACACAGAAACAATCAAAATGTTGAACTGAATGACAAAATTGCTATTTATCATTCTCACCAACTTTACACTTATTTATCTTGATAACTGGGAAACTTGGTGGATTTTGCAAATTCTCTCAGTGAGCCTTTTCTGGTTCAGTGCTATTTTTACTGAAGATAACACCAGCCCATCTTGCAAGTGAAGCTTTCAGCAGTTGTGCTACATGAAACCAGGCACAGCATGAATGACAAATCCTCAACACTGTGTGGGCTCATTAGAAAGATTTGTATTCCATGCTGAGCTGAAGGAGAGGGAGTGACCTGGGAGACTCTGAGCAGGCACTAAACCATGGAAGCAGCAGCAGAAATGACAGCAGATGGCAGGGTCAGCTCATTAACTGCATTTATCTAATCGGAGACTTCCCATATATTGTCAAGCAACAATAAAAAAATAATAATCTGTCACAAATTCCACCTGGTCATAATTGATCATTGTTAATAAATCTGTTCCAGAACAGGCTGCCAAAATCTCAGCTGTGATTGCGTATCTGAAACTAATCAGCAAATGATAATTGCTGAGGTGAGTTGCTTTGGTTGGGTGACAAAAGGAACCAAAGCTGTGGCTGCTGGCAAAATGGAAAGCTGTTCTGTGAAGGTATGCTGGGCTGACAAAACATCTGCCAAGTTTGCTGTTTCGGTCTAGCTTTGTCTATTGTGAAACACAGGATTGTAACCCTTTGTTCTAGAAACACTGATTATACATAAATGAATAAATATTGCAGCTATATTAACACAAATTTGCCCTGGAAACCACAGGTTTATTCCTGATTTCTACCTTGGTTTCTACAAAAAAAAAAAAAAAAAGTCAAGAGACAGGAGTCTACCTGAACTAGAGAAAAAACTTCATTTAAACCGTATTATGAATTTATTGTTGACATAATGCTGACAAGTTTCAAACTATAACAAACCTTTTATGTAGTTATCCATGCTGCACTCCTGAAGGGAGGCTCAGGGTGGTGCCAGGTCCCAACCCGAGCAGGTGGGGGCCACTGGAAGTCTGATGATTGCTCCAAGGATGCTGTGCTGGACTTCAGGCCAATTCCCCAGCTACTCTGTCTTGTCCCTTCGGAAGACCAGCCCACTCACCCCTCCTATGCCATCAGAACTGTTGGCACCTGCTACTATGCCAGATGCCAAAGTGGAATTTCTGTTCTGCTGCTCCACCAGTCAATCTGCAGCACACAGCACAGTATGAATAAGCTTTAAAACAAGTCTCGTCCAGTTTGTCCCAGTCTCTTCAGGTACCAGCACCACCGCCTCAGCCAGGCCTGCTCGCCGCGGGCAGCCGCGCGGTGCAGCCTGTCCTGGACCTGCTCACTGAGCTCCGAGGCACCGGTGGTGGCAGTACAGGGCTGCCCTGAAGGGCTGCTGCCGCCTGGCCGCTGCTGCTGCTTCCTACTGGAGAGCTCCCTGCTGCAGCGTGTGCCCCGACACGGCCTGCTGGGCGCGGCCAGCAGCAGGAAGCATCCGGCGGGCTGCCGGGCCCCGGCTGTGGATGAGCATGAGGGCAAGGACCAGGGCAAGGGAAATAATGAGGACAGGCGCTCGGCACACGGCAGACAAGGTCGCCCCGCGCAGTGGCGGCGGTCTGGACCCCCCGAGAGGGCGGCAGGGACGGGCAGTGCTGCCAGCGTGGGACGCTCCCCAGTGGGCTGGGCAGCTCTGAGCGCCCGCTCCGGGCACCCACAGAACCTGCGGCGCCACAACGGCCGGCGGCACGCGCGGGGCGTCACCGGGGGCGCCACACACGGCCCAGCCCGGCAAAGGCACAGGCACAGGCACATGTAGGCAGACACTTTGTGGTAACTGGGAGTGGGGCTGCAGCCAAGCCTCATCCCCAATGAGCTACAGCTGTGCAGGACAGGTGAACAGCATTGAAGGTAAAGGGACATGGAGTGCCGAGGTGCACTGACCGGGATACAGAGGGCACACGGGTGCAAGGCATGTAAGATGAAGGGTATAAAAGGTTGGACTGAAGAGCAATAAAGAATAGACGCTCGATGCCTCCTGGTGTGGTATGGTGTTGTTCTGTATGGGGATGCTTAAAGCTTTCTGATATTGTATGGTGATATTCTGTGTATCGTGGCCGTCTCAACTGCGATATATCTTGTGGCATGTGCTGTGACAGGCACAGGCATGGCACGGCCCAAGCGCGGGCGCCCGGGAAGGAGGCGGCCCGCGGCTTGTGCGGCTCGCCTCGGGCCGGAGGCTGCGGCAGGCACTCGAGAATCTCCCATCTAACAGCTCTGGGTTCTTTCCTCGGCGAATGGCCAGGGTGCCTCTGGGCACCGCACTCCCCAGAAGGCTAATTTTGTCTGCCTCCCCATCTTTCTTTTGAGGAGCCAGTTTAGAAGTGGTGCTTTGAAATGTGTGCTAGTGTTTTCAGTCAGGCAGTATCTTATGGGCAAGAAATCATCATGCTGTGCTGTCCTTGTATAATGTGTTTAGCGGCATTAAAAGTAATTTACTTAACAATGGCAGAAAATGACAGTTTTTTAATCTCGCTGTTGAATCCTCAGCCTGGCTCCAAATCAGTCAATAGCACTTCACAAAGGGTATTGCTGCGGTTGTTTTTATTTTTATCTGGAGCAGACAAACTGCTGTGGCTCCTTCTTGGGTGTTCTGTACGTGTCTTGTACTCTCTGCCTGTAGAGCAACGTATTGACGAGGTCATACAGCAGTCAGGAGAAGACTGAGCACTCTGCCTCACCTGCTTTGCCTGCATTTCACTACGTGCTATTCAATGATGCTTCAGGACACCACAATGCAAGGAAAAGGGCAGGTTCCCACCCTTAAGCATATTTCCAGCTGGAAATCATGGCATAGTAGAGTCAGAAAATAGGTGAATAAACAACATATCAGAAATACTGACTCCACAGCAGAAGCTGCTCTTGGACAAACAGGTTATTGAGTACATTGTTGTATGAGTTCTCGGCACCAAAACAAAAATATTGCAGGTAATAGTCAGGTCAAAAAGATGTAGAGTTCTTTAAAAGGGATATGCTTTTGCATGAATGAATTGTAAAGGGACTCTTTTCTAATTTTTTTCAAAATGTGTTCAGAATAAATAGAAGACTGGTGGTGGATAATGAAGGTATTAAGAGGATGTGTCATAGAATAGATGATGATGAATTCAATGACCTTATAAAATTATTTAATCAAAAATAAATTTTAAGTTATGTTTTCCAGCACTTATGTTCTCACCTTTTGCTTTGGTTTATCACTTCAGGCTAAAGTATGTTTTAAATACAGTGGTTTATTAATACGAGGAGTTTTGGCTAGGCTTATGCATTATGCAATTGGGCATACCCGCTAAGTTCTGTGTATAATTGGAATTCTTCATAGAATGGGAACAAAATCTTTAAACTTCAAGTCTAAAATATTTTTGCTTTAGGCAGATTACAACCAACATAATTTTATTTAAGCTCCTTCCTGCAAGATTTGTGTATCTAACAAGAGTATGAAAAAAGTGTATATGATCGGGTAAATACTTGGGGTGAAAGTGAAAGCTCTGTAAACCATCTACAATCAGATAGTTCAGAGGCAATCGTCTTCAATAGACTAATCTTGAAATGCAGAGATGTGGTAGAGAATTGAAGCATAAAATTGCAATTACTACATAGCTGTGTTGTACTTCTGTAATGTGTTTTGAAGTCAAGTGATGCTACATATTAGAATTTTAAAAACATGTGCTACTATACAGCATACAGTTAGAAAAAAAGCAAAATAAAGGCATTCACATTCTTTCTAAACTGTCAGAAATAAACGAGATCAATGTGGCATGTAATAATCTACACACTTCTCATATGTTTGGAAAAACCCCATCAAATAAAAAATCTTAAGTAAATTGATAAATTTAAAAGCACAATTAGTGTACTAAATTCATCAAATTCAATAAATTACAACTGAATATTACACACAACATTACTGGAAAAACATGTTTTATGACTCTGAATGATTATCAGAGTAGCTTTGTGAAAGCAAAAGTTTGGATTCATCTGGATTCTGTTGTGCAGATTTCAGAGTACTTATTTCCGGTTTGGAAGAGCAAAATAAATAGTCTTTTACCTCTTCAGTCCCAAATTGAGAAAACTTCCATTCCCATGCAATGCAACGGAACACAAAAACACACCCCTAAAGTTACCAACCTATATATTCTAATGCCTAAAAGACCAACCTTTTAGAATTATTACCTTTAATGTATATTTGCCCTCACACACAGAATTTTCCCTAGCAGAGCTGCTTCCTTATATTTTAGTGTCTCCCAATTGCAGTTGTAATGGGGCTCAGTGCATGTGATTTACAGTCTTACCCAGAAAATACAGGAATTTTATTCTGATATTTAATCTTAGTTCATGCCATGATCTCTGTGCATCATATGAAAATGTGATTCATACCTGACACAAAACAAGCGGATATATTGTCTCACTTTTCAACCAAGATGTATAAAGATGCTTTGCCATCATCATACTAACTGCACAAAATATTCATGGTGCTTTGATAATCTGTAGTTGTATTTATGGAAGATATGTTTTTCTAGGCTTTTGACTTTTTAGTGTTTGCAAATTATTTTAAGGCACAAGACACGCACTATTCTTTTTTAAGAATAAATATTTTACTGTATGTTATAAGGTTGAAAGTTCACATTTAATGTTTCAGAGGTTGGTATTTCCCCCTTTCTTCTTAAAAATCTAGGTCTCAGGCACCTGGAAAATCTGTAAAATCATGCATTTCTTATGCAAACTACCTCTTTAGAAGAAATAGTTCATGCTGTGGCCTAGATACAAAACTGGAGTCAGTTATCTCGATCTGATTTTTAAAAAGAGGTTTGACAGGCAGATTCAGTTCAGTTACTTGTATTTACAGCACTGCAATTTAGAACAGAACAGTCTAACCTGGAGAAAGCTATTGAATTTACCTCATTATACACACTATATTGAATGCAATACATTTGAAGGGATATATGTATTCTACTAGCACCTGGTATATGTAGTCATTGAAAGTTTTCAAATAAGAAATCCAAAAGTACAAGGCCTGACCTCACTCTTCTTTGTTGATACTTAAACGTCTGTGTGAACGTATACCTTTGCATTTAGCATTCTCTAGGTTTTCAAACTTCTGTGGCCAAGTGTGTTGCTGTCAGCACTATGCAAGTTAGCATGCTAGCTCACATGCAGGTCTGCAGTGCTCAACCTAATAGTTCCCATGGCATTCCTCCTAGAATGGAGAAACCAACCAAATGTGACCAGGAGAGGCAGTACCTCCTCTTTCACACAGTAGTCCCATGGTTAAAGCATTCAGCTGGTCAGGGGTCCATCCATATGCAGTTTCCAGGAAAATCTTTGAACATTGTTGAGACTATCATAATGTTGTTAAGGTTGTGGAGACCATATGACTACTTGGGGCAAACCTGCAGTAGTAGGCCCTTCCCAAATTTTATGTTAAATATTATGTACTGTTAATTATGTTGAGATTAGTAGACATGTATTAATGTTATATGCAATATGCTTTAAATGTGGCAAATATTGGTTAATGAGCCTGGGACACATTTCCAGTTAAACCCATATGAATATCAAACCCAACTGAATAAAGATGTGCATTTGTTCTTCCTTGTCATGTCTTGTTTTGTCTCAGTTGTTCTATGTGTGGTGTGCTAGTTACTCTCATTGGAAAAAACTCTGCTGCACTCTGTCATCTACAGCTTCCCCAGCACATGAAAATGCTCTCCTTAACAGGTTCCCAGCACACAGTAAAGCACCCCTTGTACAGCTCTCTCTGTTTAGGTGACACAATCAGCAGTTTGCTGTATTGTCAAACACAGCATAGTTCAATTCGTGTGTTTCTGGGGGAGCAGAACACTGTGATGACATACCTGCCTGCATTCTGCCTAGATAATTTCATTCTTGATTTAAAAGTTGCCTGCTGAAGCAGAGTCAGAGAGCAGCTCTCACAACTTGTTTATCTCCCTGGGTGAACATTTCAGTGAATTAGACATCGCCTGTATCACCACCAGCAGTAAAGTACCATAGCACACAGCTCATTAAAAGAGCTCATGCAGGTGCCTGTCGTCGGTGCAGGATTTGGAACAGCACTTGGGACTCTTTCACCTGAGTGCACTGAGGCACATAAGCCTTACCAATGGTGCTGCTCCAACCACAGCTGTCCTTGGCTGAGGAAACCAAGCAGCTTCGAGTCCCCACTCTGAGGATGAGCTGCCCCTGGGTGCATCCATCAGGCCAAGGCATTCCTGTGGCTGGGAAGGAGATAAGGCAGAAACATAAAGGCTAGGTAACTTGTAGTTGGTACTAGAGCTAGCCCTAAACCCAGAGGATATTACAGCATTTGTTTCCCTGCAAGGGATTTCTATCCTTTTATTGATGAGTTTGCTGAGAATTCACCTGGCCACAGCAGAACATATTTTCTCAGTTTTCTAGGATGCTAACCAGTAGACACTATATTCAGATGATAATCTTTTGATCTGAAGTTCCAAATTACTTTTTTGCCTAGCCTTAAAAGTTTCAATGTATATGAACTTTAATGGACATCTGAGATGAGTTTTGCAAAAGAAAATGGGCCCTGTAAGCTTACTTGTGAATGTACAAATATAAGCAAATTAAAAACATGACTGTTTTTAAGGGGATTCTATCACTGAAATCTATTTTAATGAGAGACCCAAACACCTGTGCTGCAATGCCTTCAGGCAAGAGGATATATGCATACATGTAACTGAAGTCAGGGAAAAGCTTCAGAATAATTTCCATTGTTTTCCATAATTACTACCATTAAATTTCATATTTTTAGCTCCTGATGAGGCTGTTTTATTTGAGTTTCAGCTTTAGTGGTTCATGCAGGAATGTCAAGATTAAGGCCTGAAAAAATGAGTCTCTAAAATGTTTTAAAATTATCAAGTATGCAATTAAAGAGAGACCTTTTCTCATTGAAAGAAAAATCTTATATCGGGTCTCAAGTAAGTGGCTCCAAGGCCAACTGATGAGAACTGAAAAGCACTATAGTAAAAAATGGCTACATTAGATTTGACTAATTTATGTACCCCTGAAAACTACAGTGTGTTTTACTGGTGTGACCAGCACACAAACCGTGATAAGTCAGCCAAAACCATAACTCTGTCATGTCTTCTTTGCCTGTTGCTGTTTTGTAGCTTAGGTGGGGCTGGCACAAAGGAGTTTGTCTGTCCAGGGTACAGAATTCCAGCAGAATGGACAGACCAAGATGTGTTGTGTGGACAGAAGTGGTAACACAGATGAATGGATGAATGGCTGGGTAAATTACACCCAGAAATTTTACTGGTAAAAATATATCTCTGTGTGTGTGTGTGTGTGTGTGTGTGTGTGTGTGTGTGTGTGTGTAGAGATACTGAAAGAATAGGTGGTAAGAAGCAACCCAGTCCCACTCAGTCATATAATTGTTGTTATTTCAGGTGTCCTCATATAAACTCATTAACCTTCAGACTGAGTGTTTTACAAAGGAGGTCCCTATTAACTCAAAATTTCTATCCAAACAACATGAATATGACTCAGAGGTATGAAATTAAGCTATACAGCTGAGAATTGTCTCCTACAAAGTACCACAGCTAAACTTTATGCCAACCTGATCAGGTTTTGGAAATTACTCGTTTTGTCTTCAACTCTTGAGGTCCAGCAGGAAATTTTAGAATAGGCATTGAGCACTCTGAAAGAATAGGGACCTATTTAAATTACAGCATTAAGCTACCATTTTCTTTTACATCTTAGCAACAGCAGTCAATATCTCTCTTGTACATAGAATCAATCTGGGATGTATGGATTAACCGTAGAAACTCCTGAGCTTCAGAAACAAACCAAAGATTTGAGTGAGGAAACTGGGATCAAAATCCCTTTCCCTGCAGACTTCACGAACTACATTGGTGTTACACTACATGCTGCTATTTTAAAGCAAGTTAGATGTTTTGAGAATTTTGATTCTTTGGGATAAGTATAAGTCATGCTCTGGTAATTCATATCAGATTTAAAAGCCTTGTCCGTTCAGTGCTCTGATTTAGGTATGTGCAAGCGTAGCTTGCAGAAAAGGAGGATTTCACAAAGAACTTGCAGGTCAAATGAGGAATTATCCACAAGGTTATACAATAGCTGAGCAGCAGTGTTTGGACAATAACTCTGGATTTAAGTGTCTCAATTCTGCATCTGATGCCTTAGTTGTTTATTGGCTCTAATTTCATGTTTGGAAGGAATTTTTCCCATGGGAGATTTCAAAAGGACTGCAGCTAGTTGTTCTTTGGAGATTCTGGATTCAGATGGTGCTTATGTAATTTAGAAAACATTTTAACTCAGCCCAGGCTATACTATTAGAAGTAAAAATTGTTTTAGCAAACAAGATGTGCTCAGAACATGCTGGCCTAACAACCTATAATAAGGTCCTCAAAATACATACTAAATAGAGGGAAATGGAGATGCCAATTGCCCCTAGCAGCGACACCCACTATTCTCCTGTAACATTGTGTCAAAAACTTGTTTTAAATATATTAGAAAAGAATGTATTATACTTTCTAAAGTAACAATAGATGGGAAAAAAATTGAACAAAATTATGTGTAGCATTACTAAAGAAAACCTTTTGAGAACGATTTGATGGTGCCACTAGGAACTAATGGTGCTGACTAGGAACTAATTACAGCTGCCCCTCCGGCCTTGGGTTTGCTCGCAGGGAGGTTCTGCTTACCGGGCTCTCGTGCAGAAAACAAAGATACCACACAATCTGTTGCTGACGGGGCGGGGGAAGGGGGTGAGTTGGAAACAAGAGACAGAAAGTGTTGCCATACTCTTCAAAGTGCTGCGCTTGGGGTATGTGTCCATTCAGTAATTGTACAGGAGCTCGGTCACAGCAGGATTTTGTGATTACACAGCTTAATTGTTACTGCCTATTATAAAAAGCTCTTTGTTTTTGCCATTTGTCTTTCATATTCATCCACACTTTGTATTATGTTTCTGCTTGCTTGTCCCCTGCTTGTCTCCTACCAATTCCTCCAGACTATTATTTGCCATTTCAATACACTCCACCATGCACGCCTCGGTTTAATTTTTTCATGCCTCTGCTCTTTCAGTTTTTTCTGTCTTGGTAGCTCTCAGCCTGCTCCCCTACCTCTAATTTAGGTCCCACTCACTGAAAACCTCTCATGCTGATTTTACTTAATACACTATAATTAAGGGTGGGGTTTTTCAGAGAGGTTTTCAGAGGTACATGCATAAGGGGATGGACTTTTCATGGTGCAAGCTATTTATTATGCTTGTTAGACACAATGTTAAAATAAAGGTGGCTACAAACACTCCAGGGTAGACACCTTTGACAGAGAGTAGGCAATGGGGGCCTTTGTGAGACCCCAGTAATGAAACAGTCTTAAAATGTCTCTCTCCCTACTGCTTGGTTGAAAGGTGGGTTGCCCCACACAATTATTATTCTCTCTGGTTAAAAGTTAATAGGTAGGGGAGCACTGAGTAATAAACAAGATACAGTTCCTGAATTGTCTAGGTCTTCAAAACCAGCATATTATTAAACAACAAGCTGAGAGTGGTCAGATACACTGCTATAGTTAGAAAAAAGTGCTTCCTTAACCTGGTTGTGTCAGGGACAGCAATGCTATGTCCATATGGCACTTACTGTGTTTTTGATTTAGGCTTCGCTGGACACTAATGTTTACTGGAATTTGAGGAATTCCAAATGGTTTCACAAACCACTTCTTACTATGATGAAACAAAGAAGAATACAAAGGGTAAAAATGCCTTCACATCCTGCTCTCATCAGAATATTATGGGAAACGTAAATAAAGAAAACAAATCAGCACCTCATTCACCCTTCATCAACTGCCTAATGACTTGCAACCAGTTAATTACATACCTTTAAAGTGCACGTACAGGAGAAGAAAAAAAAAGCTTCTGTAATAAGAAAGGACAGCGCAGAAATACTGACTCAATACAGACCCAATACAGGTAAATTTAAGCCTTTAAATATGACAACACTGAAAGAATGTACTGCATGTAATAGTAAGCTAAATGTTGTCTGCTTTATGCTAAGCATTTAATAATCATTAATCTACAATGATTGCTCTACATTTAGATTTTGCTACTGACCTTTGTGAGCTCTGCACTTAAAAGCAAGATAAGGATTTACACATTACATAGGAGAATTGAATGCTAAATTGGTTAAATATGTTAAATAGTATGAAGCAATAAGTAATATTAGGATGAGTTACTTTCACATTTCTAAATACTTAGGACCCATGTAGACCAGTAGCTCAGGCTCAGTAAATACATTATTGCTATGGCTAGCAGCAGAACATTTATACTGGAGGACTTTATACTGATTTTGCAAATTTTCTGGACTTGCCAGGCATTGTTGAGCTTGCTTTAGCATTCCTGCAACTGTTCTACTTTGCTTACCTATAACAACAATCTTTTAATGATCAGGAGGGACTTCTCTAATGTACTGATTTCCACACTGGTGACCAGTTCTAGCCAGAAGGACGTGAGGAAATGGAATGAATCTGGATAAGGGGAAGTTCAGATGGGACATAAGGAAAAGGTTCTTCACAGAAAGGCTGGTCAGTCACTGGAACAGGCTCTCCAGGGAAGTGGTCACAGCCACAAACCTGCCAATGTTCAAGGGCATCTAAACAACTTAGCCACATGTTTTAGGTAGTCCTGTGGGGACTGGGGAGCTAGACTCAAAGATTTTTATGGATCCCTTTCAAATGGAGATATACTATGTGTCTGTGTTTTACTTTTTGGTAATTTTATATCATCTTGGGATACAATCATAACACATAGTAATAAGTGGTAATAAGCAGTTGGTAAAATTAAATGTTTATGCCCTTATCATAATAAGCAATGCAGGGGACTACAGTGTTGGAATGACAGGAGTGAGAGGAGGCGCAAGATGACACTGGAAACTTCAGGGTTGTAAACAAGTCAGTGTTGGTCAGCTAAAAATACACCGACCTGGAAGGTTGGGAAAAGCCAGTTGCAGGGGTAACAAAGCAAACAAACAACTCCCATCACACCGAACCAAACCATCTAAAGACCTGTGGAAAACACCGAAGGGTGAGCAAAACACCAGGGAGGTGAATTTTAGGAATTGTTACAAGAACTTTGGCTGTCTATAATAGATGTGGGTTTTTTCTCCTTGTAATAGCATTGTTTTCTTTTTTTTTTTTTTTGTAATTATTAAATCTGACCTGAAAAATCTTTAATGAGCATGTCAAGAATTTACCTATGTTGATAACAGACTCTTGACTTTGCAAATCATGTTTGTTTTCTTCTTTCCTAAGCAAAAATATGAGTGTAATAACTGTTCCTTGAGGAATACAAGATGATTAGCTTGACTAGTGTAAGTTATTGATATAATATTGATATATTTTCTGGCCTTCAAAGACTATGCTATTTTCACTGACCTATGATAGCATTTAAAAAATAAATTTCTTGTATTTTAATTCTTCTCTTTTTCCCTAATGTAGAGGTCACTAGAGACCTCTTTAGTGCTCTGTGTCTTGCCTGACTAACTAAGCAAAATCTACTTTATTCTGACCGGACTGTGTTTCAGTGTGTATGAGGCATAACATGAATAATATGTGATGGTCAAAGGTAGCAGGAGTTAGGTTCCCAGTCATGTAATGAAATGGAGATGTGCAATAATACAATACTGAAGATGCTGCAATCATATTTTTTCCAGTACAATAGCAAGTTTAAGATTTATTGCCCTCTTTTGTGCCACACCATTGATTGCTGCCCTTGGGCCATAAGTTCTTCAAGCCGCAGCTGGACTATATGAAGTGTTCATCTGCAATATCCATTAAGCAATCAGACTTTTTGAACCTATGCCCTTTTTTCACTGCACCTTTCCTGTGCTCTGAGGCAGCTGGATCTGGCCCAGTATTTTCCTCCAAAACGCACTCCCTCAGAGCAGTACTCAACACCACTCAAACATTCATTCCTTTACTATATGGAGGAAGATAAAAATGCCTTAAATACCCTACACATAGTTGTATTTGCAAATGTAAGGACTTTAACTCAAAGCAGGTCTTGAATATCTCCGATAGATTTTCTGTACTCTTAAAATGCAAAATGAAATTGACCGGGAGGAAACAGAAGTAAATGTGTTTTTAGCTTAAAGCTTGCTGTTTGAGTCTCTTGAGAGTCTTTTAAAAGGATATTGTAGTGCAAAAGTTTTGTGTATTGCCAAGAATGTTTTAGTGGTACTCTCAACTGAAAAGTAATTAAAGAGGTGGAAAAGAGGGCTCGTTTTTTCTTTATTTCAGTCACAGATGCATCAAAGCATAGAAGCAGCAAAACATTTTCAGTACCTCCTTGTTAAGAGTTGAAAGCAAAAAACCATGCCATTTACTTTTGGGTACCAATGCAGTTGTTGTAGAATACTTATTAAAAAAAAAATAAAACGGTGCAAACATTGATAATGCATCATTTGCAGCTCATAGTTTTAGTATCAGCTTTGATAAATTTCACTTTATCCACAACTAAATAAAGAGTAAGAATGAGCATTTCCTGCTAGTTGCTTAGCACACACCTGATTTCAAAATGAAGAGAACTTACAAGCCATGATTTGATTTTGAGAGGTTTATAGCAACAATCTTTAATCTGAAAAGAGTTTCAGCTCAGGAGTTTTAGAGCGACTTAAGAAATAATGTCAGCTTCAAGTGCATGGAAACACTGAGGCACATTCCTGTAAGGTGTTTCTCTTATGTTACAATTGAAAAGACAATATTGTGTTTTGCAGCAATATTTGTAAACAATTAGTGAAGGTTTCACAGTAAAATATTTATATGAAATGGACATGGTGGACAGCAGTGGCCAAATACTCTATTGATTTCTACACAGTGCACTGATAACCTACCTGTAGAATCTTAAAGACAGCACAATATTCAAATGTGTTAAAGAATGCATTAAATAAAAGTTAACCAACAACAAAATTAGTAAGACTTATTTGATTGTAAAGGTAATGCTTATTTAAAAGTGTGTCAAAGGAAAACAAAAACTGAGATGGGGTAACAATCACTGGTTTTCCCTGCATAGCATATATGGTGGCATCAAGTGATATATATCAGATCATGTATTTCAGAAAACAAAATCACACCAAAGCTAATTATGTTTCTTGCATAAAAATGTTTTAAGCATGTTCTGGTTTAAAAGACAGGTGTCTGCAAAGGAAGGCGGGAACTTCTCTGGAATGGAAAACATGACCCTCTCCCAGTCCCCGTGGCACCCCACACATTGGCTCTGGACCCTCAAATGGCCGGGAAACAGGGAGAAGGCGAGTAGGCGTGTGGAGTAGAGACAGCGGTGAACAGGAGCCTCGGAGCCTAGCGCACAGGGGGCCGGCAGGAGGCACTCCTGGTCCCGGGTTTTGGCACCACACCGCTGGCCCTGAGCTCCCGAGTGGCAGGGAAGCAGGCAAGCAAACCGCAAACCGGCAGATCCTGGTTGCAGTGCTGAAGGAAAAAAAACCAACAAAAATCCCTACAGGGTAACAGGATCTCAGGTGAAATCCACTCGCTACGCTGTGTGGATGCTGCCCCTATCCCTCACTGGAAGGAAGGACCAGCTCCAGCTCCAGCCCCTGCAGGATCCCGGGCACCCCTTTACCCATCATGGCATCCCCCAAGCCACGGCGGAGAAGGGGGCAAGCAGGAGGCGAGGGGGAAGGCAGTTAGGGCAGTGACAATTCCGGGCACAAAATGACTGTGGGATAACACCATCACCATGAACCAACCCCCACCCCAGCCCCACAAAACAAAGCATGAAAAGCAGTAAGCATTGCTGAAAGGTTCGGATTTTATAAGATGCTGGGCATGGTGTGTTTGGAATAGTGTGTAACAAGAAATTTTATAGACTATGTGTACATAATTCATGGACCTTGTACTAAAAGTGGTCTTAAAGTGTGCCCTCCAATTCAATTTATTAATAAGTACTCTACTGCAGGGTCTTCTAAGATAGTTGACTCCTATATCAACAACTGTGCAAATATTTTATCTCTGTAGAAAGACACGATCAGATTACAGGGAACTATGCATTCATACTTACATAGCTCAGCCTCGAAGTCAAGATCAATTCAATTATGGACAATTTTATACTTGAGCTTAAAAATAACATTTTAGCAAGAAATTGCAAATATCTGACTGCACAGACACAGGCAGAGGTGTCATCTTACATTGGTTTCCAACAATGGCCTGACTAGTAGAAGTATCTCCCAGCTTCTAGTTAGGAACAGCCTGAGCCAGAGGTAGTTTCTATGTGTGTGATAATCTGTAATGGATTTTCCCTCCATGAACTTGCCCCCTGACTCTTGAAGGTACATGAGCTAGGTGGAAAAACCTTCTTCAGACTATACTGGCACCCACATTTGTTACAGCAACTAATAAAAACAATTAATCACTGAATGAAAGCACAAGCCCTAGTGTATCCATCTGCACCAGGCAGGAAGACCCAGCCACCCTCCATGAAGCCAGTACAATGCAGCCAGCTCTATATGCACCAGCTGTGGCTGACATCGGTGCCGACCACATCTGGGGTGCTCATGGGGAAGTCATCGGCTGAACAAAAATCCTGCACTTTTGTGTGAGTTACACTGTATGCAAGGTACAGAACAGCTTTGTACTGAAATATTAAGAACTCCCAGTATTACATATCGTGAAAAACACCAATCACTTGTTTTTTTTTTTAATTTTAAAAGTTTAATAGTAATAAAATGGTTATAAAAATAGTAATACAATTAGAGTAATAATAATTTGGACAATTAATTTGAATTAGGACAATATGAGACAATAGAGACAAAGAGTTACAGATGTCCGGGTAGCTTTTTCTGGGCAGCACGAGCCCGAAAAAGGACCCCAGTTAACAAAGGATTAACCCTTAAGAGCTATAGCCTGTGGCATATTCATACACTCCTTACATGATGCATAAATTCTATTCAAACAAAGGATTCGGTCTGGTTCTCGTCAACTTCTTCCTCCTAATCCTAAAGCGCCTTTGATCTTTACCTAGGCAGGAACAATTCAGTTTCTTCTGATAAGAGAACAATAAATTCCTTTTCTCTGAAAGATTTAAGTGTCTTGTGGCTGCCATCTGGTGTGAGTGCCTCATTCCTTTCTTAAAAATTATCCCACTTACATAGTTCTTATTTAAAGTACAAAAGTTACCTTTTAACTACAAGACTACATTTATATTATTAAAATGTTAATATAGCACTACTAATCAATACATCAAAGTACATATAGTAAATATCTGCGTAGAGCCATATAATATGCACTTTTCACACATATGAATATCGAAAGAGATTTATTGTTGTCCAATTGCCAAAAAATGGCCACAAGAGTATGTCTTTATGTATATGAATATCTATCCTCACTGAAGGAAAACAGCCACTGCAATGCAGCATCCTCAATTTTCTGGGGACTCAAACTGTAACTAGGGGGCTGAAAAAGGATCAGGCCGAGCACCTTATCCCGTGCAGGGCCTGCCTTGCCCTGTGTGCGGCCCAAGGCGAGCCCGTCAGGCCGCGCGGTGCAGCGGCGGCAGACGCGGCCCCTCAGGCGGCCCGAGGCGGCCGTTCCGGGAGCACCGCGGGCCCCGCGCCCGCGCGTCACGTGACGCGGCCGGCTGCGGCCCGCCCCCCCGCCGAACGGAGCAAAGGGTAAGCGGCGGGAGCGGCCGGGAGCCGGGCGGAGCCACGGGAGCCGGGCGGGCTCGGAGAGCCGGGGCGGGGAAGGGGCCGGGGAGCCCGCTGGTGGAGGAGGGAGCGGGGACGGGCGTGAGCAGAGGGGGCTCAGGGTGCGGTGGCGGGGACAGGCAGGCGCCGCGCGGCAGGCCCGGCCGAGAGCTCGCGCCCGCAGCTGGTGCCGCCCCTGCCCCGCCCCTGCCCCCGCCCCCGGCCCCGCCTCCCCGGGGCGGGCCCCGCCGGGCCGGCGGAAGCGCCGCTCGCTGATGGCGGCCGCGGCTGCCTGTCCGCCGCCAGTCGCGTGTGCGATCCCTCCCTTCTTCGCCCCTCAGATTACCGGGAGGGCTATTTCCCCTGGGAAGGGACTGGATTAAACAGAACCGGCCGAGTCAATAGCGAGAGCACCGCTGCTCTGTGCGCCCTCTGCCTGGCAGAGGTGGTGCGGCAGGCGGCCGTGCCCGGCTGCCGGTGGAAAGCGGCGTGGCTTGGGCGGGGGAATGGGCTTGGAATCGACTCCGGGGTTCTGCTGCCGTTCCTTGGCATCATGGCTGCAACTGGGACTTGTGCTGTGCACGACCCTTGGCCCTGGACTAAATGCAGCTCTTACTTAACGTATTTTTCTGCTTTATTAAACTTCTATCACATCTTGTATTTGTCCTATGAGGACTACTGTTAATGGCGGTTCTCCGGTAGCCTGATGGAGTGGCTTTCCTGCTACCCTACAGCCTGGACATCTGAGACAGAATCTTTTGTTGTTGTTGTGTGTCTTGTTTGTTTGTTTGCTTATAATGATATAACTTGTCCTAAAGTGGCTGCTTTTCCACGTCTGGTGCTTGTCCTACAATCTGTTCTTAGTTAAATGCTTCTGTGTATAAAGACTGCAATGCTTGAAGCTGAAGAGATTCAGCCAGTTCCGAGACATGTCTCTCTGGTGTTCCTACTTTTTTAAAGTTGGCAAAAACCTAAGATAGAAAAAGTGCAGCTGAAGAACAAGTAGACTCTAACTTTGTAAAATCTTTTAATTAGCCAGTATTCCATCACAGAAGTTTTACCTTTTTTTTTTTTTTAATTACTGTTCTGGTTCTGTGGAACTGGAATTCATTGAGCACACCAAGATACCAGAATAGGCAAAGCTGCTTTACATATCCCTCTAAATAACTTTCTTGTACCACTACGGTTTTATTTTCTTTTCCTCCCCTAAAAGCAGATGCCACATATACTTGTTCACTAGGAAGAAAATCAAAATTATCAACAAAATATACTAGGAAGACAGAACCTCTTGAGGATTTTCAGGTTAAATGAAATAATTCCTCTAGAAGACTTCAGAATTAGACTTACTTTTTCCAATATGCAGCTTTGTAACTGAATACATATACATTTGTAAAAAAAACTTGACATTTTAACTACTGTATGTGGGAGATTTTCAGGAGTCTTTAATTTACTTTAAAAAATACAGGTTCTTTTATTTAATGTGTATGTTTTTACCAAAATAAATTTTCTCCTGGAACTGTTGATAAATAACTATACATGTGGTATAGTAGTGGGTGATATCCACATCTCTGAAAATAATATTTTAAGCATGCTAGCAATAATTTGAAGATTCAAAGGGTTTCACAGTCACAGTTGTAATTTTGTGGTGAGATCTTTATAAGATGACTAGGGTGCCATAGATTTCATCTGTTTCTGGAAATCCATATCCTTATGCTTGTTAAGCTGTTTTGCTTATTCTTGGGACCTGAGAAACTTACAAGGCAGTTTAAGGTATCAAGAATCCCAGACTCAAAATCAATATGGTGGGGAATGATGGAGTACAGTAGGTCTGCTCTTAACAACTCCCCCAGTGACCTCTAGGGTTCAAGGATAAAGCATGAGTGGTTAAAATAAAGGCAATTATTTTTGAAGGCATAATTTTCTGTATTAGTTTATACATTTAGTTTATTACTATTGCCTAGACAGTAGATGGTAAGTAGTTCGTTCATTGGGTTTTACTGCTGGGTTTCATGGGAATGTTCTGTAGAGGAGTCAGTCCCAATTTCCCTGCTTTGAACAAGGATACACAAAGCTGCTTTTACAGTAGTTGTGGGAGAGGTAGTTATTTTTGTGAAGTATGATGAAAATGGAAAATACCTTTCAAATAGTAAAAGAATTTTCTATTCTTTCTCTTGGCATCATTTTTTCATACCATAATAAATATTATTTTCAGTCATTTTTCTGCCCTCATACTCAGTGTATACTGGCATGCTTTAAAGATTCATAGCTGAGACTCTCATTTCTTCTATTAATTTGTGTATTCATTTGACTTTCTCTTAGGCTAGAAGAACCTTCCCTGTTCCATATGAAACTTCTTAATCCAAAAGCAAAATCTTTTAGAAGAATTTGTTTCTGATGATATTAATGCTTGAAGCTGAGTGCTGTTATTCTTACTTTTAGGCTGTTCATTGAATGTTATCTGAATACTTGAAGTTATATATTTTGGTGTCTTGACATGACATAGATCCCAGTGATGGGATATAGTAATAGTATACTAAAAGAAGAATCAGTTCCACATTAGACTGACTTTTTTCCCCCAGCAATAATTCTATGACTGATTATGTTGATGGTTATTGTTCTATTTGGTTTGTGAACTGAAAGCTCATTATGGTTGATCTGGTTTTGTCTGCTTCTGGGAACTTCTCTGTATGTTACAGCACTGAGAAGATTAGAAAAATGGATTTTTATTATTGTTTTTTTTTACTGTGGTATACTGGAAAAATTCTACATATTTCATAGGGCTGAGAGCTATTACATGGAAATTGTAATTGCTTGAATTCAAGCAAAGGCATAAGAAAATGGTACAAAATGGAGTTGAAACTAACAAAATCTCCTACTTTGTATTTGGAACAAGCAAAACATCTGGGTCTCAGAACAAAAAGACTAATTTAGAGAAAAGAAAAAAGAACAGCAGAGCATATGTGTGCAGTTGCTGAAATTGCAGATTAGTTTATGATTTTCTTCTTCAGTAACAAAACATTTGTTTCCATGACCTGAGATATTTCCAAACTCAAAATCGAGGGGTGTTCTTTCATGTCTGTGTGCTAGGGGAGAGAGAGTAATATGATGAAGGAATAGGATGAGTAAAACCTGTGCAGAATATAAATACATTAATTGAATAGACATGTTACCACGATAGTGGAATAATACCAGGATAGAGTTGGCTTTATTGAAGGATAAATGAGAGCTTCTTCTGGAACTAGATAGGATTTTTATATGAAAACTTAAATGCACTGATCTATATTAATTATTCTAACTGAAAACTTATGGGCTAGTCTATTTTGATTCTTCTGTGGCATTCATCACCATCATGTCCAAGCCTGTACTTGGATAAATATATATGAGTTAAATCAGCCTACTAAAAACTCTGCGTACTTGTACCCTTACAGTAATCACTATAATATAAAAATTACGGAAATGTAAAACTAAAATGGGAAATTAGGCTCAGGCTGCATGGCAGTATTTAGCTCTGGCCTTGTATCATGAAAGATTGTAGAAAAAGAGTGTGTTAAAAAGATCACACAAATTCTTATACTGAACGGTATGCTGTTAATCATGGTGATTAAGCCAGGTATAACCTCATCTTCAAATTAGAACAGTCTTAAAACAAAAGCTTTTTTCCTCAGTTTTATGTATTATAGGACACAATAAAATTGGGCTTATTCATGTGTTATGGACTTTTTTGTTATGAAGGTCTTTATTTTCAAACCATATATCCTGAATTCTATGTGGTGCAATTGATTTATTTAAAAATGCATATTTTGATTGACAGAGAAGTTGGTTGTTTCAATGGATTCTTGAACTATATATCATATAGTTACTAATTCCTGAACAAGATCAAATAGATAATTTCACACTAATGTAGCAGTCTTGATGGGGTACTTGTTTTGCATATAGGTTGTAATTCCCTCCTTCCTGTTCCCTCACTTTTTTTGTAGAAGCACATCAGGGGCCATTCTATTTCCTTTGCGGATGACTGCTAATGCCTTGTTTTTACAGCTATTTTTCCTATCATACTTCTGTGGGTAATTTTTAAGTACCTAGGTTTGCAAATATATTGTAACCTGGGGCTTTCTGAATTACTTGATGATTTTCTGCAGGCTGTGTGATAAACAGTGTCTTCCAATGTGCAGGCAAGTGTAAGAAAAAATAAACATTTTATACATAGAGAGCTATCTAAATAGCATCTCTGCTCCATATGTTGTAGTACCCATGAGGGGCTCATTATAATCCCTGGACCTTTTGTGCACCAAATACTTCAGTCTGGATAATGCTGTGCTCCATCTGCCTTAATCTCTGAGCTGCACAATGTGAAATTCTTAATGCTTTGACCTGCTATATGCTAGCATTTTTGATCTTGGATTTTTCTTGTCCGTGTTTCCAGTTCAAACAAGTTTTCAAGGTTGTTGGTTTGAAGTTTGTCAGTTCTACTGAGTTATTCTGTGAGTTTTTTTTTTTCCCTAAACCAAGTGTAACTTAGAGGTGCTGAAAAGTGTATGCATCTCGAAAGTATTTTATTCTGGTTTTTTTGTATTTGGTTATGTTACTTCCTTTTTTTCCCCCACATCTTTTAAGTGTTGTGATTTGTTGATCTTATTCAAGGTGTCAAATTGGTCAGAGATACAGAAATATGTGTTAGGGAAATTATTTTTTTCAGCAAACAATACTTGGCTTGCCTCACTGACATGCATTTAAACCTGTCATCGTAAACCTGACACTGCACTGTATTTCAGAATTTCACTCCAGAAATGATGATGCTTTTAAAATCTACAGATGTTTTAGAAATCTCTAAGAGCAGAATATTATCTTCAGGAATGATGACTATCTTATGTTTTCTTTATAAAAAAACTCCAACCAGAATTTTTTTCTTTTAAGGGTCGTTTTTGTGTCTACCCTTTACTGCCCTAAATTCTCTCTTGTGGGTGCAGTAAATGCTTATCATTACTTTTTCCCTTTCTTTTCTCCTACGACCATCAAAGTTTAAGAAAGAACAACACTGAACATTTTAATCCAGCAGTATTATCAGGTGAATTTATCCATTCACATGTCCAGTTACTGGTCGAAGGTAATGCTGCAAATTGCCTTTCTGCTGTCCTTCCCCTGTAGCAGTGCAAGACAACTTGAAGCTCCTTGTATGGAAAGAGTGAGGGGAAACTTCCCATTTACTGGCAGTTGGGTGGTGAACTATTTTGTCAACAGTTGCATGGGAACTCTGCATGTGAATTTACTCGTTTGTGCTTTTTAGAGGGGAAAGTTTATGAAGCAGACCTGGCAAAAATGTGGGCACTGTTAAGTCAGATACTGATGTGTAGTAACTTAGCTATGTGTTGAAAATGTTTTGTTGTATGAAAGGACTTAAGGTTACAGATGGATTGTTTTTAAATTGTTCTTCTCAAACTGTTTGAAATGTGTGTGCAAGTGTTTGATGTCTTTTGGGAAGAAAGGCTTCTGCTGAGTGGCTCAGTTTGTGCTATGGGGAAAAACTGTCCTTTGCTGTGGGAGATGGGGAACCAGGAAAAGTTCAGAATGTAGCTCATCATTATGAATGAAGGACTCATCATTTTGGTGTACAGGGAAGATGAAACCAGTGGTTTGATCTCTTACCAAGAGGAGAGGGGAGGAGAGGAAAAAATTCGGGACAAGTAGAGAAGTCCTTGAGCACATAAGTTGTTGGTTTTGGTGGCTTTGCAAATTGATTGCTTGTAGGGGTGCTGCTGGTGCTTTCCCCCTCAATTTTTTATATTGTGCCATGTAATGCTACATGTGTTCAAACCCAGAAAAGTAAGACTTTAATTCCCAGTGTTGTCCACAGCTGCTTTAATACTGCTGGTGTTGCCTTGTCCAAGTGGTGTAGTGAGAAAGAAGCATTTTGTCTTAGCAGTTTTAACCTGACTGCTAGATTCTCCGTCACTATTAATTAGCTTGTAGTTCTAGGAAGCATATGGTTGGTCTCCTGTGGATTGTCTGACCAATTACTTCTCTTCAGATTCTGGATTTTTCTGTAGATACTAGCATGGGGCTTCTGTAGGAAGTTTATGACAATATCTGTCCATGGATTCAGTAGACAGGGTAGGATGAATATTCATGTTTCATTATTAATGAAAAAGATGTTTGAGGAATTTTAAGAGAAGTAAAGTTGTTTGATTTCTGAGTTTTTAAAAACTATTCTTAAATCAGCCATATTGTGATACATGCGTCAGACAATGTTTTCCTGCTCAAGTTACTCTGGAGAACATGGTGAATATATTTGTGTGTAAAGTCTTGAAATGGGGTTTTGTGGCTGGCATTGCTATTAGAGTGGAGGAGGTCTGAGATGCCAGACCTCATAGCAGAGAAGTAGAGTTCCAGCCACAAAACTCGAGATGCAAAGTTCAAAGTAAATAGGTTGAGAGAAGAGTATTAAGGTGTAGGCAATAATGTAGTCAAAAGGTGGACAAAACCCTGATTTTTAGAGATTTTATTTTTAGGTGGCATATTTTCCAAAGGTAAAGCTTTACTGGTTGAGGCAATAGTTTCTTTTGGTGGATTGAGTCTAATAACCAGTTCTTAAATTATAAGCTGAGAGTAAATCCTTATAGCTTTTGTCTTGAAATGTTGAGGGTTTTGTTCTGTTTCATAACCTATTTCAAATTATTTGTAAAAGTGATTGGTGCAAATTGAAAATGTTTTCATGAAATGTTCAGAAAGAAAATGCCTGAATTATAAGCAGTGTGAAAATTTAAACTTTGAGCAAGTCACAGATGATGAAATATTTCCACTTAAAAAAAAAAATTAAAACCTTTTGAAGGTGAATGTCAGAAGTAATAGTCTCAGAAGACAGATCCTACCTGTCATTGCAAAGCTGTTAATATCTATAAAGAATTCTAGTGACAAATATGCAGATGGCTTACTTTGTAGAACTGAATTTTCTCTTCTAAGTTTTATGGTTCTTTGGAATGAAGAAGCTCTATCTGTGACAGAAATACTACCTTCAGTACTATTTCATCTGCGTGATATCAGTTTATAGTCTGCATACAAATAGTTAATCACTTCCATGTTTCTGAAAATGCAACAAAGAAAAAAGGATTATATTGTGAAATTTTAAGTACTTTGTAAGAGGATTAAATGAAACTGCATATATTTACACTTTTTATTATTTTAATTGAAAAATAACTCTATATTCTTGGATGTAAACACAAGCTGATCTAACAAGGATTCATTAGGTGGAAGCAGCAGTTTAAAAGGGAGTTGCCAATAGGTGAAAGATGGCATTTCTTATACTAAAACTGCAGTTATGTAAATTAGGCTTGGGTCTATGCAGCAGTACCTGGATATTCAGCTTGCTTTTCAGAGGTATGACTAATACAAACAAACAGCTGGTGTTTCAGTGCACTTTGTAGGTATTTTCCAAGCATGTTCAGGGCTAAATAAAAGAGATGAGAGATAATATAATACATGGAGTTGGAGTGGAATCATCCCATGTGTCATTACGTAGCTGCCTAGTCTGCCAGCATACTTTTAACTTTGTGACGGAGTGGTGAACAAGCAGTCATCATGTTATGGTGTGTCCCTATGATATAAGTGACAATTTGAATTGATTTTATGTTTGCAGTACCACCGGTGTGCAAATGATGCATTTATGCATTTTCATTTGTGAAAATATTTAATAAAGAAAAGGTGATGTGTTGCAAATAGCTTTCCTTTGCTTAACACAATCCGCCTTTGGGGGTGAAAAATGAATAAATACCAGTGTGTGGAGAGAAAATTATTTGCAATGCTTTTTTCTTCCAAAATGCATTATTCAATTATGTCTGCTTGCATCACTTTGGTTCTTGCTTACCTGCCACCTTGAATAATTTTTATCAAGTACTTCTGCTAGCACAAGATCGCAAGAAATGTTCAAATTAGCTGAAGGGTAAATGTGAAGTATCAAGCTCTATTCTGTAGAATAGACATTTAAAATCTGATTAAGATTTCTGTTTTGTTGGTTTGGGGTTTTTTCCATTCTCATGTGCACATTCTTTTTTTTCACTCTGAATATTGTGAACCTCTAACAGATAATAAATTTATTCTTAATTATTCTGTGTTAAATTGCAACATGTTGATGTTACTTCAAATTTTTTCTATAACGACTTTTTTCTTTCCTTCATGTTTTTCAGACTATGGCACAGGCTCAGGGTTTGGGGAGGAGATACATTAAAGCCTTTTTTAAAGGTTTCTTTGTTGCTGTTCCTGTAACTGTGACTTTTCTGGATAGAGTTGCCTGTGTCGCAAGGGTGGAAGGAGCATCAATGCAGGTATTGCTGGAAATATCTTTTGTCTTTCAGGAAATTAAAAGGTTGCTCTCCACTGATAATAGCAAGGTGAAAAAAATCTTCTTCTCAATTGTTATTAAATGACGTTCTGGTATGGAATAGTTTAATTTCTACTTTGTTAAATATTTTATGATGTGAAAGAAAAGATTTTGAGAGCAAAACTTCCCAAAATTCTGTGTCAGTAAAAAGAAAATATATGGAGAAATTGTGATAGATTGTTTTGATACCTTCCTAGACATTTAGAAATATTTGGAGCAATATATTTTGTTGCTTGGGATTGAATTGATGACTCATAAGGAGGCTTTATTAATTTTTAGTAGCGACATTATAGTAACTGTATAGTAAAACTGTTTCTTGCTATACTTGTTCTTACTACTGAACACATATGGCACAATTGCAGGGAAGAATACTGAAAGTGGCATGAATCTACTCTCATTGCTTCTGTTTATCAGGAAATAGTCATTAGTTCACTGTTTTTACTTTGGTTATATTGCATGCTTATACAGCATAAGAAAGTAAATATAAATAGAATGTGTAACATTTAGGTGATAAATAAATACTCATGAATACTATTTTTTTTCACCATTTATTTGGTCTTGAAAAAGCTATATTTTAATGTAGATAGAAAATTTCCATGTTGTTACTTTGCATTTTAAATCACATGCACTGCACTTTGGTATGCATCGCCACTGATAACAATGATGTATTTTGTTCCAATATTGCAACATTTCAATAAGTAGAGAGTAAGGATTTAATTTTTGGATGGCAAGCTGTCTTTTCTGATTGTCTTAATAAGCTCAGAACCTTGAAGAGAGATTTCACAGCAATCAAGACCAGCTGTTGGCATTTGAATTATGCAGAATTTACGCATGGGCTGGAAAACTTAGGCTTGATCCTGCACTTGGCTGATTTATGTTTAATGTTCTAAAAAGCACGTGGTGGGGAGGAGGGAATGGCAAGGTGGCATTGTGTCTTTTGTGGCAGTCTGTAATCTGATGTTTAAACTCTGTCCAGAAACCTCAACAGGCAGCTCTCATATCAAGAACAGGAATGAAAATAAAATCATGTTACTCCAGTAATTCTACAGTCCAAGGCCAAAAGCTAGGTGTAGTGTAAGTTATTATTGCCTTTTTCACAGATGTTTTTCTGAATGTCATTGATGACCAGTGAAAATGAGGACAATCTGAGGGCTTGAAGTTGCAGAGCCAGACCTTTGCACTAAAAAAGAGAGGAAGGGGAAACTGTGAAAAAAACCTGTTTTGTTATCTTTTTGCTATCTTCAGACAGGAGGACTTCAAACGTATAGCACAGCATCTGGAGAAGTACAAAATTAGCCAGATGACTACGACTTCTCTGTTTTCCATCTTCCCATTTTTTGCCTCTGTTGCAGGTGTAGAGGCACATGGAATATTTTAAGATGCAGATTCATGTTGGATTTTCTGGTTTTGGCTTTCTGCCTTTGTTTGTTTCTGTTTTTGGGGGTTTTTTTGCTATTAGTGGGTGTGACCTGAGCATTTAAATGTTTAAATGGTTTTTTTAGCACACCACATTGCCATTTATTGTTTGATCTTTTTCTGCCTCTGATGCAGTGTTCTGTTTGACATCTATTATTGTGCAATAGTTTTGCTTCAGTAGCTGGAAAGAAATTTCTTAGATTTCCCTCTCCACAAGTCTGTTGTGCTTCTGGTTAGTACCTCAGTTTTATGTTTTCTTTGAAGTCAGTCCCAAGTGTTTGAGAGTGCTCTGGTATTGTTTTGGAGTGTTGCTTTGCTACTCACTTGAAGAGCAAATAGTTGACTGTGGTTTATCCATGGAAGATTTGAAGAACACTACAGTAATTTTCTTAGATTTATTCAACCTGACAAAGGGAAAGCAATATATATTCACTGGATTATTAAAATTGAAGCTTTTCACTTGCTGTATCTGTTAACTAAACAGTCCCTCTGTTGACTGAATGGATAGCTTGAAAGCTGACATTTATAATTTTACTGACACTTCAGTGTCTGTAAAACTCTCTGGTTGTATTCTGAAACAGAACTGAAATAGAGGTTTGTTTTAAACTTCTATGGATATGGCCATTTTTCAGATTGAAAAAAAATTCCTAGTGCTTTTAATAAGATACTAATTTCCTTGCCAAGATTTATTAGACATCTAAGCAAGTCTGACAGGGACACAATTATAAGGAATATATCTCTCTCTTTAAGAGTAGCTTGAGGGAGTACTGGTCTTGTTGCAATTCTGTGTTCTTTGGAGAGTGATCTATGTCCAACATATCTTAAAGCCATATGTATGAGAAAGACTGAGGTTCAGTCAGTTTGAAGTCAGATTGTATCCTTCAATCACATGCTTCCAGTGATACCTTATTTTCTCAATTTGATACCATGGTAAGATTCTCAAGAATCTCTTTGTAATAGACCTCTAAAATGTCTAGCTTGCTTTGTATACTCATGATTCTGGCTCCTGATGAGCCTGAAATTAAAAGTTTTGACAAGAAGCAAGAAATTAATTTCTCTGTGTCATGCTTGTTCTCCTACTCTTGTTCTCTGCTGTGTGCTTTCTCTCCCCTACACTTTCTCCTTTTGTTCAGTACTATGAAGCAGCCTTACTGCTGCTTCATAGTACTGAATATGGGAACACTTTTTGACACCCTGGCAAGCATATGAATAAAGCTTCTAATGAAAATTAAAATTTTCTGACCCAACCAATTAAGAAAGACTTCATGCATTCCATTGTCTCCAGCTGATTTTGTATTTTTCAGTGCTTTCAGCCACCTGTCATAATTTCACTTGTGCTGACTTCAGTGTATATATGTATTAACTCTAACCTATAGGGAATAAGTGTGAGCTATTGCAGTTTATAATTTTAACAGTTTTAATAGTTTCATTACCTTCTCTTTCATTTCCAAATTTACTGGGTTTTTAAATCATCACATGAGGTAGTTTTGTTGCTCAGGATTTTACATTGATACGCTCATCTAGCATTCTATTAATAGTGTGTTTCTAGTGAGTTTGTAATCTGTTTACAATATTAAATGTAAGTGAAAAAAATAACTGGTAGTAAGATTTCTTAATTGACTGTTGTGAATTTTTTTGGTGTGACTTCTTGTAGTGTCTTTAAAATGTTTGTTGTCATCTGGCCACCTTGATATTGATTTATGTTATTTTTTTATTGAGTTTCATTGCTTGTCCAGTATGACAGACTCTTCATACATAAAGATGTGGAAAAGGAACCCCTCATGGATGTATAAATTTGTAAATTCACTAAATCAAATGGACTGTTTTAAAGTGGGATAGAAAATGACAGCGTATGTGCAGCTTTATATGCAAGTTCTATTGCAGACAGTTCAACACCAAGGATTATAGGAAGTGGCCTGGGCAGCGATCTCTGATGAAGCACTCATGTTTCTGCAGCAAACACTATTGAATGTTCTATTCCATTATGCATAATAGCAGTTGTAATTATTCTGTGGCAGTTTCTCCTAACTTTATTATTAGGATTACTGTACTTAAGCCTGTAAGCTCATGTGAATATTCTTTGTGTTCCCCAAGCTACAAGCAAATAAGTTGTGACCTTCACTAGCAGCATAACAACTATCAAGTTAATCATTATTTATAGCAAAAGGGCATGTTTTTACCCTCCTACTTATGGAACCTCATGTCCTATGAGGCTTTGTCATATGGCTGGGGATCTCAATTTGCATGCTTTTAGCATTAGATTAGTTAGTAATTGGAAGGAGTAATGTTTTGTGGCTTCTGCACCACGGTTTAAATTAAGACCTGTGTGCCTTATTTGTAGCAGGCTTTTATGCCAAAAACTTGAGCAAAGAAGTTATAATGCTTCAGACTAGAAGGAAGAAACCTCTGTGTCATTTTGTTTCTTATGAAAAGTCCTTGTGACCCTATTTGTTGACTCCTTTTGCAGAAGCTGTATTTTGATTTTCCTAGACCTGAAACCTTACTAGTAGTTAAAATATCATGAGGAATAAGTTGTATTGTTTCTATACTTGTTTGTTGTGGAATCTCAGTTAGTTACAATAGAGAAGAATATAGAATAGAGAAGTTATTTACAATAGAGAGGCTTGCTGAAGGATTTATCCTTTTATTTTTTAAATAGACAGTAGTGATGATGTAAATGAATAGTTGTCTCCTAGTTTTCCTTCACTTTCTTCTAATAAAGTACTATTATTGTCTGCACGTTTGTCAGGTTTTTGTGAGAGAGAAGAAAAAAGCCTATACTGTCGTATTTTTCTCAAAAACCATTCTAATGTATGAGTTGAATATCCACTCTGTATATCAAAATGAGGTCAGGTATTGTTAAAAATGCATTTAGAGTGCTTTAAGTTAAAAAAAACTTATGCAATATCCAAATGTATTTGAATTCTAAGGTATTCCCTTTGTTTAAATGCATAAAAAATAGGAGTCAACTCGGATAGTGCAACTAGGGCAATACTGTACCTACCTGGTGTATTTCTCTGTAAGATGTAGTTGATGTAAGTTTATGTGATACAAAAAGTGTGTGAGCACTTATTTAGAGATATTCTAAATATCAGCTGTGAGATACATTATCTTTTGGAACAATAGTTTTAAGGTTTCTATTAAAGGTTTCATCCTCCTCTTTTGGCCTTTTAAGGCAGATACCTTGGAGTACTAAGGAGTTTACTTTGTGAGAATATGTCATATGTATGATTCCTGCTTTGTAAGATTGGCCTCTGCCTTATACTTAGTAATGTTGAAAGATTCTGGCCCCTATGTACCTGCATTTGGCAAAGTGAGTATGACTGAATTGTTTGTGAGTTTGTATGTAAGTCGCTTGTATGTAAATATTTGATCCTTTGGTGGAAAATGCTGTAAAGGTGATAAGTAATTCTGGTACTCTTGATAAAAAACTACTAATAAAATAACTGCTAATTAGCTCCTGGTTTTCATTTATCTGGTTCTCGAAGTGCATTGAGTCTAGTAAATAAAACAGCAATGAGTATTAATATGTTTATAGCTTAGACTCAGACCATATCTCTATGGATATTAAAGTGATCTGCTTTGATCCCCTGATTTACTTCACTGGAAATTTGCCTGTAGCCCAAAATGTAACTAGCCTCATTTGCTCTTTAACTAAACATATGATGTCATATCCCTCCCCCTCTCCTATGCTTATTCTTTTGACCTAGCTTATTGCTTACTGTTCATGTGAATTACACCTACTTAGGATCCTACCACATGACTTCCTCTTGCACCCTGAAAAACTAATTTTTCACAAATCCCATTTGAAGCATGTCTTTGTGAACCAATCTATTTAGCAATGATGAATGAAGAAACTGTAATAAAGAGACATTGCTTTTGAAGTTAAAAATAAATACTAAATAACCATTTTATTTGAGAGCAGTTTACTGAATAATGATGGAATGAAATTTGACACTGTGTTATTACTAGGGTTGAGAAGAGTTAATTTCAGTCCTCCTGTTGGTTTACTCATCAAAGGTACCATCAGTTTGGAGAGGGGAATGTTAGCAGTAAAAGTCCAGTGGTTTATGTGGTGCTTCAAGTTAAAGTGTAAGTGCCTTTTCTACAACAACAGCAACAATAACAAAATTTTTAGCTGATATTTCAATTACCATACAAAGGAGGAGTAGCTTAGTTTCAACACTATGTGCTTTATTGCATATATCGCCTAACTCTAATTAGTGATTATCTCTTGCCCAACTTGGGAGATACTGTAATTTTGTTTGAAGACCCTGAAAAAGCTTTCTGAGAAATAATTACTAGAAAACTTCAGTCTGGAATACTCTTAAATAATTTCTGTCAAGTAAAAGGAGTCTTTGTTTTAAAGTAAGCCTTGGAAAAATAAAGACAGTATTGTGATGGGCTTCTTCCTCTGCCCTTTACCAAGAGTTAACTCAGAGGCAGCATTGATCAGGTACCCTGGTTTTGTATCATATCACACAAAATAATTTTGGAGGATTTGATGTGCCTCCTAATTATGCATTAATTACTTGGTTATTTTGATTCATGCCCTTTAGTGTCCTGTTATGGAAGGCCCACATTTGTTGCCAGTGTCTGTGTGTGCTGTAGGTATAGGGCTTGTTTTTCCCCTTTGCAAAGGATGCTGAGATTAGTATTGCTACAAGTCTATATTTCATTTTTAGTGCATTATGCTTTTATAAATAGTAAGATGCCTGTAAAAAGCTTGGTTTTTTTTTTTCTTTTTTTTTTTCCTGGGAATTAGTGTACTTGGTTCTCCTTTGATTTAAATATTAAATGATAAGGAGTAGCAACAATCCCTTCTTTTCATCAGGTTTGCCATAAGTATGTAGGGGGATAGAATATAAGAAAATAAAGGTAGTATAGAAAGTAATCTTACCTCTAAGGAGTTGCAGCTGAGCTAATTATTAAAGATTAGGAGCAGGCCTGACCTTAACAGGCCACAGCTGTAGCTGATAAGAAGAAGAGTGCTATAAAAGGGTGGATTGGTTGGTGGAGGGGGAACTGGAGTCAGTTGGCTGCTCTAAGAAGAAGGGTTAGTGCTTAGAGGAGCTGCCTATGTGAATCATCAAGGAGGTATGAAACTATTGCAATATGGAGCCTTTGCAATATAATGACAACATGAGTATGTATCCTATGTAATCTGATTTGCATGCAGTAGTTGTCATAAATTAATGATTTTTAACATGTCATTTAATAAAGAAGTTTATTTCAAATGTATTTCCTGTAATGTAACAGATTCTTGGCCTCTTACAGTAAGTGGGTATGGTTTTTACCAATTTTAATGGGTTTCCCCTGTTGATGGAAAGATAACTGGGGGAAGAATGAAAAAGAAAGTGTCGATCTAAATGTAGATCTGTTTTTCTCCCCTTCTCTTAGCCTTCTTTGAATCCTGGGGGAAGACAAGCATCTGATGTAGTACTCTTGAACCACTGGAGCATTAGAAATTATGATGTACAACGTGGGGACATTGTGTCACTGGTGTAAGTAATTTTGCATACATTTCAATACATGCTTATGTAGATGTTGAATTTTCAGTGTTTTGTCTACAATAATGTAGGTATATATGTGAGCAAGGAACCTAACATTTTAAATAATGCATTATTGTTACTTCTGTTGTCTGTTTTCAAAACTCAGATGTTCAAAGAATGCATTATCTGGTTTTTACTTGAAAGGAATGCAGTGCAAGGTATCATGTGATACAGTGTGTATGTGTACTAAAACTGCCAAGAACAAAGAGTTGTGAGATGGAAAATAGATAAAACATCATGTGGCCTAAAGGAGTGTAGTTTTGGGTTGCTTGGCCATGTACTTATGAGAAAAAAATTTCCTTATTGACTAGTACTGTATATTTTTCTTCCTGGTGAAGTATATCTACTGAATAAAATTTTAGCTAAGACTTCAAGGATTCAACTACCTCCATAAGGACAAATGGAGCAAAATATAGAATTCTACATTTAAAATTGGGAGGCCTATGTATCAAGCCAAAAGGTGGCAGTGTTTCGCTGTTCAAAATACTCAAGATTAACAGAGGACAGAAACTTCATTTCAGCCTTAATATAATATAGAAATGGAATGTCAAAGTGCACATAACTGACACAGGGATATAATACATACTCATATGCTTGGAGAGTTTAAGCTTAAGGTTTTAATTTTGTAAGTGAAATGCACAATATGTAAATTGTAACAAAAATGTCTTTGGAAGCCATATCTAACTGCCTTTTTGTCATGTATCTTTTCTAATTGTCTCATTTTTTGCTTTCCTCTTCACTGTACTGGTAATTTGTAAGACAGTTCTCTTCTTGCGCTAGACACTTAAAATTTGCGCTGTGACCTGTCTCATTTTCTGTCATGTAAAATTTTCTGTAAATAGTCTAGCTACAAATATGAATTTATTCATATTTGCTAGAGATAATATTGCAAAAGGGCTTCAATTTCAGGTCACTTAATGGATGCTGTAAAATGTGATTCTGCCTTTGTGTGCATCCCTCTGCCCAAGTCATGCTCTGGTGATTGTTTAAAAGAGTCAGCATAACTGGTTAGTAATTAATAGAGTGAACAGAAAATGAGCACGTTGTCCGATCAGAAAACAATATTAATAGTTTCATTCTTATTATACTTCTTGAATGTTTGTGATGCTGTCTGCTTTGATTATTTTCACTTTGCTGTATGTTTGAGCGGGATAATGAGTATTTTAGATGCTGTGGAGATTTTGGTATGTTTGGAAACTTTTCCCTTGCTGGAGTTTATGTATACCCACATAGAAGAAGTTGTATTTATGCACTGTATGGAAGCTTTTCTTAGTCTTTGGGAAGTCCACTGGATAATCAGATCAGAGTATTCCCAAAGCACTTTAAGATCAGTACAAAGGAAGTTAAACAATGTAAAAATAATTTCTTGGATAGTTTTAGTACAAAATGTCATTCAATGTTTACATTTTCAGTAACAACTTTGAAGTACCTCACGATACGGGTTTGTTAGAAGCAGTTTTGGCCTGCTTCCTTATTGTTTTGTTAAGTTTTTCATTGTGTGGTAAAGTTTTGCAGGATATAGTATCTGATGTGATTTTTGTACTTGTCAGTTTTTGAAAATTTTGCTATACAATGCTTCTATTGTGTAAATGGGTTAGTACATTTACCTTTTTCACTTTGGTTGTTTACTTATGATTTCTATAAGTCACATGTATGCATGAATTTTACTTGCTGGTCCTCAGATCCTGATTTAGGTAAGGCATGAACAGGGAAGCTGGATGTCCCATCGGGTGCTCCTTTACTGATCTTCTCAGAAATTCATTTGAGAAAGTATTGTTGTGCCTGAGATAGGCAAATGGATATGTAAACCTTTGTTTTGTATCCTTGTTGGCTGCTTTACATTTGTCCACTGTCTCTTCTTTGCCAAATTGTAGTAGAAGATATTTTAGAGGTTCTGGAAGGGTGGTCATTTGTAGAACAAGATCTGAGGTAAAATATTCCTTCATGGCAGCATGACCAGAGCCATTCAAACTCATCTCTTTGCTCCAAGTTTTGGCTGTTGACCTTCTACTTATGATGGACTTTGATAGCTGGGATCTCAACAATCCCTTTAGGAAATTATGGTAGAAACAGCAGCCATCCAGAATGACATGGTATCTCTGATGGTATGAAGAGAGCAAAGAGGTGAGTTGGTCTTGGTGGTCCTGGATGCCCCAGAAGAGAAACAGTGCACCTGTGGTCATGATTCTCATACTGCTTGCAGATCTGAAAGTTTCGCTGCTATTGTCTGATCTAGCTCTTGATAAACATGTATGTGTGTATATATATACATATATATATATATATATTTATTTTCTGACTTTGATTACAAATGAACACCCAAATACTCAAGTACTTGGTGGTGTTTATACCTAGTAAAAGTACTGAATGAAGACTGCATGTCTCTCTGTCATCTCAGTCTCTCTATCTGATGTAGGTGAACCACTTATCTCAGTCATATCTGTCAAATTAGCCACTGTATGCACACATGTGCATTTACCTTGTTTTAGACAAGATATTTAAAACAGCATTAGTCTTTAAAATATTAAATTAAAGTCAGGTAAAACCAATGGAGATAATAAGTTGGTCACAAAAAAATTTCTTTAATTTTTTTAATTTTAGTGTTTTACAGATAGTTATATCTTAACTCAGCCTTTAGAACATTTTTTCCCTTTAGTTTGAACTCATTTTTATTGATAGCAGAATTAGGAGACCTCAATGTTACATGCTGTAGCTTTTGAACTCACAATTTTAAGTTGATTCAGAACTGAGTAGATGTTATCATCCTTAACTTCATCACTTGTTCAATGCCTGATTTAGATACTGCTGTATTACTGGGACTTGCTACATAGAAAATCAAAACAGGAATAACTTTCAAATAAATGAAGTAATTTCAGTTATTCTGTGTTCCAGAAAACTACCTTTCCCTCACTTAACTGGATTTAAAAAAAATTTAAAAATGTGCTATACTTTTAGTTTGAAAAATGCATTTATTTGTCTTCAAAGAGGAAAAATAGTCATGTAGCACATGAAGTCATCTTTCAAAGATGAATGCTTGTTTTTGCCAGGCAGACCTTGATTTTTCAGTCAGTTTTGTGTTGAAACAAACATCTACTTTGTAAGAGTTTAGTTGAAGTAGATCTCAACAGTTGTGTAGAACTTTATTAGATATTGTGGAATGAGTTATAAGATATGTAGTGTTCTCTCAGCTGGTTTCACTCTGTAAAGTTTGAGTGCCAGCAGCATTGTAGCTGGAGCTGTGTGTGTCACAGTGGGGGCTGTACAGCTCATGCAGCTCCCTGGGAATACATGCTGCAGCTGCACTTCCCAGCACTTCTAGAGATAGTGCTCTTCTACTGCAGATTAAGGGATATTTTTGCCAAATTTACCTGTATGTAATTTGTTTTTTACTGTGTGCAAATACAGGCATTGCTGTCAAAAGGTGTTGCCAAGGAGTGATTTCTAGGTCTAGAATTCATTTTGGTTGCCTTTATGGAAACCCTCCCATCCTGATTGTACACTCATACTGTCTTTTTATTCCAAAATTCCTGTCTTAAAGTAGGAAAAAGTTGGTGCTTAAATTTTCAAATGATGAAATGTTAAAGTTGTAAATATTCACAGACACTAAGTTTAACCTTGAGGTCAAAAATTAGATGTTAATTTAAAGGTTGTGCTATGTCTGTAATAGAGAGAACACCTTCTGCAATGTTTGACTGAGAGCAGGAACTTACTTGCTGAATAGCCAGGTGTCCTTCCATTGCTAATTTAGAGTGTGTTCTTATGTGTCAAATAAAAATAGCTATGCTAAATTAATCTGAGGGAGAAGAAAAGGGAACCATGCTGTCTGTTCTGTACATCCTGAATGGTAACATGCTTTTAAAATTATGAACTATAATAGCTAAATGGGCAGTATGTTTAAAAACATGTTTTTAAAGGTCAGCTATAAAAATAAGGAAAGAAGTGTTGTATATTTTGTCAAATTCTTTTGAGTTCTCATACAGGAGCATAATTGCTTTAAATACAAACCCAACTTTCTACATAGAAAATTCCTTGACATTAAAAAAAAAATGCCAAATCATACTTCTTGTCTCCTGTCCTTCTTATCCTTATGAGGGATATTAAGTGGATTCTGTCGCTTCTTTGTCTGAGTTTAAGGTCATACTTGGACCTTTCCATAAACTCCTTTATTTTGGGTAAACTGCTAAGCATTTATGTGAGCTTGATCTTTGAAAAATCCAGTGCAGATAATCATTCTGGTGGAAGAATCAAAGTACTGTATTTAAGGTTGTTTCTGCCACTGTGTCCCTCACTGGCATCTCTTCAGAAATGAGAAATGGAAAAGGTAATTGCAGTGATGATTTTATGTGATAGTTCAACAAGTTTCAACCTATACACGCAAATCTGAATAATGCAATTTTTGAAGGAATATAATCTTGTTTAGTTGTTGAAAACAAAGGAGTTCTCAAATGGTGCAAACTGAATATGTGCTGTTAATAGAAGATCACTAATTGGAATTTCATTATTGAGACTAGCTTAGTAAAATAAATATAAGCAAGAAGGTACTTACTGAAGGAACTGCCTTGAATTTGAATTAGTTGTAATTATGAAAAGATTTTCTACTAAATTCTGATAGATATAATGTGAACAGATATCTAATGGTTCTTGCATTATGTTTAAGAAAGCTTCTTTCTGACTAAAATACTGGACAAACTTTTATAAATTCTTCTTCTTGGCCTTCTTAAGTCTTCCAATTTCTGTTCTATTTTTGTTTGTACTTAGGTTTCTGTACTAAGTCATCTGTCTTCTGGCAGGTAGGACACTGCAAAGGAGGTTGTGCTGACACAGAAGCTAAATAATCACTTTAGTTTCTGTGCCTCAGTGACTTCAGAAAATCTTTTCCTATTCTGTTCTTTTAGCTGAGAAAAATCCAAACAAAACCTCTCATGTCTTTTCTTGATAAAAATCAAATATGTAGTTTTACTTTTATTATCTGTGTTACGATCTCTTCTTAGTGTGGGTGTCATACTGTATATGTGTGTTAATGCTGTTGGTGGAAGAAAGCCTTGTGTCTTCTATTTGTAAAGTAAAATCCTTTTTCTAAGCAAACTTTTCAGATACTGTACATGATCCCTTGGTTGTATTATGAAGTGCTCAGGAGGGGTTTAATAGGCAGTGCTTGCGTTACTGTGGAAAATGAGCAGTTGTGGAGGAAAGAAGCTGTTGCAGTTAAAGTTAAGGTTGTTACCCTTAGAGCCTATGGATATGACTAGGAAGTTGACAAGACTTGATTGCAAGAATCACTGCTGGAAAGAGCCTGGCTAGACTCTTTAGGCCAAAAAGTCACATAAATGAATTACGTTATAGCTTACAGTGATTAAATTGAAAGTTGGAGATTCAAAAAGAACAATATTTATTTTTAAAAAGGGGAAGTCAGATGGCCTTTGCTGTTTGTGAAAGAGGTGTCGATTGATTGAGAAGACTACTGTAGTATTGTAAGTGGTGCTCTGCAAACTTCATATTCTGGTTGATTTTGATTTTACTGGCCTTTTTATCAAATTAACTACTGTGCTGTTGAATTAAGAAACAAATTGTGGTTGCTGAACATTTATTAGAGTATCTATTAGGATGCTACATGGGAAGTTTACTAAATCCACTTCATTGATTACTGAGTTGTTTTAGGTTTTGGGCTTGGTTTGTTTGTTAGTTTGTTTTAGGTTTTCCTGCATATAACATAGTCTGTGGTTAATTTAAAATGCAGCATTCAGAGACTTGACAAAAATATTTAAAGTCAGATGCACAGTCTGTGGTATTGTCTTGGTTTGAAAAAGACAGTTGTCTGCTAAGGAAGGCAGGAGCCTCCCTCTGAAATGGAAAATGTAAACCCCCTCCCTCTGAATTGTTATAATTTTGAAATTAAGGGGGCTTTCAGGCAAAGATATGAGAGCAGGAGTAACAGCTCTTTATTAGGGAAGAAAATTAAAAATAAAAAACAAACAAAAACAATGTAGTAATACAAAACAGGGCTGTCAAGTCAGAATATGACCTAACACCCTGTGGGTCAGGGTGTTAGTACAGTCTGATTAAATGGGGGCTGCAGTCCTCCTGCAGTGGCAGGTGTGGTTCTGTTGAAGCAGTGATCCTGTAGAAGAGTGTTGTGTTCCTCTGAAGATCCAGTAGAGGTGTAGATGGCCCTGGTTTTCCCTGGGAATCCAGTGGAGAAGATAGCTGCTCCTCTGGGAATCCAATGGAAAAGGCTGGCTGTGGTCTTTCAAATCTCTGATTATATCCAATTAGGAATGCTTGGCTCCTCCCTCTGGGTGGAGCATCTCACAATGGGATAATGTAATTTTATCAGTCATGCAGTGACACTCAATGGCCCATTAGCAGAAGGTATTTCCCCAGGTGGAGGATTAGTTGTGGAAGAGATAAAGAAAGCTGCCCTCTTAACAGAAGGTAACTGCCCCATCAGATAGGAATAGAATACACACACCCATATCCAACCTAACATATTAAGACAGGTATTTGGTTGAATTTACTTCTGAGGTAAATAGCATAAAATTTCTTTAAGACCCATTGTAGTGAAAGTGAAGGGATATTACAGTCTTGCCCACCTCAGAAGCAAAATACTTAAAAATACAGATCTGTAGATTATCCTGTGTAGAACAGCTTTAATTTTGATGTTCCTGAATTGGTACTGTATGTACTGGTAAGTATATTAACTTACCTGTGTTTACACTGGAAGAACTGTGAGTTGAAGTAGTGTTGCAACTCAGCTAGATTAGGATATAAATAATAAAAACAGGTTAATTTGTAGTTACACACAAATATATGTCTGATTCTTTGGCAAGTGAGAAAGATGTGAGAAAAAATGGTTGTGATCTTCAAATTCTAGTATGATCAGGTGTTAACAGCTAATTGTTACGTAAGGAGGCCCTATGTTCTGCTGTTGGAGGAGTGTTAACAGTAATTTCAATCTCAAAATTAACTGATTTATTAATTCAATTTAATTAATTTTACTTCACCTTTTAGTGATCAGGCAAATGAAGAAGAGGAAAAAGCCTATTTTACCAAATGACATAATTTTATGTTTTCAATAAAAATTTTACAAAGTGGAACAGCATAGAATAGTTTTTTATACTCTTTTAGATGATAAGCAGTATGTTGGAGGTCCTGGGTCTAAGTGGATAGCTGCTTGGAGTGTTGCAGAAATTGCAGTGGTGATTTGGTTGGTTGGAAAGCTGTCTCTGATCCTGTAACTCTGCCTTACAGTAGGATGGCTGACTGTTCTGTGAAGGTCACGAGCAAAAAGAACTTGAAGCCTGCCTTGGTTTAGAAAAATGTCACTTTTACCTTTTGAAATAGCTATAATTTAGATGCTAGGAATATGATTTGCTATAGCAGAATCTGCTGCCATGTATGTACAGAAAGGTATCAATATGTGTTTCCTAAATGTTTTTCCTTGAACCTTAAGAAACTTTGACAACTCTTATAGGAAAGTATTTGATACCTTTTTCCTCTGTACATTTCCAACTGCTGCAAAGTAATTGCCGGTTATTTATGACTGGCATTGCATGTAGGTACTTGGAACTAGGAAAGGTTTTACAAGTCAGTGAAATAAGCTACACAATCTCATTGCTGGAAGTGGCAGGCAATATGATCGTTCAGCAACTAATGTGAAATTCCAGTGCTCATTCTCTGCAGGGTATTCAGATTAGACACCTCCTTCTTATGTAAATTCAGGCTGAAAATCTGTCATGATATAGGATAAAAAAATTAATGGCTATTCATATGGTTTTTCTTGCACTTTAGATCAAGTCTGTTTTTGATTATGATAAAGATAGATGGACCATAATTTTTAAATATATGCTCTGAATACATACTCTGTTTAATCTGATGATCAGATACCTTGACACTTTAGAGGATTGTTAAACTGATACTTTGTTGAAAGTAATTTCCTTCCCTTGAAAGTGAAGCCAATGTTCCAACTGATTCCTAGAGAAGATAACAAATAAAAGTACTTAATGTTAGGTTTCACTGCACTTACGAAATGCTGAGTGCCGAATTCATGAGATGCTAGATTCTGTTTAAGATGAACTCACGATTTTAAGTGTTTACCTTTCATATTTTTTTACTTGAAATGTGAACAGTACGCATTTTGGACCTAAAGATGCTGTATCACCTATTATGAGGAAGTTGTTGTACACCTATGAGGAGATGGAGTAATGTATTTTAATTTTTTTTTCCTAGAATAACTCTGGAAATCAGCTTACTCTCTCTTTTCCATATGAAACCATTATCTTTCAAAGAGATCCAGTTCCTTGGCATCAAGGCTTTCATATTCCAATGCTAAGTTCTGCTATCTGCAGTAGTATGAAAGCTGTAACAGAGAAATGTATGTAGGATGTCACAGTATGATTCAGCAGTTCTTGAATCCTAGAATACAGTAATTTTTCTTAAGATATAAAGCCTGATTATTTATATTATAAGTTCTGGATGTAAGCAATTAACCAAATTAAATTGGTTCTTTTTATGCACAAAGATACCTAAATGCATTTTATATTTTTTTTTTTTTTGGCAGTTAGCCTGTTTTCATTTTGTGTACAATTTGGGAAATACTGAGGTGATATTTTGTTTTACAGGGTATTTCAAACATTATGTTCTTGGACAAATTATTGCCCCAGCTGACTTGGTATCTTTCAGTAATAACTTCCCTTAAGCCAGTTTAGTCAGTTGTATTATGAGCAACCATAAATATTAACTACAGAATATTTCTTCTAGGAATCTTTCAATTAACTACACATATGCTGACAAAGTGAATTTTGCTTACACATGAAAAATATTTATTTCCTATCTAATTGGTGAAGTTGGAAGAAAAAACATGGGTCTTGACCTGTGCTGAGTATATTGTGGACATGAATATTTTTGCATGTAATAAGCAGTCTTGGCCTTGTTTTCGGTTTTTTTCAACCTGTTAGCAAAGGTAAAGGCAAGGGAATGGCAAATTATCAGGTTTAAAATGATAATTAACCTTATAATCATGTATTTTCTAGGGAAATTATATTGATGAAAGTAACATTAGTTTTTTATGCGCAATCAGCTGTTCCTGAAAAGTGGAATTGAACAGCATTTCGCTTTAAAAATCATTATTGCCAACTGTCTATCTGATGATCAGCTACAGAGAAAAGTCCTTCTCAGAGATGCACAGTAGAAGGATGCGACAGGGGCCACAACTGCAGCAAGGGGCATTCTAACTATTCATATGGGGGGGAAAAAAAAGTTAGAATCACCTCATAGCCAGAGAGGCTAGGAAGCCTCTAGCCTTAATTGAAACTGGACTAGAAAAAACCCAAGCATCCTCATCTTCCTTTCCAGTTGCATCTGTTTTGGCCATAAGCTGAAGTAGATAACTTCCAGAGGTCCTTTCCAATCTGAATGATTCTGTTTTGTTTACATCAAATGGAATTTCAGCAATGGAACTTTTAAAATGTGAGCATAATAGCTATATGCTATCACAGTTTACATTACTAATTCATGTTTACAATAAGCATTATGATGTTTTAAATTTGTTTTATAGCATGGAAGTGGAGTTTCTAAAAACCTCTTTTTCTGTGTATGTGGTTGTGATATTTGTCTTAAAACTGTTTCTACAAGACCCAGCCATGCATTGAAAACCTGTTTTGTTAATAGCTGAACCATACAGAGAATGGTCAGATTGCATTTTGGTTTTATAACTAGATTGTAAATCCTCTGAAGGAGAAACAATGAGTAGGTTTAGGCAGATGTGTGTGGTGCAACAGTCAGTGGGGTGGGAAGGCTGCAAGCACATGTCCGAAAACTGGGATGTGTTTGACATACTATAGTAAAAAGGGAAATGGTTTTACAATATATGAGGGCAGTGGTTCCCAAGTGAGAAGTAGAGCCTGCTAAAGTACACAAGCAGTTGTTTGCTCACTTGTTAAATTTTCAATGAAGTCTTACTGGATTCATTCAAAAAGGACTGAAAATCAGAGAAAAACGTGTCAGTAATAAAGTATAAAAGGCACCTAAAATGAAGGCGAAAAAATTCATTTGATAGAACACAGGAAGCGAAGACAGAGGTTACCTACAAATTTTCATGTCATGTCTGTAATTTAATGACTTTATGTAGGAAGAATTGACAAAAATATTTTTCATTTATTTCATAAATAGAACTTAAATTGATTTGAACTTGACCGGTGTCTTCTGCCAATATGGAGAAGAACACTCTAGCCAGCCTATTCTCTTGCCACTCAGCTCTGATTTTCCCTGCTATTTTAGGTATCTTTTTCACTGCTACCTTTGTGAAATGTAAAAAATTAGTATATAAAGAAAATATTGGACTAGGGAAGGGAAAAGGTATGAGTAAAAACTTAAAATTATTGCTCTCATGAACTCATCATCCATAATGTCGTTTAGAGTTTCAGTAATTAAAAGCATATATCTTAAGGCAAAAAAAGAGATAGCTAGTGAGCATATTTCTTGTGTTATGTGTTGTTTTATATGTTTGCTTTAAGGGATAAATTAGTGGCATTCTCAGAACAATAACTTTGATGTTTCCAGAACTAGGGCAACTGTAATGACAGAAGTGTGGCCTTGCCATATAAAGGGAAGTATGTTGTCAGCAAGCAAAGGATAATAGCATCCAGTACACCCAGAAGGCCTGCTGTGATGTGTCTGCGTAAGATCCCCTTCGCCCTCAGAACAGGCTATTTTTAAGCTGGTGCTGAGTTTGACCTTAGTAAGGAAATACTGTTGTAAGATTTTTAAATGCGTGTTCGTGCACAGCGTGTCCCTCAGTCATATAGGATGCTGATGATAGTATTTTTTTCACAAAAAACTTGTTTTAGTTTCTACTTTACTTGAGTTCAAAGGCTTACCTGTTTAACATTACCAGGGAAAACCTGATTACAAATTATTTTCTGTGTCCTTAATTAATATAGCTTACCTGAATCCATAGACAGAATTAGAGATTTAAATTCATTGTTCCATGCAGCTTATGATGAGGTGGTGTCACATTTCTGATTAAAATAGAAATAGCTTCCACAGACTGTGTTGTTAACCACATTTTCCTCACTGTGAGTGGTGATGTCATTGTAATACTTGTGAAGAATATTAATTGTTCTAGGTCAATACTACTACTACTTCATAGGAACAGCATACGTACCTTTGATAACTGAAGGAGAATGTTGATATAGTTGACATACGTTTATTGCAACATCTTATAAATACCTTGAAATGCCAGGAAATTTAAAGAACATTTTTTCATGGGCCTTCTAAGACCCTTATGTTATTGCATGATATCTAGAGACAGGTTTTAAAACTGACGGTGATGGGAAAGTGCAATATTGGAGTGATTACTTACTGGGAGAAATTTATGATGTGAGTATATGTTAACTAACATTAAGTTAAACCTGACTTAGCAAAACAAAGGCCTTAATGTGTCTGAAGACAAATTTAGCAAAAAAAAAGTGAATCTTAATATCTGAAACTGTTTCTAGATGCTTCTTAGTTTTTATAATTGAAACAGGTAAGCATGTTCATATGGAATATTTTCTCCTCTTTATTTCTATTCTTGCCTATCCTTTTTGAGAAGTTATCTCAGTGATTATAGTTGAGAGAGTTTTGAGTAGCTGGCCTTCCAATTTCCCTTTTTTTCAGTTCTCTTTTATAATCTTGTGGCCATTTTTGGTATTGAAAAGACTACAGAGTTTGTGAGTGCATAAAGTAGGTTGGGATTTATATAAGTATTTACATAAAGTCTCTAAGACTGCAGCTTTGGAGCCTTTGTCTCCCATTCTTGTAAAGTCTGCCACTGTTTTTTTCAGTTATTTCTAAATTACACTTTTCTCCTTTAAAATACTTAAAAGTATTTTTGTGCACGTTTGTTATGTATGTTTTAATCAGCTTTTACCTGTGGTTTGTGAACAGGTATAGCATACTATAACTCTAATAGATGTGTGATTGAATTGATGCATTTGAAAATACTTTGAAAAGATTGCAAAGACTCTTAGCAGTTGTATTTCACATTTCAATGGTGTAACTATATGTGAGACAGCTCAGCAAGGTTTTCCAGTTCACAAGATTTGCTAATGCAGCAGCAGTTAACCACCAAGGGAAATTTAGATTTGAAGGGACTCTTCATGTCTGGATTTGTAAAAGCCCTCCTGGGCTATTCTAGAAATTTCTGCTAGCGACTACATTTAGCTCTTCTGTGTGGCTTGTTTCAATTCCTGCATGCAGCTGTTTATACTGTTTGCTAAAGCTCATGAGGTGTGACATGGCAGCAACAAGTACCTTCTCTAGGTGGCTGTAGCAGGGCTGGCAAATGTCAGCTCCTGGTACACAGAGAACATGAACAGAGCATTTGCTCTTATTAGCACAGAGCATTACTTCAGGCTAGAAGTAATCAATCTTAGTATATCTAATCTCCCAGTTATACTCCTGCTTTATAATGCATTAATAGTAATATGACTGATACTGGAATGGGCTGATTAAAGGTTTTATTATTTTACTGTTTTTTTTTCTTTGTCTCATACTTGCGGTTGATAAAGTGAACAAATAAAACACATCAATACTGCTTTTATCATGAGCTTCATCTGCAGGAAGCTAAAAGTTGTACAGTACTTAATGATATCTCATGAACCCTTTTGAAGACGACAGGGTTATTATGATGGCTGTATTCGTATATTGCTGATTGGTCTCCCATATGTTGTCTAAGAATAAACTGATACGGAGATTGCTATGGAAATTTCATCCAAGTACAAAAGGTGAGCTAACAGACTTGTATGACTAGCTGATATGCAAAAGGATCTTTGACTTAGGAAGAAAATAAACCACACTCAGAATTTGAGAACTATTATAGCAAAAATTTCAACAAATATGAATTGGTGAAATTAAATTTTTTAAAAAGTATCTCTGATGGACTAACTGGCAAAAAAGGGTCTTGCATAATAATTAAATAATTATTATTATGTGTATTACATACAAGTATGTAGTACTTGTAGAACAATTTCATATTACGTGATTGATTTGGGAAGTATCCTGACACACAGAGGTCAGATTATGAACCAGCTGGCATGCAGTAGCAGAATGACTGCAGCATATTACTCACACACCCTGCAAAAGTTCTTAAGTTCTTTATGAAAATCAGTAATTTCTCCTTTCCCCCCAGTGACCTGGGACAAAAGCAATGGTTGGTGCTGCTGGGAGCCCAGAATCTGAAAGGTTTTGGAATTCCTTAAGGTGAATGATGTTCATATTGCCTGTGAGAAGAGAGACTGTAATCTCTGTTTTGCTCTTGCAAGTCCTGACTATATTGATAACTTTTTCTTCTTAGGATCCAAATCCAATATATATTTTAAAACAGTTCAGAAAATCAGAAGACTTAGAGCAAAATGGAAAATTTTAAATGGATATGTTTTACACCTTATTAAAAAATCAAATATATAATATTGTATTTACCTTCTTCTAATATATTAATTATGGATATGTTTATGGTCTATATAAATGTTTTAGATCCTAGAGTGACACACTATTTTATTTGAAAACAAAATCCATGTTCATCAATTTGTATGGAGTGTGTATGCAGCAGCTGAAGGTCCTCTCACTAGCATGGTAATCCTCTAGTTGGATATGAGGATAATTCACTATCTTAGTCATGTGTATGGTATATCCATGTAGAGATTTGTTCTATTTAGGACCCATTAAAAAAACAACAAAAAAAATCATTCTGACCTGTGTATTCCTGCCCATGGCAGAATGGCTGGTCACGTTGGACTACGTGACCTTTCAAGGTCTCCTTCAACCCCACCCATTGCATGGCAATAAGATCCCTTCCTGAAGTTGTTTTCTCGCTCATTTTGGGTTGTTAGGTTCAGGTTAATGCTAATAAGGTGAAAGGAATTTTTACCGCTTTAGCCAATGTAACTGGGATTTATATGGAAGCTATATGCTAAAGAAACACATGTTTAGGTTTGTCTCTCCAGGGGTTTTGATGCTTAGATTGTTTTCTGTATCTGAGGTTATGCCCAAGCCATAGATAATGTGCTACTGAAAAATTAACTGTTTTGCATCCCCCACTTCATTTGGGATGTCAATCATGCCTCTTTCATAATAAATACATTCAGAGACATCAGAGAGCAAACAAGGAAGCTGAGAACAGGCCCGTGACGAGGGAAAGGTTATATGATTGACGCTGTTCTTTTGTTGATCCTAGCTGCACTTTGGTGGAGTGTCTATTCAGTAGCAGTTCTAGAGAGAAGATGGTGACAACTTTATTTTACTTCTTGTTTGTTTTGCTTTATCATTGCAGACTTCCTTAAACAGATTACTACAGACTAGTTCATCTGTTAAGGTTTGGCCAGTGAGCAAGCCTGTTTCCATCCTTCTGAGCATCTTATGTCTTGTTTGTGTTTCAGAAATCTCTAATGAAGGCTTAAGGATGAAGCCTATAACTTATTATTTTATTCTTATTTATAATCTGTCATGCCTAGGATGCTGGTTTTGGACAAAAGCATCATTATTCAAGAAATTCTACATAGCTTTCTTTGTCGCCTCAAGGGGGGTTTCTGCATTAAACCTATTCCAATTATCTCTATTGTTGTAGTAGTTAGATATCATAAATCAAGCCTACTCACCAGCATTTCTCTCTAGTCAGTGGAGAAAAACGAGCACTTACAGAAATGAGCTTTTATCAATTATCCTTAGACATTTTATGTTAAATGATGGGCCAAATAAATGACGTGTAATCTAATTAGAATAAAAACATATTTCTATATAAATTTTCCACTTTTGTCCCTAATCTAGGTGATCAAATAGTAATGAAATTATTTTAGTATGTTTCACCATTATTTATGTGCAATTTACTACTGCCCAGAAAAAAAGTACTTTCCATGTTATATTTTAAATTCCAGGGTGACATTTCCTACTTTTCACTGTACCTGTTTGGACTCTCCTTTATGGAGACTGTGATAGCTGACCAACAAGGGTCTTCAGTTTTACAGTCAAACTGAACAGTCAACAGTTTTTCATCCTCTTGAGATTAAGCATCTGTTAAATGAGTTATACGTGCAGATAACTAAATAATATTGGGGAGCTTCCATACTCTTCTTGTGTTTACAATATTATTTTCTTTTTTTCTCTTCCTTCCTCTCTGTCTCTGAAACCACACAGAAGAGATAAGGTCATAATTTAATGAATGACCCCTTGGATCACAGATGCTGACAAAATGAAGCCTGAACATTTTAAATTGGCTGGCTGCTGTTATCCTAACAGAGCCCATTAAAGTCACACGAGAGAGCATAACTTATTATGTAGTGAAACTGTGACTTTTTCATGGTTTCTTTGTAAATGTGACAAAATTTATGGATGGCATTAGTGATACTAAGTTGACAGAATTAAAACCACGGTTTATGGACACAGTTCAGTGACTTGATTTAATTAGATTCTCACCACATTGATCTAAGAGGATTTTCAGGCAGTATTTTATGATGAGGGTTTGAAAGAGAATGCTGAAGCTCTCACAAAAGTGAAGAATTAAAATCCATATTTTCATTTAAATACATACATGTTTAGCAATTACTTAATTAGACTCTTGCACTTTGAAACACTGGACAGTGTTTTGTATAGGGTCTTCAGCCACTGTCCAGCCTGAAAATTCATCTTAAGCTAATGATTTACTGCACTGAGATTGGCTCAGGTGGATAGAGCATGATGCTGATAACACGAAGGTTGTGGGTTTGATCTTCGTGTGGGCCACTCACTTGGTGATGCTTGTGGGTCCCTTCCAACTCAGAATATTCTGTGATTCTGTAAATATAAGGCTACTTACTGTAACTCTCTGACAAAGAAAACATATACTTCACAATCTCTTTTCAAAAGTGGCAAAAGAAGGTATGAATTGTCAGTTGGATTCCCTACCTGTTTGCCCTTCCCTATGTAGTTCAACAGCATTGAGAGACATTGGATATGTTTCTTTCCATTAACTAGTACCTGAATTCCTACAGCATCTTTTTTAAACAAATTCAAGGACAGTTGAAACTTCAGTATAAACTGCTAAATATTACTTCCTCTACAACTTCCTGTGGCAACAAACAGCAAAAATTATCAGATATTTTTTTGTTCTTCATCCAGGGAATGTCACAAATCCATACATCTGATTACTAATTTCAAATATTAATTTCAGATTTAGCTGAAGATTGTGTCAGTATTACAACTCTTAGTAGCTCTTTCTGTAAAATTCAGGATGGGTTGGGTGGGAGTCTGAACACAGTCTTCAGGATGTTGTTTATAAATGAACAATCTCTTCAGATTGTATTTGTCAAAAATAAGAAATACTAATTTATGTGACAACTGTGCATTTCTTGCTCATATTTCACCTTCCTTTGCATCAATATTGTAAAAAAAATGAAAAATACTCAAAGATGATCTCTGTTTCAGTACTTTATGTACTGTAGGAAGGTATCAGTAGACCATGTGTTGAGTCCTGACATTAACATTGTGTCTTCTATTATTAATATTATTACCTAAAAGCTAGTATTAAATTTGTATGTTAGTGATGTCAAAATGCATATGAAGAAGCATTTCTGGAACAGGAAAATGAATGCCATCACAATTTTTCTGTATATCCATGACTATTTAGTGATGACAATCTTAAAATGACACATGTTTATTTAACTTTTAGTTACTTTACTTCTGCCATGTTTTTCATATAGCTAATTTGTATCTGTGAAATTCACTTGGATTGTGAAATTTGAGGCAATATAAGAAAGCAGGGGAAGGGTCTGCATAACTCCAAATTTAAACTTCACTTCTATATTATAGTAAGTAATATGCCTGTAGACAAATGCTTTGGCTAGATGTAGGTTTTTTTCATAATTTCAAATTCTGCTATGAAACATGAAAGTTTAGTATGAAATCTAAACAAAATATTTTTTCCCAAATGACAGAACAAAATCCAAAAAGAACTACACCTGTGCTTTTTTAAAATTTTTTTTTAAATTTCTCATACTAAAGATTCATAAGCTAATACTTTTATTTGTTGTTTAGAAAAATGCTGCTTTGATACCTTTCTGATGTCTGTAAAATTTAGTGGAAGCAGTAATGGTTCTGGGAGAAGATCAAGGTCTATTGAAGAAAATGATGGTTTTTAAAGTGAAGTAAATCTGGTTTTGTATTTTTTATTGCACAGTGGATTTCTCTTTTTACAGATACTGGTTTAACTTTAGAAATTCTCAGCCTCTCAAATATTTTCCTTTTACTGAAAAAAGGGTGTCATGACAATAGTTAAGGCTGCTGAACAAGAGGAAGAAAGATTTTGTTTTGCTAAATATACCCAACTGGCCAACACTGATGTGCTCACTTCATTGCTTTCTAGTTCAGTTGTAAAAATTACCCAACTTCCTTCTTTGAAAGGATTATTCTAAGGAACATTTGCTTTACAAAGAATAAAATATATTTGGTGTTACTACATTTGACAGAAACATGCACAATTCTTATCCTGTATTTACTATAAAGCAATGTTCTTTCTTTATAACTAGGATGCAGAGATTATTTTCTTAGAGTGATATAAAAACCTATTCCTTAAGGAATGTCATGGTACATTTTAGAAATATTTTCTTTTTATAATGTTCTTCATACTAAAATAAGTAATGGAATCTCTAAGGCATAATGGAAGGTGTATGGGAAGAACTGCTACAGCAATGAAAACCAGTGAAGTTTGAGGGAATTATACAGTAAAACAAGGCTAATTTAAGAAAACATGGCTCTAATATTGCTGAATGTTTTTACTTTCATGCATTTTATAGAATGTTGATGTAGACAATAAAAGGGCACATTCATCAAAATACTTAATTTAATTTAAACATCCCTCCACCCCCCCACTCCTCAACTCAGTTTAAGCATACTCAGATTTCACATGATGGTGAAGAAAAGAACCTGTAGAACATGTAAAATTTATGAGGAGTCTTGAGATTTCATTCATTATATTGACAATATGCACAGCTTCTTTTCAAAATGGATTGGACCAAAAAAAGGTGAACAGACGTGGTTGAAAGGCTTCTTCCCATAGTGTATGCTGAATTATGAGAGTTACTTCTGCTTATATGTTACCCCAGAGGACTGCTTAATGTGCTTGGTTATACAGAGCAGCAAATTTTTAGCTGTGGGCTGGTATCCATATTGAGCCATAAATTTATAGTTGATCTATTTCTTTCTGGGCAGACCAGTCATACTCAGATGGAATTAAGGGCAGTAATTGATTTCCTGCTAAATAAGATGCATATCAGGTTAAAATATAAAAAATCAGAACTATAGTCTCTATATGAAGCAAATATATATTCTAAATATTGCTTGTAGATATGAAAACCTTTTTATAATTATAAATTTGCATATAGATCTGTAAAGATACCTTCTGAATGGAAAGCAGTATCTATAATTTTTTTACTATTTGAATTTTGATTGACAAAAATTTTTCTGCCAAGAAATCTTTTGCTGCTGTGGCTACATCTTTATTCCAACAATATACCATACCAACAGAATGTATTTTAGCTTGTTTTTAGCTTGTGTTAAGTATACCAAGGTGAATATTGCATGAGTTAGGGGTTTCATCTGCTCATATGTACCATGACAAAAACTGCTTTATAGAAAAAAAAATTAAGCAGTGATTGCTTATCAGCTGTGTATCAGCATTGTGAAATTTAGAATGAGGCTGATTCACTGAGATGCAGAGCAAAATCTTTTATTAACTGAAGCTGTCTTTTTCTGATCAGCAATTAAGCTGCCAAGTAAGTCTGCTTAATTTCACTTCCATCCTGTGAAAATCAGCTGCTGTTTTCATAAAAGTGATATAACAAGTAAGGGAGGAAAGAAATTACCTCCATTGACTTAATAAGTAAAACTTTGTTTTGTTATTTCAACTTAATTTATATTTGGAATTGCATACTGCTTCAGAATGTAAAAAACATCAGACTCCCTTTCCCCCTTCTCTCTCTCTGTGTACTCTTTCTCTCTCTTTTCTCTTTACTTTCTCTGCCTTGTTTTTGCAGCGAAGAATGTGCTGTGTAAAGTTGAATCAATTTGGATTGTTTCTCATCAGAGAGACATTTATCCTGAAGGAGTTCAGCCCACATTTTCCCTTTACTATAAACTTTTCCAGTTGACATGAAGTAATCTGTATCCTTTGTAAGGATCAAGGACAAGTTTTTCTTTAAATATTACTTCCCCATTGGAGTATGATTTTTGGTTGAAGCTGCTTTGCTATCTAAAAGAAAAACCTCATCTATCTAGATTTTATTTTCCAGGTGAGTTCTTTATTTAATTAGTTTGTTGTTGTATACATGTATGGCTGAAATTACATACTAAATCTGAAGCAAAAGAAGCAGTGTCCATATTACAGTGTTTCGGCTACTTGGTTAAAGATAAATGCCAATTGTTTTTCTAGCAAATGCTAAAAAACATGTTACATAATTTGGGCTTTTTGAGGAAGAATTTCCTCCATTATAGCTTTTAAAATTATTCCAGTTCTCCCATTTTTCCTAGCCAGTGTTTAGTTCCTATGGGCAGATGAATAGTTTTGTCTTTGGCACTTGACGTTTAAGAGGAAGAACCTTCTTCTTGTCTCTACTGGTTTCTTGTCTAAAGCCTTGATCCTGGTACCCTGACTGCTCCTTGTGCTAACCTGAGCTTGATCTGCAAGAAGGAGGGGCTGTGTCTGTGCAGCTCTGACTCATTGCTCAGGCCTTTCTCAGCTCTCATATTTCCCAGAGCAAGACTGTGCATTGGGGATGATGCCTTGAGAAGGCTGACCTAGAGCAGAGGCTAGGCCAAGTTAAAGAATAAAGTAGGTGTTTATTAAAAGGCCTCAATGGATACACCTTGGGCAATACAAGAGCCCAGCCAGGGCCACACCCCAGATGAACCCAAAATGGTCATAAAATGGATGACTGGTCACAGGGTCTCTCACAAGTTCTGGTCCATTTGTATGTTGGCATTAACTGTCCAATTATAGCTTCAGGTTATGAAGTTCCATCCTCCTTGTCTTTCTCTCTTCAATTCACCCTTGTTTATGCTCTTGGGCCTGGAATTTGGATCTGTTGTCCTTGGACCCCAGGTAGAGAAGGAATTGTTTTGTGTAGCTACTCTGTGAAGAGAGCCTACCAACACTTAATCTGATGCTCAGAACTACACACTAAAGCACAGCAGAAACTGAAAAATATAAAATCTCAAATTTAAGGCATCAGAGGCAGCCCAGCCTGGATTAAATGGGATGGATAATGGAAGAAGAGGTTGTAGTTTCTACTCATATGCATTCTATGTATTGATTAAAATACTTAGAACATTACTCCTCTGGAAAGAGAAGACAGAATTTTTCTGAAGCTCTTCTCTTAGCATTCAGCTCATCTTGATACAATTCATTCCAATTTACCCTTCTTTTATTGAGCTGGAAGTAATAGAGGGTATAATACTATTTTTGAGGAATCATATTTTAGAAATAAAGTGTCACTATACTCTTGATATTTCAATGCAGCTTTCTACTTCTATATTTTTCTGTATTTTTATTAAACAAGATGTAAAACTTGCAGATTTCTAAAAGCTTGTATTACTACCGTTGATCACGACAGCTAAAAAAGAAAAGAAAAAGCTTGTCTAGTTTTGGTTTTGCCACCTTAGTTTGGAGTCATCTAAGACTTAAAATTACTTGTTTAAGCTCTCAATTTTAGTTGTCTTCTATATCAAGCTTTGAGTCTAGTAATTTCTTAAAGCATTTTCCAGAAATGACATTTATCTAAGGTTGTCTAAGTTCAACTCTGAATTCACAGATAAATTCACTTTCTCACTTTGAAGAGATACCACTTTCCAAGTTGGATCTTGTAAGTGTGGCCTCTAAGTAGGCTTGCAGTGCTATGTCTGCTGCTTTTTAAGCACACTGCACGTCCATCTGCTTGCTAGATGTGGCTTTTTTCGTTTTACTCTGAGTTGGCAGGTCTTGGCTGTGTTGCCCGCAGTTGTATGTTGTTTAGCAAATACTGTGCATGGCCCTACATCCCATATGCTTGTCTTATACTATTTCTAGTAGTATTTATTTTGTGAGAGTTTTTCTAAATTTTTACTTTGTATTCTTTAAATTTTTTATTGTATTTTGTCCCCAAAGTGAGTATATTTGGTTTTTTGTTTGTTTTTTCCCCCCTTCCGTTCTTTTGGGCATCTTATTTTTGTTCTGAGGGATTTCTGCAGCCTTCCATATCACATACAACTCTTCTCCAAGTGTGAAGTCAGAGCTTTTGTTAGTTACTTGTGTCTTGCCCTCCACCCTCCAGCTTTGGCTAACTGAACTGAGTTAGTATCTGTCTGCTATAATCTGCCAACTGCTTTAATTATTGGTCTGACTCATTAGTTTAAAATTATTAGAAGATTCTTCAAGGAATTCTTTCACTTTTTTTTGAGTTTCATTTGCAATTTTTCAAAAGTCTCTTTTTTTTCAGCATTATTGCAATTTCACTTCAGAGCTTGCACTTTCAGTCTTGCTCACTAAACTGGTTTTCATCAGTAGGTGCAAGTTCAGCAAAAATAAAACTGTAGCTATTAGTGAAATCTATGTTTCACTTAATGTGGATTCCAGCTTTGCTTCTACAGATGTCAGATACTTACTTGACTTTCTTCTTACCATCCATCAGTGTAAGACTAGTTGCAGCTTGTTAGTGGCTGTTAGTTCCTGCACTGCTGTTATTCCCTCATTCTTAGGTGTCTGTCTTCCTAATTTCTCTGATAATCATAAAGTAGTTTAGTTCCTCACTGTGAATATATAGGCTTACAACTCTGGAGTCCAAACACATGCCTAAAGTAGAGCTAATGTTGGATCAGGTTGTGAAGGCACTTAAACAGGCATTTTGAGTATCTCCAGTGCTAAAGTCTTGTGTGAGTTCCAGTTTTGTGTTATGTCACACTGAGGAGGACAAAAAGGTGTTAAAAGAGCAAGTGTTACTGAAGTTCAAGCACTCTATTTGAGAGTCTGCGATGTAGGGAGATGCTAATTTTCTTGCCCATTTGCATAAGAAATTTTAGTACTTATTTCTGAAGATGCTTACACTGATGTCACTACAGAGAACATGACAGTAATTCTGATGGAACTGTCACTGTGGATCATGAGTGAAACGAACTCTACAACCAGAAACTGACCTTTAAGTAAAGAACATATTTTAAAAACCAAAAAAATGAAAACCAAAAGCAAACCAAATCAAAGCAAACCACCAAACTCCCCACAAACTAATCCTGTGCAGGAATGTAATCTGTTTGTATTATTTTTGTCTTACTATGTAATTAGATTTCTCTTTAAATTCTTTGTTCTGTGATAGTGGCCATTGTGCTGTATTTGATCATACATTAAAATACTTTCATGTTACTGAGAATGTTATTTTTCAGATTATCAGTCAGATGTTATGTATTTGACTAAAAGAATTACTGGTGTTATGCAGAGATGCGTTGTGCAGTGGCAAAGGCTTCTAGTTTTAAAAGTTTATTGTAGTCCAGAAAAGCATGGAGAATAGTACTTGAGTGGGGAAGTTTTGTAGCTACCTGCTTGAGGAAGAAAATGTAATATTTATCCAGTGCTAAGCAGGGATGTTTAATAAATGCTCTGTAGAAATTGAAAATAATTCCTGTTCACTATTTCAAATATTTTTACTACTATTTGGAAATGGAAACTATCCTTGAAGGATAGATGGCAATTAATTGCATGCAAAGCACTTTCTGAACTGTTTGCTGTCTCAGATTCCATGAAAAAATAGGAAGTTTGGCAATATATGCTCTATTATCCTTTAATGAATTATAATCACTTCTTGCAGTTTTCTTCTATAGGTACTTCATTTTAAATAGATAGTTCAGATGTAAACTATTATGCTTTCATAACAAAACACTGGTTCTTGTCTGTGTCATTTAAATGTTTGAGAGCAGCTTCATAAGCAGGATTTTGAAGTTAAAAGTTGAAACTTTTTCCTGAAGTTTTGAGTAGTGACTATTCTGCTTCTATCTTCATGTGACTATAATATTTTGTTTTCTTTGTAAATGTTTAATATATTGAATATTCTGTTATTTGAGTGTATTATAATAGTATGGGCATCTCATCCTTGCTTAGAGTATGCTCTGTTTTCGTATACAGTGATAGCTAAACCCTAATTTTGGTAACTCCATCCCAATTTAATTGTCTGTTATTGATAAACCAAACTAATGTGCACAGTAGAACATGCTTCCTGAAACAATGGGAATAAATTGAAAAAAGCTGTTTCTAAAGACAGCTTGTACTTACTACAGTAAACTGTGGTAAATGATATGCAGCCCTGTGCAGGGTTCATTTACACAAACTGCTCAGTGAACTGCTGCTCTGACATTTCACTGACATGTAAGATCAGAAGAGGGAGTGCTGATATAATTAGATATTAAGCCTTTTTAGATGGGGCCTTCTGCCCCAAAGTCCTGCTTATGGTTGCAGATTTTCTTTATAGTGACGAAAAATGATCTGTGCAAGCACATATAAGACCTACCACGCTATAGTTTTCAGAAATTTGCAAAATTTCCCCAAGCTCTGAATGTCTCACCAGGTCAATAATATAGCTGGCTGGGCATATACTGCCAAAAATTTTTATTCCTTTCTCTTTTCTGTTTTAAATATTAACCACGCTGCATGCAGATCCCTTTCATGTATTCAGTTTTTCCTTGCTCTTATATTACAAACATTCACCGGAAGACACCAAGTTAGAAGAAGCAATTCAAGAATATTTTTGTTTGCCTTTATAAAGCTTTGGCTCTCTAAATGAATTCAGAACTTCCCACATTGCCTACTGACAAATATTATGCATAAGAAACTCATATTATTGTAGGTCACTGAATTAATTTTTAAAATGCCAATTGACATGATTCCCTTAGGGACTTGTAAGTTGCTGCTGTATATTATGTTCCCACACAAATGTGGAAATTCAGAGTTTTAGAAGGGAAAGCATTTGTAGTACAGAAACAGCTGAACATGAATCAGGTAATGCTTTTCTAATAAATGGAAATAGACAGACTTTCTAGAGATTTTTCCTTGTCATTGCATGTTTAGCTTTCCAGAAAATATTGAGATTGGTGTCCTTTCTTCTGGCACCAAACTTCACAACCTCACTGTATTTTGCATAACCAAAAATGGGAATTACAAGTGCAAATAATGGTTACGGCTGGGCTCAGTCCATAGTGATACCAAATGCTGGAATGAAATAACCAAAAAAAGATAAGCTAGCCAGAGCTATTTGACTGAGTGATTTTTGATTGAAAAACATCTTAGAGATGGTACTAGTATTTGTTATATCTTGCTGATGTATGTGTGTTCTGGTTTTGTCAAATGGTCGAAAATAGAATGCTGTAGATGAGAGATGGTAATGAACCAATAAAAAGTCTATTCACTTATATATAATATTGCTCAGTAGCAGTGCTACATTAAATGGCTTGCCAGCTAGTTTGGTGTTTCCCTTGTGCACTGAAATTTATAAACATGGTAATTTTGATTTTGTAGAATTCTGAAATGTGATTTTCAGTATATGCCAGTGAAAGCAGGGTTGCTACTTTTGGCCCATCTTCCATTACTTAAACGCCCTAGCACAATCTTGTCAGTGGGAAAATTAAAAATTGTTTGGGACTCGTACAAATTGACCAGAACTTCCAAATCACTTCTATAAAAATGCTGTAAGTTTCTACAACCACAGTTGTATGCCAGCATATATTTCTCATCTTTTCAATATGAAGAATTTTTTTCCTTTAAGTTCGCTTTTCTGTTTACAGTAGGACTTTTTTTCCCCTTGAAATAACAGTAATTGTCAACTTCTTAAATTTGTCAGTGATGATTTTGAGCTGTGACTCTTGAATTGGGAATCCTCACCTTAATAATAGGAAAAACACTAAGAAAACATTTAATCTACTTTGAACTGGCTAGAATAAAATGCTGGGTAGTACATGGTATAGAATATTTTTTTTGGCAATTGGAAGAAAGGCTTGATGGGTAATTTTCCAGTACATGTCTCTTGTATAATTGTGTCCTTGAATAAGTAGAATTCTTTTTGGTGTTGTCCATTGAGCATGAACAGATATGCTAACAGGTGTATTAACAGATGTGTTCATGTGCCTTTGATTTGAATTTTACATTGTGTAAATGAGATAATTCAATATTTTTTAATAATTATTTGACTTCATAGCTTTCATTTTCATGCAAAGTTTTTAATGGCACCACAGCATGCCAAGATACCATAAACTAGTTTATGCTGATCTTTAGCAAATGCTTTAGCCATGTTAACCCAAAAAAAGAAACTAATGAAGGGTTAAAAAGTAACACCAGTGGAAGGAAGAAGAGGCAGGAGGAAAATGCTTTCTTTGTATTGTTAAGAGAGAACAGTGAATTTACATGAGAATTTTATCAGCATTCTTAGTGATATGCCTACTCTGGATGAATTCCCCACAGATACACTTTTTTTGGACTGGCTTCTTTATTCTATCTTTCTTCTTTTGAGACACTAGCTTAAAAGGATGTATCTGCCTTTTATGTCCAGAGAATGAAGCCTTGAGACTTGCTTGCCATATATTTCAGACAGCCTGTCTAGCTGTTGGAAGTAAAGAGCAATTTTGCAAATAGGTTTGACTTGTACCAGGGGTGAGGTCACAGCAAAGAATTAGGGAGGGCAGCCACTTCTTTGGCCATCGTTTTTACTATAGTTAGTGGAAATTACTCAAAATCTTCTGAGCTTGTCTCCCTGTGTATAAGAAATGTAAAAAAAATGGACACTTTTATAGACAAGTGTACATGTCTTTATATCTTCACTAAACAGGGAGACATGGATCATAGGATCACATCCCTAATCATAGGGTAATTGAGGTTGTGACCTCAGGGGGTTCAATCTCTTACTCAAGCAGAGCCAGCTATGATGTCAGACCAGATTCTGCTAGGCTTTATCCAGTTGAGTCTTGAAGGCTTTCAAACACAGAGACTGTATAACCTCTCTGGTCAGCTCTGAGCAGTACTGCATTTATTGCTGGCTCCCAGGCAGTGAGCCATCCATGAACTGCTATCCTTTGAGCCTGATAATACAGCCTTTTTATTTCTCATGTTTGATTTCCCATCCATGTCCTGAATGTCCTGACACAGGTACAAGAATATTGTGAGGGACAGTGCTCCTTGTTAGAACCAAGAAAAATTGCCCGATCATGATCAACTTTCATTTTCTTTTTCAAAGTTAGAAAAAAATCAGTTAATATTATTGTAGTAAGACTTGCAGGTATAATACAATAGCTGAACAGATTTTGTAGTGCAATTAATTTAGCTCTCCTGTGTAGATTACTGAGTTCCAAGTCATTAACCTGAACTCAGTTAAGTCAAATAGAGAAAAACTGCCGCTTTGACTCAGATACTTGTTTGTTAATTTTTTTCTTTTCTTTATGGATCTTTGCTTAAGTTTTCAACTCTTAGCTAAAGATTTTTATAAGGAATTTTTTACAAAATTGATGCTTGCAGAAGATCTGTCAAAAAGCCAAACTGAAAAATATTTTTATTTAAAGTGAGATTTAGATCAAGAAAGAAGAATTGAAAGACTAGTAATGGGTACATAATGCAGTAGTGTGGTGTAATTTGTTTTTCTAAATTGAGAACAGTTATCTATTCTACTTAAAAGCCATTAATCAGTATCTATATGGACGTTTGCTGGTTTTGATGTGAGTAGAACACGGGACTCTCTACATAACTTTGACTAATTTGTGGCATGGGGTTTTTTCCCAGCATGTCAGAAAGACAGAATCAAATGATCGCATTAGGATGCAATTGCATGATTCTTAGAAGGCTTTTTTTTTTCTTTTTAAGTTTTAGTTTTGTGGATTTCTTCTTTTCTTTTCCCCTTCAGATGGAACTACTGTAGGAGGTAGCATGATTTCATGGCTTGATTAATTTTGTTCTTTTTGGAGGAAATGCTGAGGACTACATTAAGAGGTGTAGAAAAAAATCTTGTATAATGTTATGAAGTCTGAAGCCCGACATTTTTAAGTATGAGGTTGATCAGCAAAATCTAGAAAAGAGTAATTCTGTTGGATGTAGCCTGGAATTTTATGCATTACCTAGTGCTTCACAAAAAAAAAAATCGTGGTTTGCCAATCTAAGTGAAAAATTACTATTATTTGAAGTCAGTGGAATGTCAGCTCTTACACTATTAGATGGTACTTGGAGTTCTCAGGCTAGGGCATGGTAGTGACAAGTATTGGGAAATTACATCTTTATTATGAAAAAAGAGGTTGGTGTTTTCTTACTTGAGGTTTCAGCATCATGAGGATGACCTACAGCTTCTCTCTGTTTTGGCAAATCATAGAAGTTGCAACTTGGTACATTGTCTCTTTTTTTTTTGTTATAGAAGTGACACCAGAAGGGTGTCAGAATGACACCAGAATGACTGTTCTGGGCAAGAACATCAAAATGAAAATGCTAAATAATAAATTATTTTAGGGTGTAGTTAGCATGTGTTATCATGGGCCTAGAAGATAACCTGAGAATTTGGGTCTTGAAGTAACTTTTGATTGTGTATATCATATACAAAGAGAACTATCTCCCATGGAAGGATCCCCATGCTGCATCAGGGGAGAAGTGGGAGGAGTCCTCTCCCAGTGGCAGAGACGTGTGATGAACTGACCACAACCCCCTTCGGTGTGCCCTTGTGCCACTGGGGGAGGAGGTGGTAGAGAAAATCAGGAGTGAAGTTGAATACAGGAGGAAGGGAGGAGTGGGGTAAAAATGTATTTTTAAGTTTTGGGTTTATTTCTCATCCTGCTCAGATCTTATTAGTAGTAAATTAAATTTATTTTTCCCCAAGTTCAGTTTATTTTGCTTGTGATGAGTGATCTCTCCCTATCCTTAGCCCACAAACCTTTCTATTTTGTCTCCCTTGTCCAGCCAAGGAGGGGAATGACAGAGTGGCTTTGGTGGGCAGCTGGTGTTCAGCCAGGGTCAACCCACCACAGGTGTATTGTAAGGAGTCTCATCAGTACAAAGTTTCCTCCTTCTTTGAAGAATGTCATACCTGACAGGTTGGGTTCAAGGCTATTGTGTCTCAGTTTTGCAAACTTGTCAGTGGTTGAGTTCACTTTCTTTCCTCCTGTGTTTCCTTCTTTACTTCTTCTAGAAATTATTAAGATAATGGTTTATCAAAGGCTAAAGGGAGATCTGATTTCCAGATTTTATTATGATCATTAAAACCATAATCCTTCTCTCTTATGCTCCTTAACACTGACATATATATTGTTAAAATATTCAGTAGCTATTGAAGATAAATTGTTACAGAAGATCACCTACTGATGCAATTAATTGGGTATTTTTGATTTTTGCTGTGTAACAAACAAGAAATGTAACATTTTGACATGCCTTTTGAAACACTTGCATTTGTTTATGAAAATTAATATAAAAGTAATTTCTTTGCTGGGCTTTGCATTTCTGCTTTTGTTCTTTGGATTCTGTTCTCTGACCAAGGCATCTTAAAAGTAGTCTCTATTCTGCTCATTATAACAGGCTTAATTCCTTTTATTGTCTTTCCATGCTTATGTTTAAAAAACGCAGGCAAACATCTGTTTGCAATGATAATAATGGTAACTCTTCTGTCAATATGTTGAAGAACAGTTAAAGAACTTACATTTCAGTAAACTCAAATTTAAAAAAGGGGAGAAAAGCTTATTTAAAGAATGTTTTACTCTTATTTTTGTAACTGGATTCTTATTTAATTCTTTGACATCTAATCCTGTCATAGAATCGTATAATGCTTTGGGTTGAAGAGATCTTAAAGATAATTTACTCCAACCCCCCTGTCATAGGCAGGGAAGCTTCCACTAGACCAGGTTGCTCAGACCCCTGTCCAACCTGTCCTTGAACAAGGATGGAGCATCTGCATCTCTGGACAAACTGTTCAAGTGCTTCATCACCCTCATAGTAAAGAATTTCTTCCTAAAATCCAGTCTAAAGCTCCCCTCTTTCAGTGTAAAACCACTTTCTCTTGACCCCTCTAAAAAGTACCTCCCCACCTTTTTTGCAGTTCCCCTTTAGTTACTGGAAGGTTGCTCAAGGTTGCTCCAGAGCCTTCTCTTCTCCATGTAGAACAACCACAACTCTGTTTGTCTTCATCAGAGAGATGCTTCAGCCTTCTGATTGTTTTCCCAACCCTTTTGAGCAGGTCCATGTCCCTCTTGTGCTGGGAGCCCCAGAGCTGGATGCAATGCTTCAGGTGGGGTCTCACCAGAGTGGAGTAGAGGGGTAGAGTCACCTCCCCTGTCCTGCTGGCCATGATGCTTCTGATGCAGCCCAGAATACAGTCAGCTTTCTGGGCTGCCAGTGCCAGTTCCTAGCTATAATTCAGTTTTACATGCACCACCATCTTCAAGTCCTTCTCTGTCTAGCTTTTTGCTGTCTAGTCATTGCCCAACCTCTATTCATGTTTGGGATTTCCCCAACCCAGGTGCAGGACCTTGCTCTTGGCTTTGTTGAGTTTCACAAGGTTTGTACATCATTCAGTGGGAGCTCACAGAAGTACTTTGGTTGCAGCCTGACAGACAGTTACTCCTTAGCTGCAAAGATACATCTGAAAGAAGGGACTAACTTTCCTAATAGTTTCTGTCATTCTTATGATGTATTAATTAAGCATTGTATTCATTGCATGGACAACAAACCCTTTTACAGTTTAAAGTAATTTTAATTAGCATTTTGTATGATGAGGATATTTAGCTGACTTTTCAGAAGATTTTAATATTTTCTCTGATTTGTCCAATTCTTTGCTGTTTATACATTTTAGCCTGAAATTACTGTTTGGGATGCGTTATGTAATTTTGTCAGTGGGGAACACATTTAAAGTCTGCATTTTATATCAATATGCATCCTTAAATCACTTCAATCCCTTGAGTTCTGCATGAAAGATGAAGTGTTAGGCTTGCTGAGCTTTGTTGATAACTGCTTTCATTCAGATTTCTAAGCAGATAGGGTTTTGCAGTGTGACATAGTTTCAGGTTCTCTTTGTGAAACATTTCTTCTGGGTGCTGAACATTTGAAGTAGAATCCTTGGCAGCACATCCAAAATTTGCTCCCATTTCACTTAAAAAGAAACAGAAGAATGGCTGCAGATAAGTATCTTACATGAGGAGAAAGCAATTTGCTATAACTCTTGCTTTCTCCCCTTTCTCTCTCCCTCTGTATTCAGCCATGATTAAGGAACCATACCTCATTTTTGATATGGTATAACCATGGCTTAGGTTTCTTCTATATTAATAAAACTGAGATCATGTCTACAGAGTAGAATGAAGCAAGCTAAGGAGGGCAAAATAAGAAATGTGGGTTTTGTTGTTGAGATGGAAATAAGCAGTAATACCAGTTAGGAAATAACAGCATGAAAAATCATACAAACCTAAAACTAAAAATGGATTGTTTCTGCAAACCAGTGAAAGATGGCCCTTTACAATGTCAATGATAACACTTAAGACTCTCTGTGTCTTGACTGGATGGTGATAATACTAATGCTTACTTGCCTAAAAACTGGAGGTCTATTTTGTGGGCATTAGGCAATAAATAGTTTTACATATCATATTTATTGTTCAATAAATGCTGTCTGTTAATGGTATTCTAAGGTTTATTCTGTTTTCAGTGACATTTTGCATATAGCTGATGATACTTTAAAAAAGCAACTCAAAGAAGGAGGGCTGCAAAACTTGTTAAAGAATTAAAAAGAGTTTTTCTTCAAAATCTGAAACTCTTTTGCAGCCAGTATTTTATGCCATCTGAGCTGACTGGGGAGTTTGTGTTCATACAAGCTTTCTATAAATCATTCTGCCAGTTTTAAAAATTTAATAAATTAGAGGTGTATCATTTACCACGCAGTTTTTTTTCTCCTAGCGGTAATTTGCTATCTATTATTGTGTAATGTATATTATTCTAGTTTAGTCCCCATATTGAAAACTGCTTTATTAGCCATTTTGTAAGCAATAGTGTACATTAAAGTGAAATTGAGTCATAATATTACTCCATTATCATGTGATCATATTCTTTCTACAGTAGGAGGTAGACATAAATCTGTCAATAGCAAAGCCTGAAAAATAAAAATCCACACCATTGTATTGATGTGTTTTTTAAGATCTCAGGTCTATCAACCATCTAGCCTGCATATATTGAACTTATCTTTGCTGCAGCAATGAAGAAATCAAATCTGTAGTTTGCACATAAGTGTTGTAAAAATAAGATCTAGGATGTAATTGTGGTCATTTAGAAAGAATAGATTTATTATTTATATTGAACTTGAAAAAAATATGTGAATGTAAAAACCAGTTGAAGTCATGAAGAAGGTAATTTGGAATTCCACAAAGCCGTATGGACGTGGTCCAGGACAACTGGGTGTAGGTTGCCCTGCTTGAGTAAGGTTGTAGTATCAGATATCCTTCAGATGTCCCTTACAAACATTCTGATTCTGTGAAAATAAAATGTAGATGAAACCAAGGTGCCATCCTGTCATTACAAATGGAGAATTGATTTACTTTTTCATCATCCTTGCACATGTTTTAGTAAGGATGTGGGAAACTCATACTACGTAACATTGCTAGACTGAAGAGATTTTTGAGGAACAAAAGGAAAAACCATTTCTTTGTTTTTTAAAAAAAGCCTTTTGAAGCAAGACTGAAACCCTGAGTTTAAGTGTCAAGGAAATAAAGAAGATTGGCAAGAAACATAGAATTCTCGATGTAAGGAGTAAATTAGACCAAGTTCTGCCAGGAATAAATCAAATATTATTGATTACACCTCAGTGCAAAAAGACTCAACTGTATAATCTCCCTCTTTTTCAGACCTGATTTTAACTCCTTGCCTTGCTCACAAAAGAAGTGCATTATTGTTAAGATCAAAACTGATTTCTGACAATAGAGCCTTAAATCTTGCTCTTGTTAATAATGATAATAGTTCCCCTAAGTTAATGTGGAGATTAGCAACAGGGCACAAGTACGTGTTGGTAGCTGCATTATAGGTTTCTGTCACTGCTGATATCTAGTATCAGTACATCTGTACTCTGTTTCTCTGCTACTGATATGACATGTATTCTCTTACTACGGTCACTACTACTATGGAGCAGGGTGTCTCATAAAGTCATCGTGGCTGTATTTTCTTTCTGAATCCTCCAAAACATTCGACTTCTCGCACAATCTTTATTTTCCAGACAGAAACATATATTGCTTAAAAAAAGTGATTTAATGATTTAATAAAAATAGTGATGCTAATTACACAGCAACAGTTTTCTTTCATTACAGTTTTCTTTTGTTTTCCATCTTTAGCCTTAAGTTTATTATTGCCAAAAGTTTCTATCTTTTGATCACAGACTTGAGAGGAGGCAATAAGAAAAGAAAAAGCAGTACTTGTGAGTTCAGTAGGCATAGCAGAATGTAAGTTTATTACTATCTTTTTTTTGCTATGTTTGCCTGATAAATATCAGGTTTAAATAAAACTTTTGTATTTGCTATTTTGGTTTGAACAGATTAGTTTCCTTTTAAAAGGCCTAAATATATTTATTATGATTTTTATTCTAAGTAAATTTGATAAGGACAAAGTTTCTAATGTATGGAAACACAAACAGGTGGTTTAACCAGCATTAAAATCAGTTTTCCTTGCATTTACTTCAGAGTCAAAGTTTTGGGTTTTTACAACCTGAGTTGTTTCAGTTCCCAAGAAAATTTACTGTGCTGGTACTGGCCCACCATATAAACCAAACCCAAGGGATAATATTTGTGTGCAGGTCTAGAAATGTGGGTTTTTTTCCAGCACATACAGCTCTGTATATATTTCTTAGAATACTACTTAGTATTTGCTGTGAACTGCACTTCTGATTGTCATTTAAATAAGATTATAAGCCATGAATGCATAGAAGAAGCACTAATATCCAGCAGAATTCTTTTGTATCTCAGCAACTATACTTAGTTTTGAAGTTTTTAAATATTCAGCTAATATGTTTATTAAATAATTTCTCAGCTTTCTCATAGTTGCATTCTAGGCAAACCTTATAATGGCGTTTTGCCAGTGTAGCAGTGCTGGGTCATTGTAGAAGAGCAGCAAACCAGCTAAAGGTGCTGTGCAGACACTTTTAGTCTGAATTCTGCTCTGCTGACAGCAAATACCCTTTTATGGCTTAGTCTTTGTCATTCTGCAGAGGTGATGTAACTATACTATCAGAAATGATCCTGTGGCCATGTCATGGCTGGATTATGTCTTATTTAAATGTATCTGTCTCAAAATGAGATTTTTAATAGAGCATAGTCACTTAGACTTCCTTTATAATTGACTGGGCAAGCAGGCACCCCAAGAGAGCAGTATATCCCTTTTTAAAGGACACCTGATATAGATGGAATGAATTGTCTTCTTTTCATGCTTGTCTGTTTGGATGAATTGGATAGAGGATCTGGGTGATTAGACTAGACAAACCTATGTTTCAGATTGGTGAAGTTAAGCATGATGAATTTGACATGTAGAATGCCATACAAGCAGACAAACTTGCAATGAATAACTGCGTCATTCTGATGGATAATAATGGCACCAGAAATAAATTTTTTAAAACCAAGTAATGAATTCAATTAGTAGTTAGAAAATAGGAGTGAGCTGTATGTGGACAGATATAGGATAGATAAATGAGGTAAAGGAGCAGAGTGAGATGATTTTTTTCTTGCTTTATTTCAAGCTTATATTATCATCCTAAAATCATAGAAATTTTTTGACTGGAGGGGACTTGAAAGATTACCTAGTTCCAACCCCACTGCAATAGGCAAGACCACCTTCCACTAGACCAGGTTGCTCAATGCCCCGTTCAACATGACCTTGAACACTCCCAGGGATGTTTTTTTATAGCTATTGATATTTTACTTCCTTATGTAAGAAGATCAAGAAATTATAGAATACATGCATTTCTGTAAAAGTTGATCCATTAATAATTTGGCAACATTAGTAGTCAATTCTTTGGTGGCTGTAGACTTTATAAACCAAATAAATCCAAATAATATAATACTAAAAATAGGAAAAATGAAACAAGACCGCAGAGGTTCATTGTTGTGCTGACTCCTAGTTTCTGTCAATATTTCTGTTTTCATTCATATTTGTATTTTAAGCATTCTACTTCTACTGCAGTATTGATTTCTTTTGCCTGCTGAAATGGCTAAATATCTTTGTAGAGGTCTATAAGAAGATGGGTTTCTGCCTTGTGTTACTGCAAATGAGTAAGATGGGAAGTTATGCAAGGGAAAGGAGAAGCAGATGGACAATAAAAATGGAGGGTGAGAAAGCATAATAAAAAGGGGAAAAAAGAATAATGAAGCTGTATGAGAATAGAACCTGTTTTGATGGTAAAGGCAATGACTAAACCCTTTCCTTTACACATATTGTTTCTTAGTGATAAATTGTGAGTAAGCCACACGCAGAGTTTCTATTAAGGTTTTCATTGCTTACTGCAATGATTTTTTTAAGGTCTATGTAGAGAAGACTTGGTAATTAGTTCATAAGGCTATGCCTTGGCTGCATACAAAGGAATATTAAACAGGTAGGAGGAAAGTATACATAAGTCTCTAGATTTGTTATACACATATGCTTTTCAAAAACCTTATTTGAATGAGAAATGTGAAAGTCGGTTAATAAAAATGGATGCCCTGGAAATTCTTAGCTTACCCTTTCAGGTACCTATTAATTTTTCTACTTTCACCCATTCATCAGATATAGGACATCTCAAATTATTTCATGGAATAGTAATTTTTTTCTGCAGAGTGTCCCACACTTAGAAAATTTTTCAGTGATGCATCTTATGTGGGCTTGAAATTTGAGCAGATGAGACCTGTCATATCTTTCATTATGTTTTACTGATCGTGCTGTCTTCTTTTGTGTTTCACTACTATTTTCTTATGTTGGTCCCACTGTATACAGTGGGGTGAGACAGATTTAGGGTCAGACATCCTGCATGTTTTGACTGTTTCCTGCTTCATTTTTTCAGACTGTTTCAGAAAAAACAGCATAAAGAACAGAATACTCTGCAGGTGACATTAATTTTCAGTCTTTGACTCTAAATAGAGTCTTAAAACTTAAAAGTTGTCTACAGCTATTCTTGTGTTTTGTTTTCATGGTCTGTAATCTTGTTTCTTGAGTTTAAATTTATGAAACCTTTTCACTCACCTCTCAATTTCATGTGCTTTGTTGCCTAAGATCTGTATTTCTCTAGCTCATTTATTCATATAGTGTCAGGGGAGGTTTGGTTTAGATATCAGGAAACCCAGAGGGTGTTTGGGCACTGGAACAGGCTCCCCAGGGAAGTGGTGGCAGCACCACCCTGACAGAGTCAAGAAGTGCTAGGACAATGCCCTCAGGTACATGGTGTGATTGTTGTGGCTGTCCTGTGCAGGGCCAGGAGTTGAACTTTGATGATCCTTGTGGGTCCTTTCCAACTCAGGATTATTCTATTATTATCAGACTGCAACTTCCAAACATTTTGATATTTTCAAAGGTGATGCTTGCCTTTGTGAGTTTCCTCCTCCCTTTCTTTCAGGAATGTATGAATACCTGTATCTATGCTTCATTTAAGAGGTGCTTGGGGATGAGTTCTTGGTCTTGCTCAGATTTTTTTCACTTCCTTACTAGTTAAATAGTTTGGCTGTTGGCTTGTCTGTGTCAGAATGCTATAAGCAATAATATCTGCATTAATTTTGACCCTAATTGTCAAAGCTGTTTAAACTTTCTGTTGTCTTCTATTAACTTTAAGGGAAATTTCATACAGCCTTCTTGACAGTTGACCCAGCACTTGGAATATTGTCAATATTAAACTTGGGTGAAAAGCCTAAAAATAGTTTCCTTGGTCTGAGAGGAAATAAGTCTGAAGTAAGACAGAGTTAGCAAAAATATGGCTAGGAGTTAGCAAAACAGTTTGCTTATTTTCTTTTAAGTAGTAAATGTATTAATAGAGCAAGATATCTTGGAAGATATTTTTAGAACATAATTTCTTCATGAGAAAGCAAACATGGGCTTAAGTGAAATGATGCAGGAGCTTTCTGAGCTGAATATATGACAAAGATATTACAAGATACATTACAGTCATTTCATACCTTTACATTGGCAGCATCATTTTAATGTGACACAAGTTTAAGGTGATAATTGAATTAATGGTATAGGAGCATGGGGAAAGAAATGCAGGTAGTTTTTGGAAGACTGATTATAAAAAAGCCTACTTAGGTAGAGTACATATAGGTAGAAGTGGCTTACCTTCATATAAAGATTTCCTCAAATGTGGGTGGTTTTTTTTTAACATAGTTATCTGCTTCACTATGAGACAAATGCCAGCTTCTGTAATTGCACATGTTTGTTTCTTTACATTCAGAATGTTTGTTCCTGCAATATTGTTATTGTCTCTGCTGGTAAAATAAAATTGTTAGGCATGTTGCTTCTGGAACTGGTCTCTAGGCTTCTCTAATTTTCATGGTGAGTTGATTTAATCATTCAGATGAATTCACTGAAGTGGCTGCTATACTGTGACAGTGACAATGAGAGTCAAGAGAACTAATTAAAGTGAGGAAAATCAGACTTTTCTGGTAGCAATCCATTTTCACATCACAGAAAATTCTTAGACTAGCTTCAAAGAAACCAAGTATCTTTCTTTTAAGAATTTTATCTCAGAGTTACTACTGGTGCTGGCAATCATTTGTAGTTTAAGCAAAACCTGGTTTTGTTCTGTAATTAGAGATTGATGGTTACGTTTAAGTGTCCACTTGGGGATATCCAGGATGTCAGTTGTTTAAAGTCCTGTAATGAACAGCAGAGGTCTAGTTAAAACCATCAGTAGAGGCTAGAAGGCAAATGGATGCTTACATGTTAACAGCTGAAAATGACTTTCTGAGCTCAGCTTAAGTGTCCTACTCCTTCTCTCAAAAAATGCCTGTGCCACATATGATTATTCTTTTGTTGAAAAGTCATGTAGTATATAATTGAATTTGTCTTCGAGAGAGGATGTTGAACCTTCTACTTGTATTAGAGTACTGCCAAAGTAGCTAACTTAAATGTATTCTGACAGCTTTGTTTCAAGAGGGATTGTTTGAGTTTTCTATAACACTTCTCATTTATGCAGCTGTAATCCAAAATGACCAGACAAGAAGTTGAAGAGAGAACATCTCTGGTTACTTAATCAAACAATTTTCATTTATATCAATAGAGCTCAAGAGCAACAAAAGCAATATTACTTCAGAATGTGAAGTGCAAAGGAATGGCAATTATATAAAATCTAAGGACTGTTGAGTGATGGGGAAAATATGTATTTCTAATATTTTATATATCTTTGTGTACTAAACATGATTCCAGGGTTGACCAGGATTTTAATTTCAGTGAGAGAGCTCATAGTAAATTCTTGACTTTTTTTTATTTTTGCTTTTACATGTTGAGGGTGGAGATAGCTATATAGCCTTCAGTTTTCTCACTTTATCTGCAAGGCCTCCATGCCATTTTTGAAAGTTACGTGTTTACAACATCAATAAAACCAACTTTCTTGCTTTGCACTGTTCCAAGTATTTTTGTGTATAAATATGGGTATAATGTTTTAATCCAAAACTATCTACAGCATCTTTTTTTCAGTTAAAATCCCCTAAAATTCATCCACTTGCCTTCAAATAATTTTTATTCAGAATAATTTTTTTTCTGTCTCAAGAACTTATATTTATGTAGAAAGTGGTGAGAAGCAGGAACTGCTAGCACATGATGCTCTGCCATCCCATACCTGTATAAGTCTACTAACAAAATATTTTGGTATAGTTGATTTGATATAGTTGGATTTCTTGCTTGAGATTTTTTGATATTAATTACAAGAAATGCAATGGATTATCTTCGAGAAAATATTGTTCATTCTCTCCCTGTGATTAACTTGGATTAGTAGCTAATCTTTCTTCTGGAGAATACATCCTGCAGTTTAGACATGGTTCATGTGACTCAGTAGCTAAAAATTTCCACCTTGATTTATGTTGCCAGTGAAGTTTTTGAAAGTTTTTCCTTTAAAAACATCAACTTACTGTATTTCCCAATTAGAAACTCTTTCCTCTTTGAGTTTTTATAATTTACAGGGTATTAAATAACAAATAGATAAGCTGTAAAAACTCATTTTCCCCTACTGTTAACAGAGAAATGAGAAGTACACTAACAAAATACATACAGAATTGTTAATGTTTTTAATAAAGTATTAATTTCAGGAAGGTTAGGAACTCTTATCTCTGATATTTTGAACCTTACTACCTTACTTTTTTTTCCCAGCTGATGTATTTATTTTGCTGTGTTATCATCAATTTATAAGAAAAAAATTCATCTTATGCAATGTATTTCTTGCAATGTAATGTCAAGGTTTCTGCTCTCACTGTACTTTTTACTTTAGACTTATTGAATTTGATTTCAACTTTTGTATCATGTTGCATTCAGTTTTTGAAACTTGTCAGAAAACTTTTTTTTTGCAACATTTGCAGAAAAATTTGCCCTTTTTTGCAACATTTTTCTTGTCTTTTTTTTTTGTCTTTTGTGAAGATAATTTTTTTCTTTTTTGTTTTTTTTTTTTTTTTACATTCATGAGCTGAAGAGCTGATACACTTAGCTCTCTTCCTCTTGGTTTGTGACTAATCACTCTGTCTCGTGGCCAGTAACAATAATTATAATTTCCTAGTGCCCATGGTGATTCCTTGGGAAAGAGATGATATTTTACATGGTTTTTACTGTTATGGGTAGTATTCATTTTCATTATGAATATTTCTCCTCTCTGTGTCCCCATTACAGGAAAGGAAAAGGTGAAGTTATTATCTTGCTTAAAGACATATGGAAAAATAGGAATTGAAGAATAAAGTTATCTGGTGAAAAAAGGTGGCAGGATAGGTTATTTGTATAATCTGTATGCAAGAAGGGGCCAAAAATTTCATGAGTTTAATCTCTCTCAAAAAATGTTTGGTTAGAGTTCTCTGAATGAAACTGTTGATGATGAGCATAACAATACTAACTTAAGCTTTCATTTCTTTTATTTATTATTATGACTTAGGATAGACTATGTAACTTTATCAGGATATATATTTTTGAGACATATATCAAAACATTTAAACAATCAGTACTGAAATAAAACTAAGAGTTTATTAAGGTTCGAAATAGGACCAAGTGATGAAAGTGTCTACAGTAATAATCGAATGGGATTCATCTGAGATTTCTCATGCTTTTTTCTTGGAATGTCTAGTACTAATCACCCTGTGAGAAGGGATTAGGGCGAAGCATGGCACAGCTACTTAAATGCTGGCTACAAGATACTCTTCACATGAAAAGTGCAAGTCTTTGTACATTTAAGGTATGTATTTACACTAAATAAATTTTAACAGAACCATTGCTATTCAGAAATGTGACTTTGGAAGCTGTATTTATGGTCGTTCCTAATTCAGTGGAATAGTCAGAACTCTAAATTTTATTTAGCACTATGTGTTTGTTTTGCTCCTCACAATAGCTCAAGGGTAAGCTAAAAGAAAAGACATAATTCATCTTGGTGGCAAACACTTGGTAGGACTTGATTACGCAAATTGATTTAAATTTTGTAGTGCCAGTGTACAAATGAGCCTCAGGTACTAAACTGTTTAACTCTTGCACAGATAAAAATGTATTTTAAAAACATGCTTTGAGAAAATGGGCTTAAATAGATAAGAAGTTGTTTTTTTGTATTGTTCTATCTAAAGGGAAGGCATTTTACTGTTCTAATGTTTCAATTAAACATGGTTAGAAGCTGCACAAATGACCAAGTTTTTAATGGCTCTTATGGTCACCACAATTCAATATGGATGACTGAATTTTACTGTCAATTATGGACAGATAGTTCTGTATGTTGTTTACTGGGAATTTATGCTTCATGCTGTGTCAGTTTTTGCTGAAATAAATGAAGAATTCCCTAAAAATATGATAAAAAATGGCAGAGCTTCTTCAAAGGAAATTCCCCAAGTAGTCTCTGTGCAGGACAGAGTTAAAAATCAGCCCATTTTGCCAGAAATCAGTGTTTTCAGAGAGTTTAAACACTTTTTAGTAATTTACAGTGAGATATCAAGGTAATATATGCTAAGTCTTAGAATGTATTCATTTTCTAATGTCTTTTTGCATTATTTAAAGAAATGGAGGATGTGCTATACTTTGTTTGGTTTTCCATTTCTGTTATTTTCTAGGTAGACATCTTGCCCTTTAAGGCCTGTTATTTGACCTCTTACTTTAATGCAGAAAACTTGAAAATAGGTTTCTCAAATGTGTGTTGTATTATCTCCAGGTTCTATGCCAGGATTCAGTTAATTTAGCCCTTTTCTTCAAAAAACATCTCTTCACATTAGTGTGCTTGACGATACATGTTAGCTGAGTTTGCAGTAGCAATTCAAACCTGAACCTTACAGAATACATTATGTTTCTGGTCCTCTCCATTTAAACTTGTCATAGTTCAATTATAGAATGTCATCAGAATGTACAGAGTTATGGATTACTCTCTAAACGTACCTAAGAACAAAAATTTTTTTGCTGTAGTCACAATTACTGTTGTGGGTTGGTTGGTTGTTGACTGGTTGGTGGTTTTTTTTGGTGGGTTTTGTTTGTTGATTTGTTTTGTTTCTTATTGATGCAGAATTGTTAATTGATTCTGTATCAAAAAGCTATATGAGGTGTTTGAAAAATAAATCAATAGCAATGCATAGAACTAGTAAGAGCCTTAGGTGAAGCTCAGAGTGCATAGGTACTGTATTACCTCAGGGTAATAGGAGGCAGAACAAAGTCCTTAGAGGCTCTCCCAGGATAATAATCTGCTGCAGATTTGGGAGATTCATTTATACACATGACTGAGGGATAGCTCCAGGAATGGAATATTTATTAAGGATATGGGAGATTGATTAGATTTAAGAGAAGTAGCTTTTCCTCAAAAGAAGTGATATGGGATATGCTGACCTAAAAATACAGAAACAAGAAACAGGACAGATGAGTGATAGAGCCACTCATTCCATTATAGAAGTTCCATAGAATTACATTCCATTCTAGCATGTGCAATTAATCCTTTTATATAAATTTTGGTCTTCTGTGATTCTACTTAATATCCTGAAGCATTAGCAGCTTTTTGAATACTCTGGAGATTTGTTAACAAGTCAGAAATTACCTATGATTGGCATTTCTCCTCAGATGAAAGTTAAAGGTCTCATTTGATATGACAATTCTGGTTGAACCAAAATCTCATAAAAGCCTTAGAAGGTTGGCTAAAAGCAGTTCAGAAGGGCAGATTTAACCATCAGCTTGAAGCAATAGCTCACCCTTAGTCAGAAAATAAGTAAACAGCATTTAAATGTGTGTTCTTTAGTCTGTAAACAAGCTGCAAATTCTTTGTGGCTCTAAAACACAGTCTTGGGTGACAAAGACAGTGAGCGGGTGAAATGGTCCATATCTGAATTTCAGTTGTCTTGTTCCATGGAAATAGTTAAAAAAATTTTGTACCCAATACTTAGGAGAGAGCCAGGAGATAGCTTTATACAGACTGACATCTACAATTGAGAAGAAGAGTAACAAGGAACAGGCACACACCTGTCAGAACTGCCATTTTATCTAACAAAACGTTTTGTTATTACAAACTCAGTTAATATGCCTACAAAAAGAATATTTCCATCCTCAACTACTATGAGTTATCCTTCATCTGTTTATCCTTCATAGTCATACTGATATATTTGTATATGTTTTCAAAAGTTTTCAGTCTGCCACATTTAAATGAAGTTATCTGGCCTCGAACAAGGCAGGACTCTCCTGCCTCTTGCCAGTGACTCAGGTGGGCTGTGAACATTACTCCAAGATCAGAGATTCACTTACCTTCTTACAAAACACAGTCTTAGCACGATCTTGTTCTCATCTATTCCTGCTGAAAGACTTAATTTTCTTATTTATGATCCTCTTACCTATATTTAATTGTAACTTTATAGCCATAAAGTGAATTTCATGCTTAATTTACTTTTTTCTCTAAAGAAAATAAAAATTTTAGAATAGCCAACATATATTGTTTTGCTTTATACATATCTAGTGGTCTACAATGCATAACAGCAAGACACACAGTGTAATACTTCCTTCTTGGTATTGTTTTAGTCTGTAGCAAATATTAAGTATAGTTAAAGATGCATGGATAAAAATAGACTTTTGCATTATTTTCTGTGTGTTATCTCACACATTCTGTATCTTGCCACTGTATTAAATTTGCTCATTAAGAACCAATGTCCTGTAAATCCCAGGAGGTAAATTTAATGTTATCCATAGCACAGGGTGTATTCAAACATCTGTTTATTGCAGAGCAGTGGACCACAGAATATGCTTCTGATGTCCAAATATAAAATGATCCTCACTAGGCTGAAACATGCTTCAGTCTAAACTTGACTTTAAATGAACTGCAACCAAAATACTTTTATAGTCAGTCTCATCAGTGCTTTCTTTTTATGCCTGTGTACACAAATTATTTATGTTATGGTTACAATTACTGTCAGCTGTGCCAAGGAGGTGATTAAATCCTGAGTATTCCTTAATTTTTGCATTTATTTTGATCAACTATTGAAAAATAGAACTGCTTCAGATTTTATTTTCCAATGGAAACTGCTAATTTTATGTCAAGTTAATGCTAAATAAAGCTGTTAATTCTTGCAATTAAAATCCTCACTCATTACATGAAAATTGCTGTTGAGAATATACAGAAACACCATCAGTAAATAACTTTTCTCCGTTCACTGGTTATTAGATTTAAGACAGAGAAAGTATTCCATCCTGTGAGATTGAAGATGAAGTCAAGTGTGACAAAACATCAGTGTGATGAAGCGCTGGACTTGGTTTATATTTTACACTAAATGGAATTCTAGGAAAACAACACCAGGCTACAAATATCATTGGGATAAAAAGTAGTTGGAGGCTGGGGAGTTGGAGTCTAGAGAGAAGGAAGCATGATACAGGCTTTTCCTGTCTTAAACACTTTTAAAGGCAGGTCTTTTTCTAACTGGTGTCAGAGATGAGATGCGAAGACAGATGAGATATTTGATCAAGTTCAGCATGACTGTCCTTAGGTTTTAAAGTATTTAGGAGAAAAAAGATTGTTTGAAGAATGATACCTTCCTTGTTTTACTTATTTGCAAAAAAAAGGTCATATTTTGTATATTTTAAAGATGCTGGACAACAGATGCACTAAAACACTTACATTCCAGGCAGAAAAATCTCTTATCTAATCTTGTGTTTAGGCAGTGTATCCTCGTACAACTTGTCTGTAGAATGGAGTTTTTACTTCTAATCAGGTATTGGGGGGAAGAAAAAAGTATTATTGCCACCATTCAGTTCATTACAGCATGACAAGGCAAGAGGTTCAATGGGGTGCCCTTGTTCCAGTGGGTAATTCCTGTCAGAGGAAATGCAAATGAAAAGGGTCAGAAAATGGCTTGTATTCACTTCCTGATTTGAAATGTAAATCTACTGCTGAAAATCTACCACTGGAGACAGGAATCAAACAGCTTTATGAAGTGCAGGCTAACAACACAAAGTATCTTTTGAGAGACTGATTTGTACACTGGAAATGCTGTTTGAGAGCAACAGTCAAATGCTGTTTGTCTTCTCTGGAACTGTATGGCATGGTGAGTCAGCTAAAAAGGACTCAACTTTTGCACTTCTTTACAAGTTTGTAAAGGTTAAATATTATAATATAATCTTTTTTTTTTTCTTTTTTCTGTATTAGAAATACAAAAGTGGTGTTTTAAATCCTCTCCTGTTCTCTGTCCCAACCATACAGCCATTTGCAAGCATTCTCCATCTCCTGGAATGGAGTTGGAGAAGTTGGAAATTAGTTAATTCAGTGAATAGGGATGCTACCACCTGGGAGTTCAGACTCCCTGCAAGGAGGGATAGAGCAAAGTAGTTCCATGGAAAGCCTGAAAGGAGAACTAAACTAAAATTTTAAATATAATATAAAAACTTTGGTCTTTTGCTGTAAACATACCTTAACCTTATAGGTTTTAAAATTAATAGGGGAGTTGTCCAGAGATATTCTGATAGCTCTTTAAAAATGTAGTCTTATTAATACAATGCAGTAACATAGAAGATGTTCAGCACAACAAAATTCAACCTGAAGGTTTTGTATCAATTATATGATTTTTATGTAATCTGTACACCAGCATCAATATCTATGTACTTCTTTTAAAGGAATATACACTATATGCTGTTCTAAAAGGTCAGCCATAAAGGGATAAGAAAATAAAGATGAATATCGAGAATGTGCGTACATGAGCCATTAGTCACTCTGACTGATAGAAACAGTGAAAAGATATTGTAATCTAGAAATATAATTTAATTATTTAATATCTTTCAATTTTGTTATGGTACACCTGTAATGTAGTCATATTTATAATAACACTGACTAAAATTTCTGATGACAAATTCTTATCATCCTCACTCCTTCTTTGGTTGATGACCATGTATTGATTTGGGATTTGCCTTTCAAAGAGCTGACAGTGATTATGATCTTTTGTCTTTCCATCCTATGCCCCTTCTCTGATTCCTTAGGATGTACTTACTATCTCTTGTCTCCTTACCTGGGTCATTCAACCCTGTTCTTTACTTTTCTGTAGATTTTTGGTTTATCTGCAGTACACTCTTCCCCCTTTTAGCTTGTTCTTTTAGCTTGTTTTTCTAATTGGCATGTGCTATGAAGATGTGTGTGGAGGGCCTTTAAGGCTGATTAATGTAATTTTCACTAGTATATTCATTTATATAGCCCTTTTGTAATTGCTTTTTGTTATTTCCTTCCCCTCTCCTGTATTCCCATTTATTCTGCAGTCATATCAGTATTAACATTTCTATTACAAATCTCTGCTGTTCTGTGTTTTCCTAGGTGTGTGTTTACTTTAACTCTTTTTATACCACTGTACCTGTAGAACAACAAGGATACTAAAATTTAGGAAATGACATTGCAGTTGGTGGTGAATGGCTCAGCTGTTCGTATAAGTGAAATGCTCCCATAGTGTAATCAATGTAATATTTTCTCTAAGGCAAATATTTGGGTCATCGGTACCTGTAAAATCAATGAAATTATGAAGAAAAAAAGATAAGAGAAAATATTCCCATCTCCCAAAAAAGGTGTGTAATATAATGGCATATCAATTTTGAATGGTACTAAAACAGTCCTATTTTTTTATCTGTAACAAACTTCCTTTTGATACTTGATGAATCTTTGGGTCTTGATTAGGATGGAAAGATATACTGAATCTCTGAGTGTTTTTTCTTTTTTGCTTTTTCCCCCACTTCTGCCAGCGTATGAAACTAGTCCTCCACGATACATAAGACTGTTGAAAAGAGAAAATTTGTGTGGTTGTGAATTACTCCAGGAGCTGATAGGCTTATCCAGGGATTTCTGAATGGAATGGATCTCAAAACCATGTCCCTCTCTCTTGGTGGGTGTTGAATGTGTCCTTGCAGGAATAACTGTGCTTTGAAGCACTGATTCATTATAGTCTCATACAGTTGTCTGTCTGTTTGGCAATACAGAAACAACTGGTTAGGACAGAAGGCAAGGCAGCTGTTCTTTACTTGAAGGTCTTGGGCTTTTCTGTTTTAAGGTGCAAACACAGGCATGTGCTTAATCAGCGTAAAAGCTTTTCAGCCTGACAACTGGGACGTGGAAAGGGGGAGTATGCCTTTTCAGTTACATTTTCATCTTTTAGACAAAACTAAGTTGGTTTCAATTTGGAACAGCAATTGCTGCTAATTTTTTTCTTAGATAACACTCTGATTGACTTATTATTCTCTTTTGTAAAAGATACCATAGACTACTGAAAGTATCAAACTTCTCTGCATTAGCAGATCTATTTTAATAGTAAGTGTATTATATACTTGTCATTATATTTCTTAATTTTAAATAGAGGCGAGAAGTAGAAGAAAATTAGAATGGTGTTTTTCAACTGGATTGAGCAGACTGCCTGAGGAAAAGTCTGAATGAAAAAGTGCATTCTGTGACTTGAACTTCAGCGGAGGGATGATGTTTTCCTCCAATTTCCACTCCACTAGTTGAATTGTATCCACAAAGAGCAACATTTTGTTGTTGTTGTTGTTCTAATCTTCAATTGCACATCATCATATCCTAGATTCTGTTTGCTGACCTACCTACAACCACTAAACGCGCTGTAAACTGATAAACTTGAAAAGAGTTGCATGGGTACAGGGGGACATAAACAATTCTTTGTTAGCAAACTGCAACTAAGTAGATCTGTTTAAGGGAAACTCTTGAATTATTGGTGATTCTGAGTGCAGGAAGTTTTGAATTTGAGGACCGATTACTGCATGAGCTGCTACCACTTTTTAACTTCAAAGTATATCCAAGAAAAAAATTAGTTACTCAATATCATCCCTGTAAAGCACAGAATTGAGAGGCCATGATAGAACCTCTGAATCAGTTATTTTATGCAGTAGTGTTATTTTCTTTCATAATTGACCAGTGTGTAGCATTATGTAAAGCTCAATATGCAATAAGAAGTATTATATATATATATATATATGTTTGTGAATATATAGCACATAATTATTCAGTTGTGAGGAAAAAAGCATTTTTATAACAGCTTTTTGTCTGTTTTTTCATCATGTTCATTGCCTGCTAAGACTGGTTAAGGGTGGCAAATCTTAATAACTTCAAAGCTTTTACTTGACCAATCCCAGAAGATGTCTTTCAGCTTGGAAATGACAAGATTCCTTGTATTAATCTCACAAATTTCTACCACAGGGTTTTTTTTTTTTTATATCTTGGTGTTAATATATTTCAAAAATTCATGGTTATATTTTAGAAAATATTGAATAAATTAATGTCAAGTGGTTGTGTATATTTCTTGCAATTCATATTTTCTGTAAAAAAATAATACTAAACTTTTGCAATTACATCATTGTAATAATTTTTTGTTGAAGTGTAAAATTCTTCTTTGAATATGCTCAGTTTCCAGAAAATACCAACATTTCTAGTATGCTTTTTTTGCATAACTTATCAATATGTCCTTTCAGGTAATAAAGTGAACTAAAAATATGGCTATTTAGATGTTTCTGGAGTTAGGTATTTGCTTCATATAATCAATTGGTTCACAATTAAGGATATGCATCAGTGAAGACAAGCACATAATGAAGATAAAGAATGGCTTTGAAGGCTTCCCAATCCTAATATGAAATAATTAATTAAATTAACCCAAATATAGGAAGCTCTGGCAGTTATTAAAAGGCTTGTAAATCTGAGCAGACTTTTGTATACAGATGGCCTCAAGGGGGCTGCAATTTTGTATGACATATTACAGATGCTTTCAGATGTTTTACAGAAGGTTTGGATATACAATTCAGCAGATCATCTGCTATCAATCAAATATATTGATGCATGTTTGAAGAAAATATTTTTCCTTCAACTTCCAGCCACAAGGAGGCTTTGTGAAGAAAGGCTACCTCATTGGTGGAATTGCATTAATAGTTTTTTAGCAAAATATAACTGGGGAGACTATGAGAGAACATGTAATTAAGCTTTACTGAAACTGTGAGTCCAAAGGACTCCTTATATATTGAGCTGTGTACACTGATGAGACATAATGGGCACTAATTCATTTTGAAAGAGATGTATAAGAAAAAATAAGAATCTATGGAACAGAGATCACTCTAGAAGCTGTGGTGCCTGACACAATATTTGAGAAAGGATCTGGAATGAAACTGGAGAAGTAGAACTAGTAATTTCTCACTGGATGGTGTAGGGAGCAGCAAATGATACAAGGTCATGATGTGAAGTGATGCGATGGAACTATACAAGATGATCTGACCTGGCCAGTGTTTATGCTGGTTTGTCATCTACTGTTTTAAAGTGCTTTGAAAAATTCACTATTTTGATGATCCCTTATTTACCTAGGCATGCTGTTTCAAACCTTACTTCTTGCTACAAGTATGATTTTTTTTCTTATTTTCTTGTCTCTTGTGCACTGATGCCCTTTCAGCCCATTGCCTTTAATCCTGCCTACAGTAGACACCAAGAACTGTTTATTGCCTTCCTCTTTACAGTTCCTTTGTGTTTATTTGAAAACTTCAAGAGTTTAAGTCTTCACTTCAATCATCTTGTTTTATTGTACAAAATCAACTGACTATATTTTTCCTGTAGACCTTTATATTTTTCCTGTATTTATAGACTGCTGTTTGTACTTTCTGCTCTTCTGTCTTCTGGATCTTCTGCAGTTTGTAAAATTTTTTCAGAATATTAGCATGCTAAATAGGACAGAATATTTTACCTAAGAATAATACTTGCTAGCACTGAATACAATACAAAAATTGTTTAATGCATTATAGAATTATTGAATGATTTGGCTGTTGGAAGGGACATGAAAGATAAACTACTTTCCAGAGTTTAAATGAGAATGGTACCTTCATTCTAACAAACATGACACAATGTCTAACAAGACTGTTACAGAGTAGTATATTCTGGAGAGATTTCTTCACTTCTTTCTTTGATTGTCACTATCTTCCTTGACATTTCACATGGTTTACCCCTTTATTTAGGATGTCTGTCACTTCTGTGGGCAATTAGATCCCAGGATCTTGTTTTTCCCCAGCGTATCTCAAAATATCACAGTTAAGAGATCAAACATACTTCTTTTTAAAAACAACATTGCAGTGCTGACTCATGTTCAGTTCATAGACCTCTTTGCCACAAATACCTTTTCCCCATTGCAGAGAGGAAAAATATCTCTATTCAAATGGAAGGTGGCAATTCTAGTCTCTGATGGTAGGCACCCACTCCTTTATAAATGAAATTTCACATATGTGCAATAACATAATGAAGAAGAGATACAGATATCAACGTAAGTATGATACTTTTAGAGAGTATGGTCTGAAAGAAACAAAGACATAAACATATTTCTTATAATGTAAATTGTGAAATTGTGTGTTTCCAGACGTTATCAGGAGCACAAGTTAAATCATTCTGTTATCTTATTTAGCAAGTCTTGCCAGTGGCAGTCAGTATTCAAATAATGAGAAGTTTGTCTTAGTTGATGTATTAGAGGCAATGATATTCTGATCATAAAAGATGAGATCCATTGTGACTTGCTCTAGACATGTAGACATGCTATCGTGGCTCCTGTAATGCTCAACAGATAGAAAACACTATCTTCATGGCTTAGTTCACCACCCTGTAAGATTATTAAGTAAAACTTCATGAATAATTTCAAAGGTATTTCTCTTTTTTTTCTTCACTGACTGAAAAGAAGATTTAGATCTCTAGCATAAACCATGTGTCTACTTCAAATGCTTAAGGTCAGTTGATGTAAATCCCCATGTGGTTTAGACATAGTTGTCTACGAAACATCCATGAAGCCAGAGTAACTCTAGTATAAACATTTATATTGTGATGAAGTTTATATTAATTTTTTTTGTAAGAGAGTCTATGTATTTATATATATATATAGTATGTTAAATGCAAAGAGATTCTCTAAATATTTTTATTTACTGATACCATTAAAATGTAGACTTCCAAAGAATATGCATTTTGTATGTGCATGTTTGAGGATAGTTTCAGTATCATCTCTGCATATTTGGGAAATATTCTGACCATGAATGTTTTGAGTATTTGCTCACAAAATTCTCCACAACTAAAGAATATTATTATATCCAGTTTTAGACTTGCATTAGCTGATACTATTTTTTCAGAAATTCATTGTGGTAAACAAGAAATTATGATGGATTTGAAATAAACTCTTCTTCAGATATGTTTCTAACAATTAAAACAGCAATCAGTTTCGTAAAAGAAAATTTCAGATAGGCGAATTCTGCAGCCAATGCATGTTCATTCTAGAGAGCTTACACATAATGAGGAAGGAAAGAAATAGGAACTTGTACTCAAGGGAACTTATGAGGAGGTGGTACTTGTTTACTGTTGCTCCTACTGTGATATCTTTTATCTTCTACAGCTGCTTTGCTTGCCAGTAAGGAGTGATAATGAAGGCTGTTTGAAGTTCTTACTGCATACCTTGAAAAGTGTGAGGATAAAAGATTGCAGATAGAACTAGTACATTAGTCCTTTTGTAAATTCACTCTGCTTATTATCTTATGAGCATAATGAAGTGGAAATCAGAGAAAATTAAATAAGTCATAGCTAAACATTTACTAGAGCCAAGATGTGAATTGGTGTGTTTTAGAGTTCTATTTCTGGCCAACATACCAAATCCTTCCTGTGGTTCTGTTTAAAATGTCACCTGGGTTATAATTTTGACTAGATTTGTGCTGCCTCATAAGCAGGACATGAAATAAATTGTGCATATCAAATTAGTACAAAAAAAAATGGGTTTCTTTTATTTAAAAAAGAGGCTGAAAATATAATGTGCTGTATTGCCATAGGAAATTAAGGAATTTTTTACCTTCTGGCTTCCTTTCATAATAATCTCTATTTCAATATGTGTAACACATTGGGTAATTTCTGAACTTCTCTCTGCTATCTCGTTGAGATATAGCCTGCCCTACCACATGAAACACTTCTGAATCTGTCAGGCAGAATCAGTGGCTATATTTTTGCTCACCATTGTATTTCATTGTGGAGAGTTTGTCTTGGATAAATATAGAAGTAAAACAAGTTGGAAAGGTATGTTAAAGTTGCATATGTGACAGATGTGGGAATTTGTTGCAGTAATTTCTCCACTGTTTAATGATAAGCAGTTTCACACATCACTTCCCAAGCTATATATCTTGTTCCGGTCATTCAGTATTGTATACAAGTCACCCCCCCGTCCAGACATTAATTCTGTCCAAAATCGAAATATTACCTGATCCAAGAAGCAATGTACCTCTAATTTATCTGTATCGATTCAAGTCGCAGGTCATAGATACATGCAGTATTGCCTGTAGTTTTATTTGAGTTTTTTGTTTGCTTAGCATTTTAGGGATAGCTGGGGGTTGGGAAGACTTTGCCTTGTCCTCGAAACTTTGAGTTTTGAATTACTTTTGAGACATGTAAATGCTTCAGCAATTTTGCTGCTTGTGATAGGAAGCTCAATCTGGGACTTCAACATGTCCAAGAAACCATACGGTATTGCTTTCTGATTAGTATTTTAGATTAATTATCTAGTCGGCAGTGTAAGGTGTAAAAATGTGCATTGTGATTAAACTCTGTTTCAGTAGAATATTTCAGATATATTTTTTGAAAAGCCAGGGGAGCCTATCAACAAAAAAAAGAGAATAGAATATACTCCATAATGTTCAAGTCTGTATTGAGACCTTTGCATGACTTAGATTCAGACAATGACTGAAGCATTATAATGTGCATTTAAATTGCAATCTTTAGATACCCTTTGTTAAGTGAAATTAGCTTTGCCTCTTTCATATACGATGCATGTGAAGAACGGCCAGGATTAAGATACAAAGTTTTGGCAGGGTAGTTAGGGCATGAATTTAAATGGGTCAGTACTGGTGTAAGCCTTTAATTCCTGGGAATTCATTTATCTAGTCTAGAACAACCAGGGAGTATCTGTGTCTTCTCAAAATCCTAAAATTCAGCCTCAGATTTTTTTTTTAAAGTCCATCTTTCAAAAATGGAAGAAGGATGAGTAAAGAGGGAGTCAAGTGGTACATCTTTTCTTTTTCATCTGTGGCCCCTGCCCTGGGGCTCACCTTTCCCCTGCCAGAGGAAATTTGTCACCCAGGACCACACCGTGACTGTGCTGACATAGGGTGTGCTGAGGTGAAGGTTTCTTTTCTTCAGCAAACTTTAGCAATGGAGTTTTAAGCACTGAGTCAACTGAGATGGGCTGCTGGGCTTTGAGAACCTCAGAAATGTTTAAATATTGTGTTTTAAATTTTTGAGGCACCTGGTCTTCTGTGTCCTTACTTGAAATATTCCCCCCTCTAAGTACACAAGGAAACATGAAATTACATACATATTAATTACTGTTAGTTTAAAAAAAATTACAGTTTTTATATTGTTCCATTTTGATTTTCTTAGAAGTAATTAGTCTATTACCTTTAATCTGGGGATTTTAGAACCTTAGTACTTGAACTAATTTTTCAGACCTGTATACTTATAGTGAACATCTACCATTATAAATGCTTTGTTGGTGTCAAGTCCCATGTCATCTGTTCTGAGAATTGGTTATATGTCAAAAACTAAACTTGAAAACCATGAGAGATTTGTGTCAGGCTGTCAGATTATGCAAATCAGCCTATTATCACTGAAATTAATGGAGCTGTACTGATTCATACAAGCTGTAGATTTAGTTTATTGCTTCCAGGTATATCAAGGATATTGTAAATAGTGTTCACAAATGCTTACTTCCTCTTGTCCAAATTGCTGATGCACTCTAGGTAGTGTTGTTTGAACTATATTCTTGAATATGAATTTCCTTTTTAATTTGCTGAATGTTTTCTTTAAATTGCACTTAGAGTCAGAAAATCGCAGGTAAAATATCTTAAGTTACACACACATTTTTAAGATCCCCACTAGCTAGAAAAGGTTAGTGCTGCCACTGATTAGGGCAAAAGAGATCTTTTTGTCCTCTTGGTTCAAGAAAACTAAGTTCTGTCTCAATAACCTTTCATGATATGATAGTTTCTTGAAAATGATATTTTCTTCATTTTCTTTCTCTTGCTTTATCCAGGAGTTACCAGAAAGAGGTAATAATGTTAAATATTATGAAAAAATTATCTATTACTAACACTTAAAGAAATTGTCCTCTAGTTTCTTCAGAACTTGTTTTTAATTTTTCCCATGAGAAATGAGAATATTTCTTAATAAATATAACATAGTAGGGAAGAAAGAAATATTAAAATATTTTAAAAGCTATCTTTTCAACATAAGCAATTTTATTTTAGGTATAGCTCGGTTTAGATACATTTGTGTTGATATAGTAAAGGAAGTGACTGAGAAATGAGAAATTCCAACAGTTTTTGTCTTTGGGAGTATTGAAACGTAACTGAAATAGCTACTCCTTTCACTTGGTCTATTTTCAGATGATAAAGAAAACACATTTAAGACTGATATACTGTCTTGCTTTGATTCTTGTTGAAAACTGCATGGATTTTCTATTTAAATATTTAATTTCCTGAGAAAAATTACTTTTTTAATCCACATACTTAGAAAAGCATTGTAGAACTTTACCCATTATCTCTTAATGTGGTAATGCCATATATAATTAATCAAATCCATTAAAATTGTTCTTTAATTTGTAGACCACCTAAAAAAAACCCAAGCCACATTCAAATTGTATGGTCTCTAACAGAAATTTTAAAAATACTGTACTCCAACTAGTAGTCTTCAATAATGTATAAAATATGGTTAGAAAGTCTTAGGGAAATCAGTCTTTTTAAAATGGAAACTTTAAAATACTGCTGCTGGAAGAACGTTTCTTTTGGAAAAGCAAATTGGTTTTTTTACTGAGTAAGTGTATTGTGACTAAGTACTAAGTGTTGCTGGATTTCATTATTCAGCATTCTTCTAATGGTCAAAAGCAGAATTTCAGATAAACATTTTTATATTCTGCAAAACATTTGGAACATCAGGATCATTGTTACCACAGTCTTGGATAGATTCTGATATTGTAGTCTCTGTCAAGAAACTCTTCTGACATATGAAAACAGCTGCTGATTATTTACAGAGAAGAAAAGGGCTGTGTGAGGTACTATGCTGGGTATAATTTGAAGAGAATGAGTAGGGAATTGTTGGAGAAGGAGGAAGCCTTAGCTGCCCTTTTCAGCTGTGAGACTCTGTGGCAGCTCAGGATGATGTGATGCTTCTGGAAGTGACAGTGTATAACATAATGCCTCTTCTGGGCTAACTTTGGTGGCTTAAACATAATTAGAAAATTACCTTGCATCTATTCTGTAAATTTGTAATAGGAAAACCCAAACACCTTGGAATTCGTGTGGTAGAGATCTCTTACATGGAAACCAGACAGTTTAGTAAGCTTGGTTTTTAATTGGTTCTGTCCATGTAAACTATCGAATGAAAATTATTGATGTATAAAAAACATTGCTTGCTTGCATAATGCAATAAATAGTGTGAGTTTAATATCCCTATGCAAAACTACAAACATTATTAACAAGCTAATCTCAGTAGTTTTTTACCTTACTTGCTTACTAAGAGCTTGGCTTGCTGACTTAATGAAAGCAAGTATGGAAACCAGTAACAGATCACATTTCTAAAAAGCAGTTCTCCTTCTAACTGAACCACTATAAGAATCGCTTATGTACCTCTACATATGTAAATTATAGCTAATAATTGCATAGCTCTCAGTATACTTCCTGTGCTTGTTAAATGCTGGTTAACATAATTTTTATACTGCTGTACCCATAAAGTTTCAGCGCATTTAAAATTAAATTTGCAGATGCATAAAAGGACGCTGCTTGAATTTTTTATAGTGTAAACCACTGTTAAAACATTATTATGCTTAGTTTGAAAACATTCCAAATCTAATATTTAACTTACCACAAAAGTAATTGCTTTTGTTACTGCAGTAAGAGGCATGCATGCTTTTCCTTAAATTAAACTAGTAGATAATTATCTTAATTTTATGTGCAGCATAGAATAATTTTTTGCTGTAGACAAAAGAACATTGTAATCAGGTTTCTTGAAGCTCTACATGGTTTGGTTTATTTATCTCTGTTAACATGAGCACTTGAAAGTCTTTATGTTAGCAACAAATACTTTAATACACTCATAGCATTGTAATTGTGATTTTTTTTAAAGAATAAAAGCTTTACAGATTTTGTAAGGGGATGGTAATATCCTAGAATTATTGCAATAATTGGAAAAAATGCATCCTTTTGACCATGCGAGCCTCTTAAAATCTGCAATAGCAGGAGGGGTCTCAAAGAACTACTGTAAATTATTATGAGTTTAACCTTTTCACTTACCTGCATCATTTGAAAGAAAAAAAAATAGTGGACACCTGTGGAGTGGGGGCGGAGGAGGGAGAAAGGATGTAATCCAGAGAAGACACAGCAGAGTCATTAATTCCTTCAGGCACTGAGACAGAGATGAATATGGAGCTTTTTTTTAAGGATGAGTGAGAATTATAGAGCATTAGAATCCTAATGTTCTCTGTTGTGTTGCTTAGCATCCTTTGAAGTTTTTGTTTTGGCTCTCAGAATCATCTGGGTTTTATGAGTTTCCCTCAGAGTCAGAACTGAGAGGTTTAGAGGACTCGGGAAAGACTTGATGGATTTCTCTAGAGTGGTGTGTTTATTTAGTTAAGGGTCTGAGATTGCTGAGCAGGGCATTGTGAGAGAATGATACACAATGGATGTTAGTGGTGTCTGAGGGCTTTCTGTGTATTATAGCTTTCTAGGGGTGTTTCAAGAAGCATCTGCTTTATAATGATGTATGTGATACTTTGCATGCTTTTCATGTATAGTAGTATCTATGCTTTCTGTTTTATGTTGAGCAGAGTGGCTAATAATAGGATACTGCTGGGGGTGTATTTGAAATGCATTTTGATGTAGAAATAGTGATTATGAAATTTTATCATAGTAATTTAAGGGAGTCCAGAAGATAAGGATGTTATCTGTGTATTTTACATGAATAGTAAAATTGTGCTGCGTTTAGTGTTTCATTTGTAACTTGCCATGCTGTAGATCAGTCAGTATTGGCAGATAAGGTAGCTGTGAGTGAGAATGGAATCAATTTGTGTTTAGGCAGGAAATCTGAGTATTAGACTTCTTACTGAAGGCAGACAGTGATTTGTGTTTTGAACTGGCCAAGGTGATGGTGGCTGTGGAAGAAATCTATTGTGTTTCCCAGAAAATTAAACTCCTGAACAGCTGGAGGCTAGATGGTTTTTCTAAATTCCACTGATTCTTCAGAGAGAGTATTCTTTAGCCTGTAGTATGCATGTGGTAGGATTTTCTTCTATTTGTTTTCTTTAATTTGTTTGGTCTGTGAGTGACAGAACAGATTGTACCTTATTTTTAGGAGGTGGTGAGGATGGGGTTTGCTGTCATTGAAAATATTTTGAAGCAGGATGCAGAGTCTCTGTTAAGGCCTGGTACCAGCTGGGGTTAATTGATCATTACTGTGGCTTGTGGTATAACATCACATATTTCTTTTGACTTTAACAGAAGAATGAATGATGAAGTCATGAGCAAAACCAGCCATCACTACGACTTTTCTCCCACTGAAAAAAAATCTATACAGTCCTTGGCTGTGGTTCTTAAATCAACAGAGAAAATACAAGCTTAGAAGAAGAGGGATCAAATATGAAGATGGACTTTTGTATCTGAAAGATTAGTTGTTCATCTCATAACATTATAAGATTCCAGCTGAGAGGAAAAGCAAGTGTGAGACTGAGCAAACTAAGTAATTCATGAGATTGATTTTATTTTCTTTCCTCATCCCTTTCCTTTCTAAGAAGGATAACTTTTGAATTACATTTCAGAAAATTATAGAGGGAACTTTTACAAGCTGCGATACTTTAAATGAAAAGTATGTATAGATTACTGAGAGCAAAACTGGCTGGTGACTACAGAATGAGGAATATAAGGGTTCTTGAGAAAGAGCTGACATTAAACATACTTTTACTTTTTCGTGAAATAACTCCACTTTGTGAAGCCTGTGCCTAGGTATCCCTGGTAGGTCAATTTTGGAGACATAAGACAGCTAGCTGTGGGAGCAAGTGTTCAGATGCCACTTTCCAGAGGTAAAGCATCTTAGAGTCACAGCAGTCAATATGCATCATGATTGCTCCTCTGTAATGACTTCCGATATCTGCGCTCTTAACTCTGACTGCTATTGACTATCAGTAGTTAGAGAGTGTAGAGCTAATGAACTGCTCACCAGTGCTGTGAAAACAGTCACATGTTCAGGCAATGCTTGGGGAAGGTTTAGCAGATTTTTATGTTCGAGTTATCATTTTGGCTATGTTTTGACTGAGATGGGGATACATGTGTTTATTTCTTTTTTAATAGAAAGCAATTTTTCAGCCTGTGCAGAGTCATGCAATGCTTACGGAATTTCAGAGGTGGCAGATTTACAAGAACCGCAACGAGTGGGTCTGTACACAGATTTCTGCAGTGACAAATGGAATTTTTCTGTGAGGGACAGCAGCACCATCACTAATCCTCTGAGCATTTGAAGAGTTGAATCATTCCCCTTTTCTGACCTATGAAATCTGTTGTTCCCTTTGTGGATAGGAGAAAAGGACAGTTTAACTTGACATAGTAAAAAAGGAAATGTTTCTCTCAAAGACCTGAATTTAGGATGAGGTGTCTGATACGTAGGTTGAGTGCTGTTGAGGAATGTGTGTCTCCTGACAATTGTTTACTATATTTTCCAAGACTTAGGGTAGAAAAATTATAGTTACAGACATGAACAGAAGGTTTGAATTTCAGAACAACTGGAGGATATGATTCTAACATTACAGTTACTCGGGGGAAAAGAACAGAGTTATGTATTACATTCCTTCAATGCCAAGGTTAAGGCAAAACAGAACCTCCTGCAGTAGGAGGTTCTTACTTTTTATAACCGACTCCTTAATGCAGGTCTATGGGCATGTAATGGTTGCTTAATTTATGTGTTGATTTAATATTAGAAAAAATACAGCAATTTTTAAAGTCTCTGCATGAAACATATAGCTTCCTAAATAGCAAGTAGTTGGAAACATTTTAGGAGGCAAAAAAAAAGATGATGTTTTAACTATAAAATGTATCTCTTGAAAAAGAATAAAAAGAAAAAAGATTCCTTTAGTTGATCAGTGCAAAGAAACCTATGGAAATGCTATCTTCATATAAGTGATATAAATAAATGAACTGTAGCCATTCCATCTAAGAGACACTTATTTCTGTACATGATTCTTTGGGTCGTATCTTTACTTTGCTTCTTTGCTACTCAGATAAACTAATTTCAAGGTTCTGATTTACAAAATCATACCAATTCACAAAGTATAAGTACCCAGTGTACTCAGTTATAAGTAAAATAACAGGGACAACAAAATCTCTTGCAAGATGATACTGAAATCCTAGTAGTGCATGAGCATGTTCACTGCAATGTGACATTGAATCAGTGACCTTGGAGCAGACAGGTGTTCTGGTAGTCAGCAGAGCTGCAGGGGATGCTGACAGGAGGATCTGACAAGTGTGAAAGATTCGTTGCTGGTTGGGAATATATTCTTCATTGTGTCATATTTAAACAAATCTGATACCAAATTGTCTCTTTCCCTGCCCCCAGATACCCATTTCAAAGCAGTTTTCCTCATTCAAATACTTGATGATACATAAAAACTCATTTTGTGTATAGATACGTGTCTGTATGTAAAAAAGACTGAAATGTGTAGGGGTAAAACTGCACCATAGGCACTCCTAGATAAATACTTTGTTTTTATGCCTTAGTAAAAAGCATTTAAGCTGTAGTAATGAAACAATCCTGTTGCTTAACAAAATTGGATTTTGCAAAATAATGAACCTCGTAGTGCATCCCACAACCAAATAGGTCACGTCAAAACCTTTAGAATCACAATGGGGGAAAACTCCACAATGCTGTCAATAATTGAAAATAAAACCTTTTTATCATAATAACACTTTTTAACCTTTGTATTTTTGTCCTTTTAAAATTAATTCTTCACAACTGAGTAAATGTTTTGTTCTATCTTTTCTGTTGTATTTCCTCTATTCTTCAGAAAGCATGTTAACATGTTATTTTCAGTATTTTCTTGAGAAGCATTTTGATAGTATGATGTTATTTGGATACCTTTTTTACATCTAGAAAACTAGAGGCTATTAAGGCCAAGATTATGCCAAGTATTTGCTATCTCTGCATCCAGATATTAGTTAATATGTTGAATGGTAAGGAATTTTGTTATTTCTTTTTTTTGCTGCTATTTTCCAAAACTCAGTATTGAAGCTTTAACCTTCAAGCTGGCCTATGTATTGATAAACCTTCTTGTTCAGATTTGCATGTGATTTATTCTGTGCATTTTTGCTTCAGCTTGAGTTCTATGCATCATAAAGCCCTTATATTGACAAGAAGATTTGCATTTGTTTCAACAAAATAATTATGAGCAATATTTACTTCACTGAGAACTCCAAAAACTTTCTTTGTTCCCTCTTCCAGTAATTTGTTTTCATTGCTGTCCATAAATGTTTTAAAAGGAAATATCTAAGTGCCTTCTTTTTTTTTTGGCACTGTAGGTTATATATCTTCTCACAGGTAAAATGCCTGGTATATATTGTATAAATTAAACTCCAAGCCATTCATGTACATTACTGCTCTGCAAGTATTATTTAATGCACAAAATACTTTTAAAACAAAATTCAATAAATGTGGAATTTTCCATGGAGTGGCAGTTGAAAACCTCATAAATTTGGATTACACAGTCATGTCAGTGAATTTAAATTAATGAAATGGATTCCCACACAAGTACTACAGTAATTTACATATTAATTTCTGCTAATTTTTTGTGGCTGTAAAAGACTTGTACTAGTCACATTCTATAAAATACAACAGATTGTGAAACAACAAACAGTGAGCAGTTGGGCATGATTTATCTGTTGTTCCATTGGATCTTCATTTTCCCAGGAAAATGCTCTGTCTACATTATTAATGTCTGACAATTTTCTTGTATTCATGCCCTGAAGCAGAATATGTCTGTTAATTTTGTGTAACAGCTGCTTTCCTAACAAATAGTATTTTTTTCATATTATGACAATACTAATAAATAGAAAATAAAACTAGCTTTCTGGAGTTGGGCACTAAATGTGAAACACAGTTCTGTTTGTACACGTGCTTGTTTTAGGTTACAGAGATGTTAATATGTTTTTCACTGGATTTTTGTATGTTTTCATTCTATACCATCATCCCTACTTTGATGCTGAATGTTTCCTTTTTCTCTTTATTTTTTTCATTGTGTCCTACAAATGTGGGCAAAGTGTGTGCTGCTGCAGAAAGTCCTTGCAAGGTGCTTCTCTCCAGAAAACTTCCCGTGCCAGGGCATTTGAAGTAACCTTCTCCAGACTTCAGCTTTTCTTATCGTAAGGTTTTCTTGTATTCACTGTCTTAGCCTGTCCTCTGATTAAGTGGAGTGTGGAGAAGGATACATTGTGGGTGAAGGGAATACTGGTTTTGGAAATTCTAGCACTTCACTAGCTCTCTGGTGGGTGAAGTCACATACAAGGTCTCTAGAAAATCTCAAAAACTTCCACTAGATTGAAAAACTAACCCTTGACATTAATTTAAATGGTATCTAAATATCAGGTAACTTTGAAATCAATTCAAAGTCATTCCTTCTGTTATTAACATTACATAACTAGTAAAAGATATAATGAAATATATTCCTAGATTCTAGAAAATAAATGTCCTGCTTGAATAGAGTTGTGAGCTTTTGTGGGAGAAACATTGCGTCAAATGTCTGAAGTTGACAGGATAAGTAGGGATAGTGAGAATGTGTTTCGAATCAATATTTTCAAGGAAGAGCCTGTATCTCTAAACCTGAATACAAAATATCATGCTCTTTTTCTTTCTTTTTAATTTTGGCAATAAATGTCTATCTGTGGAGTCTCAGAAGACTTAATTTTCTTTTTACTATGTATCATTTGCATTTTTCTGTGCCTTATTTTATCATTGACTTTGACTTTAGAACTTCAAAAAAGAAATATCAGATAATTTTCATATCTAGATCAAAATAAAAGTAAATGAAAAGCTAGACTTTTTGCAAGTTTTTAGGCAAGGGAGTGTGTTAGAAAAACTTAGGTGTGACTATATAATAATGCTGTAATACTGATACAAACCAAAGTGGTGTCCTGAAGTTACAAAATGTAATGCTTCAGGACATGTTCTATGGGAAAAGGGATATCTAGCTCTGGTCTACTCCAGCCACTGCCTTTGATAATTATTTACAGGTATTACCTATTCCTGGCTATGCAGACTCATGGTCTCAGCTTCAGATAGATGTTTGCAGTGCCAGTCCATACTTATTTGAGTGGGATGGTTGTTAGCTGGTTGTCGTGCCTTTCACTAGGTCCAATTGTTTACATGTCTGAGCATTTTTAGCAGTTTCCAAGCTAAATAAAACCTTGGTTCAGTGCCACCTGTACTTTCAGATGTAAATTAGACAAATTTTAGGTGATAAACCCTTTCTAAGTTAGACTTCTTTTTCTTTCTGCACAGATAAAATACAACAAGATGGCTTTCCCTAAATTTTTCTGACTACTTTGATTTTATGATAACGAATTTTTGTCCTAGTTTCATATCTCAGTGTCTGCCTGGCCAAGTGTTTTTCACTTTGGCCTGTCCCATGGTAGGTAATGTACATCTCTAAATGCTGCTGCATCATCTTCAGTACAACTGTTATGGATTGAGTGAGAGCTTTGGAGAAGCCCTGCCTTAGGCTCAGATTTTTGGCAGCAGCTCTACACAGCTGACATGCACTGAAGTTGCTCTGGCATGCAGGTTCTCAAGAACAGCAGATCAGGTCTATTACAAAATGAGTCTATTGAATAGACAGGAAATTAACAGACAAAAGACTTTAAACAGAGCTCCTTACTACACAGGATAAAACAAAAGAACTACTAGTAGATTGCATAAAACAGTGCATGACATAAAAGCACCTATATTATAACTAGGAAAGAAATAGTATAGATTAGGAGTCAATCTTACCACCAAATTAATGATGGGGTTCACAGAGTCATTTCACTCAACCCTCGAGAGAGTAACCATGAAAGTTGGTGTCCCTACTTTGAGGAAAAGACCTCATGTATTTCCAGGGAATGTGCAGAAGACTTCTGCTTTATGAAAGTTTGGTGTAGCTTTTATAGTTTGTAAAGTGAAGTGTCTGTCAGTCAGAAATTCCAGCTTATCTTCCTACAACCTCCCTTTTAAGGCAAATTGTTTATTGTCAGCTGGGGATGTCACCTCCATGGTGCCAAAATAACTCACTGCCAGGTAAGCTGTCCTGATGGAGTTATTTCACCAATTAGCAAATTCATGTGAGGGGGAAGATGCCCTGAGCTTATTGAACCAACTATTAGGCAGAACAGATAAGTCCTCCTGTGACAGGGGAACATCCTGCTACATTAACATGTGGTCATACAACTCTGATCCTGATGCCTACATTTCTTTGGTTTTGGAAATGAAGGAGCAGAAGCTCTTCATATATTCCCATGTATTTTTACCAGAGTGGAAAGTTTCTGGAGTATCTTCTGAATGCTTTGAATGATTTACTGCTAGGAAGAGTGTCAAAGGGAAGAGAAAATTAAATCCTGTGACAATGCACCTGCATGCTGAAGGAAAGGCATTTGTTTGTTTTCAAGGTGTGCTAGATTTGCAGTGTGCTGACGACTGTAGCATCCTCATATGGTTTTAATCTTATAATAGTATTTGAATTATTGCAGCATTTGTAAAAAGAGATTATTTAGGAAATGTTATGTACAGAGCTATTTGAAATGGTCTTTGAAATAGCCATAATGACTAGGGGAAATAAGATACAATTTGGAGTATGTACTTCTGTATTTGCTTGGATTTTAACATTTTTTCTTTCCAACTATGCTTTCTTACTTTGTCATTTCAAAATTTTTTTCATGTACATACAGAACTGACCTTTTTCCAAAGCGACGTTAACTAAGAGTACAGGAATGATGATGCTGGCTCACAGCAAGGTCTGCTTAGCTCAGCAACCCCTTCTCATAAGTATTATCTAGTCTTTGTGTTGTGCTCTTTCCATTATTACAGACAGATAGTATCTTCTTCTGTTGAAGTTACATTATATGGTGAGACACAAACTATGCCAAAATATGTATTTACAGCTGTAAAATTCTTTATCTGTACTGGTTGATTCTATATCAACCACTTGGAAATTTCCCCTCCTTTTCCCACATGATATCAGTATACAAGAAGCTGTGCAAACAGATAAATATATTGAGCAAGTTTACTTGTCCACAGAAGTCTATCTAAATTAATCAAATTTGATAGAACCCTGTGCATATACAAGTTTCAAGTGTTTGGGGAAAAATGTAAGGGCAAATTTTAGTAAAACAGACTAGATGGAAATAAATAAGTCACAAATGCTTTTGCTAATAAAGGGAACAAGTTTTGAAGGACATTTTTTTCCTACTGCATTAAAAGTGGATTCTGAGGAAAAGATTTTAATAATGAGAGGTCACTTCCAACCCAATCATTTCATTGTTGTGCATTTCTCCATGCAAATATATGTTTTTCATCTCTTATGAGGTTTAACATTACTCTTGCAGCAAAGAGAAAATGCCTCAGGTGGTATGGATTATACATGTTAGCAATATCATAGTAGTAAATCAAATAACAATAATTAATGTTGTATTAAAAATAACATTTTACAGATTCTGGCTAAATGGTGAAGAGAATTGCTAAGTGACCTGTTGTTTCTAAGACATTTCTTAGGAATATAGTTTGAATTACTATGAAATGGTAAAACTTACTTGCTTTTCTTGTCAGTAGTTAAATAACAAATCTGTATTTAGCGATCGATTTTCTTAAAAATCAGGTTTTCAATTTGTACATGAAGCAACTAATTTATGAGATAATATTAAAAAACGTTTTGAAAGAATTGTTTTAGTTGTCTCAAAGAGCAATTTTCATAATGTCTATTCTTATGTTCATTCAACTGATTTTGAATAACAAAAGTGGGCAAGAAATTGGACCTTAGGGATCAGTCTTCCCTTGGATGTTGTAATCCAGAAACAGGCTGTTTTATGGGATGTTTAGAATTCTTTGAACCTTAATACCAGTGAAGTGTGTGGATAGTTGTTTTGACTATCAAAGTTATGCTGGTGATCCTAATATGAGATATTATAGATTCTCAGAAAAAAAATTAAAGGAGTTTTAACTACTGGAGGTATTCCAGCAGCTGTGCAAATGATTCACAACATATATTTGTACAAAGATTAGATAGACTTACAGAATTGTCAGTAAACAGAGAACTTAATTTTATGCGAATGTATTTAAAAAAATAAAATTAATGCATCCTTTAAATGAGTGCTTTCTAGTGTAATGTTTTCCTTGCTATTCTAATATGAATATTTGCCATTTTTTACTTGCAAGTTTTACCTAATGGCTTTTTCTTTGGGTGGATAAATTAAACTTTTCAAAGTGGAGATGAACCTGGAAAATGTAAATAGTGCTTATGTCTTTCTGACAACTAAGTGAAGCATTTAATTACCTGGGTTTTTTTTTCCACAAAAATAGAAGAAGAGAGAGAATGGAGGAAGAGGGGAAGGGGCAAAAGAAAAAGAAATAGCAAAAAAGAGAGCAGGGGCAAGAGACCAGAAAGCAAGAAGTCCTAGAAACGTTTGAAATTTTCAGTTTTAGCTTTTTTTTTTTTTTCCCTGGACCTTTTCAGATTTTTTCTTTGAAGATCTCTACAGTGGTCTACTGTGCAGTGTACATATTACCACTTAATCAGTGCATCTGTACATTTGTTATAATTTTCTGAGTTGTTTTTTTTTTTTCTGCATAGGAACTGGAATTAGAGTAAAATCTTCCTTTTCTTTCAGTCTAGCACTGGAGAGCTGGATTTATAGCCCTTTGCTCACAGAACATTGTCTCATAGCATCCCTCTGTGACGTCAGGCTTGTTATTTGCCAAAACAATTTTCCAAAGAGACAAAACTCTTTTCCTTTACTTTCGTGTATTTATGAATCTTTCCCCCTTGCCTGTGGAAAAGGTAGAGGAGAGAAGGTAGAGTAATATCTTCTCCTCTCCCCTTATTCTTTGGATAGAGCCTGAGACACAGAAGTCTCTGTGGAAGTAAAAGCTAAGTAAGAAGATAAACTATTTCTTCCAAGTTGATTCTTATCTATAATATGTATTCTAGGGTGGGTTTGGTACAGCACGAACAATGGAAATGTGGACCAGGAAAAATGGGCCCTGACATGATACACTGGACCTCCCTGTAAAGCCAGTGTTCTCAGAAAGTTTAAAGTATGAGCAGGGAGATCAGATAAGAGGCAGCATATAAATGTTGCTTTGTGTGGATCAAGAAAGATGGAATTATTGGTATGGAAGCTTGTGCAAAGGCTATTCTGCAGCCTGAGGCAAAATTCTATTTGAAGCTTTCAAGTTGTATGTACTTTGTAAAGTGTATTTTCCTTTTTCGCCTTAAAGGAAGGAAGATGACTTTTTCCATGGTGCATGGAAAAAGTATATACATTGGTTTTTGAAAGAGTCAGTACTATTTTGTGCAGTTTCAAATCTGTCCAAAGTGTTCATTTCACAAACTGTTTTTCTGATGCTAAAAATTCTATGTTCTCTTTACTAATTTAGTCATATGTTAATTACAAGCACTGATGTGCAATTATGATAGCAAATAATAACCAACTTCTGGATTTGGAACAAGACATGTATCAGTGATGTGTCTGGTGAGCTATAGTGAGACAGATGGGGGAAAAAAGACTCTCCCGTGTCTATTTTGAATTTTGTGGCTTTGAAGCATTAAGTACAGCTTCTAACACATGACATGAGTTAGTAGATTGTGTTTATTTTATGTGTGGTTGGCTAGGGCAGCACAGGACGCCCCCTGACCTTCAGCATAAAAGCCTGTCTGTGGTCATGAGTTTAATTCTCATTTGGTAGTAATTTGCTGTCCCAGATAGCAAGAAAACATTTCTGAAACATTACAAAGTATACTGCTCTGGAGTTGCAGTATCTGTAAAAACCTTTTACAATTAAAATTGCAGCACCCTCTAGTGTGGATTCAGTTATACTGGTTAAAATCCTTCATGTAAGTGTAGGTTTTTGAAGGAACAATAAATCCCTATAGCACAGAAAATTTTATACTAGCATAAATATGTTGAAAGTAGAGGTTGTACTGTAGAAATGTGGCTCTGCTGAGAGACATGTATAAACACCTGGTGGGTAGTCACATCTCAAACATATAAAGCTATTTGGAAAGTTGGTCCTTGTCTTTGCCCTTCTAGAGATGATAAACTCTAGGTCAGGGGAAAAAAAACCTGATTGATTTGAGTAATTTTAAAGTTAAGCAATTGCATTAAGACAATGCAAAATGACACCATATTATGATAGAATTGAAATGCTCTTTACTTTATTTACCGTGATTGTTTCTCATAAAAACGAATTTATTTTTCAAAAGGTTAAGGAAGGATGATAAATTGGCTTGCACTTTCCTGTGTCATTAAGCTGCACTTTTAAGGCAAAGAACATATGGACATTTATGAGAACTGATGGAGATCTGAAAGTAGTGCTGACAATTAGTGCTTCAATAAATGTTCATCCAAATGAATCCAGCAGGAAGACCTATTCATTAAAAAGTATTTTGTGGTATTTAAAGTTTATTGCAAAGCTTTTGAGTGAAAACTTTTATAAATTTTGAATATATTGTTCTCCTACAGTTGTGAGATAGTACTCAAAGCCTATCACCTGGTTGAGGAATTGATCCAATTAGTTATGCTTGTCTTGTGTACCATCATGTTTATTTCCAACTGCTGTAAGTCTTCGTTCTTTAAATACAATAACAAAACCAACAATTGTTCTACTTCTGACCTTATCTAAACCTCTTTTTTAGCTTCTCAGCCTTGTAAGTGATCTCAGCCTTGCCCTTGTAAGCATTCCTCTTATAGTTTTTCTTATGAGCCCCTGTGACCTTCACAAGCTTTGCTTTAAATCCTGTGCTGGTCCCCAAAATGCCCATGGAATAATTGGATGTTTCTAGGAATAATGATGCCATTTGAATCTCCTCCTTGCTCCTAATTTAACATTTTTATTATGAATTTTGGTTTACATTTTTTGAATTTTAAAACGTTAGTTTTTATTTTTCCCTTGAGCTACAGAACACCAGATTTGGACACACAGAGAAAATAATTTTCTGAATTTTATTTTTCCCCCTTTCAAAAGGTTAACTTTTTTCTGTTAACTTTTTTTGGAAGTTTAATATTTACGCTTTTTGTGATGAAGGTGTTAATTCTGTAATTTTGGAAGGTACTGTTCTACTAGACTTATATATATTAGATGTGCACATATACTCAGTGAATGTTACAAATTGGAAACATTTTTTAATATTTTCCTTGAATATTTTGGGGTTCAATTTAAGAGAATCTCATAATTAACCTTGGAATGACAATCTAGGATGACTTGCAGTAGAACTAGAATCAGCTGCAAAATTAACAATGCACCCATTTATAATCAGTTAACTCAAGCATAATGATACCAGTTGGGGATTTCTGACTTGCTTTTCAAATGTTTATTTAGAGAAGAGTGAGGGATTTTTAGGTTGGATATTAGGGAGACAAAACAGCACATGAGATGACCACTTTTGACGATAAGGTAAAAGCACTGTGGTTTATATTGCCTAAAGAAGTTGCACATCTTTCAACTTTGGTTGGTGCATAGGAAGAGACCTGAAAAGCACCTGGTGTGCAGCATAAGGACAAATTTGGAGACCTCTGATTCTGTTTAAGAATTAAAGGTCTGAATTAAGAATTAAGAAAAGGCTTTCTCTGGAGTGATGTTCTATAGTCCTTACAAAGCAATTAGCTGAAATTAAGGATATATTTCTTAGGAATACTTTGTAGTATTATTGAGGAACTTATATTGACTCTGTAAAGCTCTTTTATGAAATGATAATATGATGTATGGTTTTAATGATTTTTTTTTTCATGACTACTGAGTAATTTTCTGTTTGTGGGATGATATTATAAGAAGATTAGTTGGGAGAAATCAGAAGTAGTTCATTCATTCTCCATGCTGGTGATGCATAATATTGAGTTTTTTGCACAGAGGAGATGATCAAGACAGTGAATATTTCAAACTCTTTTCATATGTTCTTTAACAAATCCTTTGCCTTTCTTTACAGTTTAACATAAAACTTTATCTTTTTTGCCTCTAGTGTTTAATTTTCTATAATGTTTGTTAGAATTCCATGTGTTGGAGTTTGGCTTGGGGAAAAGGAGGTTATAACTGAAGTTTCATTCTCAAAGAATTTATGTTCATGAGTAATGAAATAGTAAAAAAAAAATTTTTAATTGATTTTTTTATCTCAAAGGATCTTATTGCATGAGAAAATATTTGAAACAATTGGCTGCAGAGAAACCTCACACTGCTTCCAATGAAAAGTGCACCATTCTGAAATGGTACTTTTGAGCCCTACTACAATCTTTCATTTCTGGCCAAATAGGAGAAAGTAAGCTCAAAGAACATCGGTTATGTAAGAGATGAGAAGAGAATTTTGATTTTTACTGCTTTTTTTCTTTTGCTTTCTCTACTAAAATTTTATCTGCTATATCGAGATTTTGCAAGGAGTTCTGGTGTTAAAATTCTGCAGAACTCCAGAATGCTCTGGGCCATGTTTCTGCCAAAAACATAATTAGATTCTGGAAAAATATATCTTCAAATTGAAAGAGAGTGTAAATATAGAAAAGTTGACATTTGGATGCTCAAATTCAGATTCAGACATTTGGACTTGAATTCAGATTTACAGAAATTTTGACCTATAAATCATTGGCTTTCGTTTTGTCTAAATTTGGAAGAGTACTCTGATTAATGTAAAACAGCAGTCAAGAATTTTGGACCTAAAGGGAAGTAATTTTTCTGTCTCCAGAGATGACATTGAACCTCCTATGAGGTACGTTTCAGTTTGGTTCTTTTTTAATATGAGGTTTTGGAGTGGCAGCAGTGCTACATTAGGTCTTATAAACCATCATACATAAGTGATTCACCTCTGTGTAAATTGTTCTTTGTGAGAAGCAATTTTTTTTTCATGATCCTGTTTAGATGGTGATCTTGGGAAACAGATGTCGAGTCTGCATGCTGCCCTACACCAACTGAATCATTCAAGATGCTGTGATAATTTAAGAATTTTTTTGTAGTCAATAGCCAGAATAGGTGTTGTCAGGGTATAAGCACTTGAAGTTGATTTTTGCTAATACTTTGCAATTTAAATTTTAAAAGTTATGGAAATATTTTGTTCAGCAAATAAGAAGTATTTCAGAATTACGTATTCATTAATGTTTAAATCTGTAAGAATTTATATTTACTTTTAAGAATTTAAAACATTGTTTTATTTTGAGTGTTTGGTTTGTGAGGATGGATATGGACTCCTTGAGTGAAATAGAGTTTATTTCTACATGCTCTTCTTCTGTAGGCTATTTTTTTTCTGTTTCCTCCAGGAAAGAAATTCTCCCTTTAGTGAATCTGGGTCTCTGATTTCACTTGGCATCTTCTTTGATATTTCTTAAATTAGAGAGTAAGTCATTTTGTAGTCAACATTTCCAATGCCATTTTAAAGTTTTTTTTTAAAAACTTTTTTTACTTGAAGGTTTACTTTGTTGAAAAGTGGTTTAAATATTTTAATTTTTACTCATTCAAAATATGACATGTTTTTCTTGATTTATCCTGGTGAGATTTAGAATTCAAGGACCTGTCTCTTAGTTTTCTGCTGGAAAGGATACAGTTTGTAAGAACACTTCAGCCAATACCTTTTCGTTATTACAAACTGTCACACCATATAATATTTTTTATAAGTTTGTGTACTCAGTGCTTTAATTGGAAGATTGTTTCAGCACATCTTATTGCAAGATCAGATACTAACATTTTTTGCCAGAGTTTATTTATGATTGGTTGAATATTATACATACATGCACAGAGTGTGTTTATATCTTTTAATTTATTTGTTCTGCTGTTACTACTCTTTCGCCTGAAATAGTTCTTAATTCTTTGTATGTGCCTTCTTAATACATTTTAACATGCCGTGAAATCCTTCCCACTCCTCATTTGATGAGAACCAAAGGTCTTAAAATTAACATATTAGACTAACAATGTGATGCATTGTTGCACTTTTGTTTTTCTAAATACCATAGAAGTCATAGGACAGTGAACAGTTGTTAGCAATATAGAAGCATCATTCCAGTTGCTGGGGATTAATGCCAATCTGAAATTTGGCTGAAGTCTTTAAAAATAAAAGATGTCTTTATATCCTCACGAAAAAGAAACTGACTTTGTTTATGTTCTTTTTAAAAATAATGGGGAGAAAATCAATGGCTCTTTATAATAACCAGGAATTTCTGGATTTTACTTCTTAAAAGGAAATAGTTGCAAGGAAAAACTTTCTTGAAGAATTACTTTCCACTTCTTTGTTTGAGCTCAGTCATATACAGATTTCTGCCTGACAGCAAAATCTGCATTTTGCCAGCTGCTTTATCACATGAACTGTGGGGTTTTTCATTTATTGGAAAACTAAAGAAGCCACAGGAACGTTCTGTGTTCATCTGGTCCCATTGAATTCAATCACTCATTAGGCTTTTTCTGTAATATGGTATTTAGTTTTAGTCTACATTTCCAAAATAATACTAATACAAAATTTAGTACCTGTTACTTAAAGCATATTCATAAAATAATTCAGACTGAAATATTGGAGCATGTTGTTGTCAAATATTTCAAATTTCTTTTCATATGTAGCATGTGTTTTGCAGAGATATTGAAATACAGAAATGGCCATGCTAATCACGTAGATATCAAAGTAAGAAATGCCCTTGTAAGAGGGGAGACACCTTAAGCTGCTTTTTCGGTAGTTCGGACAAGAAGGATACAATTTACAGTAACTACTGCCCAAATTCATTGAAGTTGTTAGAAGAAAGCAATACACTATGAAGATACCTCCAGGGTGGTAGGCAGCCTTTTTCTTTGCTCCTTTTTGATATCTGAAATAAAACTTTGTCCTTTCAAGAATGATAACGAGCAGCAAACTGGAATAACCTCCCTATATTTACATCCCTCATCTCCATGTAGGTAGATAAAAACATGACACTTTATCTTGTCGGTTTCAAAATACCAAAGTTTTTACACAGATTTAACTTCACGCCTTTCTATTAGGTCAATATTTGAAGATTATTCAAAACCAGGACTAGATGATTCCTTGTTTATTGCTTTTATTGATGCTTTTGTAATTGGTATAGTGATTTGAAATAGGGAAGCATTTTGAAATGGAAAACTAACCTGTACATTATTCAGATCTTTATTTTTAATTTAAAATACAATTCTATGAAATAGCTGTGATCATTTTGGTGTTCTATAACCTAATAAGATAAAGCTGCTGTTGCTTTCTCTTCTTTTATGAAATGAAGTACTGTCTCTTAAAGTCAGAAGCCAATAGGGAATTTTCTAGGATGACCTGCAGAAGTTCTGGTTTTGAAACTATATGTCTTTTTCTGGGAGAATTGATTGCCATAATACATTCTTTCTTGAAAGACAATAATTTTTGAGCATAATAAACAATTACACAGCATATTAGATACACAGTCAAGAACCAAGTTCCTTTACTTGTAATTAAAATGGAGAAGTCCACTCATTGTCTCCCTGGTGAGTAGAACTCCTTATTCAATAAGTGCTACTTGAGAAATAACTCCTTTTGCTTTTGTAATAATTTTTTTTTTCTTGCAAAGGATATCTGCTGATATCTACAGCTGATGCCACCATTTTCTCTCTGCAAAGGTATTTTATAATGGTGAAATTAAATAATGATTTAAAATATTATAACTATGCCAATGGCAATGTACTTTTAAAAGGTAACACTAAATATGTTGTCTTTATCGAATTACTTTATCAGCTTAATTTCTCTCATGTACAATCTTAAGTGAGGTCTATGGTCTGAATCAACAAGTTATTTTTAGAAATGCCTGATCATCACGTGTCCCTCCATTCACTAGTGAATAGATTCTGCTTTTGCTTTGTGAGCTGTTTCCACTGCATATTTGTCTTGCTATGCATATTTTCAAATTTATTTAAAATGTCATACTGTTACATAACAAAGATGTTACTTGCTCTGTGACTGCTGTATTTGCTCTATATTCATAGACGGGGATGAGAACGTTTCCCAGAATTAGGAAAGATTACAAGACAAGTTGCCAAAAAGCATATTTCTTAGTTCTTAGGGATTTTTTTAAATTTTGATTCTGATTTGATTTGGATAAAAACCAAACAATAAAACAACAACCAGAACAGAAGTCAAAAAACTGTTACCACTTTGCATCTTGTCCTTTTAGAGCACATAAATAAAGTTTAAATTTATTGATTTACTGCAGTCTTAAATGTAACATTGAATTTGGTTCACCAGTGCTGCATTTAATCATTCATGAAAACAGGAGATGAAACAAAGAAGTTAAGAACCACACACATATAACCAAATCAAATATTTAACTACAAAAAGAAGTTGCACAAAAAAAACTTGAGTCAAACACATTATTTTCAAGAATGAATTTATTTTCAAAATTATTAGAGGACAGTCATCTAGGATCACTTGCTATTTTAAAACAAGTTACAATAATTTTATACTTATGAAGAAGTGATTTTAGCTTTTGACAATAATATGAAAGAAGATATGTCTGCAATAAGATAGAGACAATAGAAAAGTAGGGATAGTTGGCAAGTAGTAATTATGTTCTCCTTACTCTTTTACAACAACAGAAAACACTACAGTATCCTGACTTGCTCAGTGTGGGATTAAATTCTCAAAAGTAGGATGCTTTTGGCCATATATGACAGAAGGTCTCAGTTTAAAAAGTGAAATTACTTTTTAATCTTACCATTTTGTTCACTTATCCATAAACCTAGATCCTGCTATGTGCTTGGCAAACCTTCTAATTTGTTAATTTAATTATTACACTTCTGCAGTGCTTCTCAGTAGTAAAAGTTATGCACATATTTCGCAAGCTACAACAATTCATCTCAGAGGAACTATTGTATTGTATAATTAATAGTGGCATAATCAAAGTAACAGTTTCTTTTGTATGTCACTAGAGCCCATTCCTACTCTGCATGCTATAAAGGGACATGACTGCTTACAGAAGCCAGGTCTGCAAAATAGTTCTGTTAGATTTTACTCATCTATTTGCTTGGTGCTAGAGCCAGGCACCCATCATGTTTTTTATAGTTAAATACACGCTTTCTTATAATAAATGAGAAAACCTTCAGGGATTCAAAACATATGAAATTATAAAATCATTATATCATAAGTGAAGCTTTTGGAACAGTAAATTATACTGAGTGATAAAGTGCCATGAGTATAATGTATCTGAAAAACATACTGCCTCAGACAAATTTTAACTGATTTTCTTTTTTTTCTTCTCTGTCTGCAAAATGCTTCCTACTAGCTTCTTTATTTCAGTTGCATAGTTTCCATTTTCTTTTGTAACTTCTTTTTAGCAAAACCAAGCAGTCCTCAATGCTTGCTCTCCTGAATGCCATAATTTTCTAGGCATTCATTCTCAAGGTTGGCATTTATTTATTAGTCCTAATGTCCCATGTTACCTCCTACTCAATTGTACATACCTTTCTCAGTCTATCTGCAAAGCATTTTCGTTCTGTACTTTCAAATCCTTTCTGTAAAATTTCTGACACATATAAAAATTTACTAAATTGTCACATGTGGGTATAAATTTTAGGTCCATTTGCATGTCTGAGTTGACCTGCCTTTGTATTCTTTCCTTCACTATGAACACTGTCTGTTATTAGGCTGGCAGGTTTTAGGTGTTTTTCAGCCAGTAAAATACCAGGTATACCAATAATATTTAAAGAAATAACTATTTCATAAGTCTTTGTGGTGAAGTGGTGGAAGATTTTCTACACCCACCGTGATTTTTAAAAAAGGCAACAAAGGGATCACTTTTTCCTAATCTTCAATCTTTGTTTAACAAATACTTTTCATTCCTTCTAAGCAACAGCCAGGAAACGAGTTCAGATGTGTGCCACTACTTAGTAAAAATTTCCAAACTAAGCTCTTCTTCAGAACTATGCTCTCTTGTTTTGATCTTTTTTCCATATCAGTAAGGCAAGATTTACAGAGAATGATAGTGATTTTTATCAGTTCAGAAAAAAAACAAACACACATGTTTTTGGAACACAGGCCCAATACAAGATCTTAATTGCAGGCAGTCCAGCTGTATGACCTAATTAAATAACAGACAGTACTACTTTTTCCAAATCTTATCTCCTTAAATCCTCACAGCTGTAACAGCACTATAGCTTTTGACCCTACTGGCATTAATCTGACCTACAGAGCAACCCCATATAGGCAGCAGCACATGTGAGGATATTTATTAAATTCTGTTTTCAGCTATGAAAAATTAAGATTCTGCATGAGAGTGCTAATAAAGAATATGTTAGCAATGAATAATACTGCTTATGTAAATCCATGATGAGATTAGTCGTTGTCCTGGGGAGGGTTACATTTACATTTCAAAAGTTTACAAAGCATTCTTAAAAATATTCGCTCTCTCCTTAAATTCTGGACTGTAGGCAGATTCCAAATCTTCAGGTCTTCTCTTGAACTTTTTCCCAGTTTTAAACATGCATGCTCTATCTTAGTATTGTAGGAATCAGTCTAAGCAGGAGAATTTTTTGCTGTCTGGAGGTTCAAGTGGTGAGAAAGGCTTAACCCCTATTCCAAGAAAAATCAAGCTGTTCTGTAATAATTAAGCTGTCAACAGTATTTCTTACATTTACTGCTATAGTAGGCGGAAAAATATCAGAAAGAAAAACATTAAATCTGTTCTAAAATGCACTGGAAAAGGAGATGAGGAAATTTACCTGAAGGATATGTGTTACTTTCATTTAGTATTTTTCCAGCTTTTCTGTGGAAAAGCCTAGGAAAAACAAAAGATGTTAAAGGAGAAGGAAGGTTTCTCAAATGGAGTGTCTGACAGAAGGAAAGTAGTCAGTTTGTATGTTCAAGTTTTATATTAATAGTACAGTGTACTTCAGTTCTTTCCTAGGACTCATGTTAGCACTTAATGTGCTATTATTAGCCAGAAAATGGAAGAAGATCAGAGAAGTAGCAAATTTTGCAGAAGACACAACACTATTTCAGCAACCTAAATGGGGAAGATTGTGAAGTGCTCTAGCACACTGACCTAGTGAGTTGAGCTGCATGGCATAATTGCAATAGAATTTCTTCCAGATAACTGCAGGGTAAGACATCAGTGGCAATTATTAGAAATGTCTCTAAGTCCTAAAGTTACAACCACTCAAACAAAATGTTTGAATCAGACCACACTCAGGAATGAGTACTAATACATGAAACTGGCTAGCTATAATTACACAATGTTGTATAACTGAATTCGTGTTGTTGCAGTTTTTTCCCCTTCTGTGACCCAATCTGCAGTTCTAAAAACAAACAAAAAACTTAAAGAAGATGTAAGATGTAACACTCACTGATATTGAACAATGAGCAACACTAGAGGAAATCAAAATTGGAACCACCACACCGACATTAAATTAAAAATTAACTTATCATAACAAAGGCAGAGACTTTGGAAAGAAAGTGGCAGGAAATTACAGAAAGCTGATGAATTATTGGAAATGTTGAGCAAGTTTACTTCATGTGGAGATCATTATCATTGGATGGTATAACTTTATTTTGCAAATATCATTAAATCTGTGATAATATGTAGCTGGAGGATTAGGTAATTTCTACTTCAGCATAGCAGGGTATTAATTTGTGTAATTGCCCTGGAGGCAAACTACTTTAACCCAAGTGGCTTTGTGTAGTTCACCCCAGTGCTCTAAGCACCATTTTGAATCAACGAATCCTTTTTCTGAGCTATGAAACTGTCCATTGGGTGCTCAGTGCAAGATAGCTGCCTGCAGAAGGGAGGACAAGCAATCTGCAGGTTTGTGTCCAGTGTGATGAGCAGAGGAATCAAAACTCCTTATTCACTGTGTGTTTCTGGACTTCTGTTAGTCATACACACCCACATATGCACATTAATGCATGTGTGCTGGATTTTGGCTTCCTATCTACAGTTATAACCTCTTGCCCACATGTCCCTCAGATATTTCTCCAAGTAAAATTAACACACTGTCAGGATTGATTTAACCTATCCTTAAAAACTTCCCGTGATAGAGACTCTGTAGGCTCCCAGAGCAGTGTATTTGCTTTTCGATGACTGCAATATGATATGGTATTTGTAAAAGTAGATATATTTCAATAATTTGTTCTTGTAACAGTGGAAGCACTGGAATGCTCCAATTTGATCCCAGTATTAGCCAATATAAATTAATTTTCATCACAAATTTCTGGAACACCACCAAATGAAGTGCCTCTGATATGAGCAGTGGTTTTTTCTACTCTGAGATCTGATTACTGCTTTCCTTGTATCAGGAAACAACTTCCTGTCAATCAAAGCTGCAAGCTAGATAGTGTGATCTTTCCAAGATAGCAAAATCCTTTACAGGTGATATGTGTACTTAGTTTTATGGCCACGGATTAATCTTGACATGCCGTCATCCTATACAGATACATCCTTAGAATCTAGGTCCTAAAATAGCCTAGGAACAAATGGAAAGGGAAATGCTTAGCGATGTGGAGAACTTAAACAAAATGAAACTTCTGGGGCAATGCTTTTTTCAGCAACCAAGGACTGATGGAGAGATATAAGATATTATGAAAAGACATAAGTTTCAAATAAGTCTGGGGAAGAAAGAAAGAAATCCTGATCCAGAGACTGACATTTCAGCAAAATTAGGTCCTAAGATTAAAATGAGCTGAATATGGTTAAGAAAGAGACTCAAAATAACAACACTTTCATTATTTAAGACACACATGAACAATGCATTCTTGTAAAAGAATTGTGTTAATATGATAGTTGTCTAAACAAGCAGGCCAATCAAATTGACATTAGTGTTTGAAATAATAGGAAGATACTGTGATATTTTTATTTTGTTTCTTTTCAGACCACAGCTAAATATTGAGAAGAGCAAAATAACCATTGAAATTAAAGAAGTTGACTTTTTTCACCAAAAAAAGTTATTGTTTATGAAAGAAATACAGAAAAACAAGAGGTACATGCAAATACAAGCCTGTGTTTTAGTTGCTGTCTATTATTATGTTGAAAGAATATTGAGCTACTATTTAGTAGTTGCAAGCTAGTGTTGGGCTATATAAGCAACAGTATGGAAAGATGAGGCATTAACTTTGGTAGTGGCTTTTGCTAGTAATTACTGCCATAGGACTAGTTTTCATACTTGGCAAACCCAACTTGTGTCCTGAAAAGGAGTATGTGGACTTGTGAAGACAATTTTCTGTGTCTTTCCATCCTGTTTTTCTCTTGTGTCCCCACCTTTGCCTCAGGTTATTTTCTGGTCTACTTCTGTTTCCAGCTCCCAGCAAGACTAGCTACTGTTACTCTGACATTCCTTGGTGCCTTTGGTAGAGCAAAGGCAGGAAAGACATTCTCCTTGATTTTGGTTTTCATGGTGAACCTCTGCATCATCACATGCCAGGCATGGGGAGCAATTCCACAGACAAGATTGAATGCTTGATAGCCCTGAAGTGGATCATGATGATGCTAATAACCTAGCGTGATGCACATAGTCTTCAGTGTATTATTTACAGAAAATACTGAATCAAGGACTGGTTTCTGGCATGATTAGTTTAATTTGGAGAGCCAGTAAAGCTGGTAAACATGCCCAGTTTTCCTTTGGGAGTAGATGAACTATGCTGGCTTTACATGGGGATTGAATGTGTTTAATATACAAGGTTGTCTTAGGCTAAAGTAGGTGACCTCAACAGAGTATAAGCAAAAAGCAGTCTGTAAAGGCTTTCTACTTCGCAGGATATAAATAGGGTCTTGTGAGCTTAGAAGACATTATAAATTTATAGGAATTTAATCTCTGGACAGATTTGAAGATCTGGTTCAAAAGAAAAGGTTATTTAAATTTCTCAGTGAAATAATTGTAAGAACATCATAGTATTGGCAGAATAATATATTTTACCTCTACCTGGTTTCCAACAATAGTTGAGCAATTTTAATTGGAAAGTTAAAGAAAAAAAATCAGCTTTTAATAGATGCTCAGCAGGGAAAATTCTAGTCTGAATAGTAGACACTGTAAAAGCTGACTTACAACCAAGGTGTCACTGTACATGCTGTCTGTAATGATCCCAAGGAAAAAGTAATTTAGGTATCAAAACAGGGAAAAAATATCTTCAGATGACCTGTTTTTTGTAGAGGCTAATCAAACAAATTAAAACAATTTACCAGCTAATTATAGTCCTTTCACAGCAGCGAATTTTACTGTGGTAGTGCTTCAGATAACTCCTCTCATTAGTTTGGAGCAGGATATTTAAAAGAGACAGTGACAATTCTAAGTTGAATTAACTGTGGTTAATCGCATGCCTGCTGCCTGATGGGCTTGAAGTCTATCAACCACACATACATTTGGACAGAGTTTGGGACACAGTTCAAACAAATATTTGATTCACGTTATTTTGCTTTATAGAATCAGGGGTGAAATCCTTTCACTGGCAAGTGCTACATTGCATCAGTTTGAGTTCAGCATTTCGGAAACTAGCACAGGATATTTAAAGCCCCTTTAATTGAGAGTGCTTCTTATCAATCTAAATACTTCCTTTGTTTCTATTATTTTCTATATTTCATTTGCAAAGAATAATATAATTTGCATTGTAAGCTCTCTGGGCAGAGACAGATCTGCCATTGTTTAGAGTTTTGCACAGTAACCATTTGGAGCCTGGTCCTGCTCATTATCATTATACTCCTATTCATGCAATTTGATATATTGAGAAAAGCTATCACAAATATTTCAGATCTACTTTGCTCCCTTCTCTGGAAATGTAGCATTATAAATCCTATGAAATACCAATTGGCACCTGACCTTTATTTTATTAAATAGATTATTTTCTAAAATGGTTTGGAGTGAGTACTATTTCTAAATGAAATATTTTAAGTCATCATCCTTCGGAATTGCATTTGAATTTGCTGGCCAAATGGATAAAGATAGATGATATGGAAGATGATGTTTTACCGTGGCCTTGCTTTTTGACCTATTTGATGTCTCTGAAATAGGTATAGGCCCAGTTTAGAAATATGTTATCCAACATTCATTTCATGAGCATGGGTTAGAGAGCTTTGTTCAGGACAGTATGGTGCCTTTAAAAACAGTATGGCGCTTCAAATATGCCAGGGAGTGAGATCATAATTTTTGATATGGCTGTATGGCTATGTAATGACATATGACTTTGTTTTATAAAAAATAAAATTTTTAACCTGTTGATTGTAGTACAAACTAGTATTGCTATTTAAGAAAGAGAAATAGATGAATGTAAATGTGGTGGTTTTGATTCCCTTACTTTCTATTGTGACTCATGTTGTCTTGTAATTAGAAAATTAAAGTGATACCAAGTTTTAGAATTCATCAGACCAAATAAGTATCACTATCAATTTTAGTAAACACAGAAACTAGTTTTTTGAACTAAAGTCAGAGATACTGATATGTACTTGTGTTTGTGTGATCTCTAAATGTGTCTTTGGTATTATACTGTCCTGCTTTCTAATCTGCACCTGCTTGTGTTCACCCACCTGGCTAGGTGTAAGGTGCTGAAATTTATGGCTGTACCAAATATAGCTGATGTTCAACACGTGTTTGTGCCCTTCTGTGGGTCTCTGCTTAGTCATATTTTTCTACCATATGTCCTAGTCTTCAATGAAAAAGCACTTTACCAGTTTGTTGGTTTTTTTTTTAACAGCTAATAGATTAAAACTTTGATAACAGTTACATGAAGAATGAACCTACTTTCCCCGAGCTTTTCAGTTCCTGCTTATCTTCCATCTTCTCTATATTGAATTTTCTGTTTCTTCTAATTTTAGCATCTGTACCCACAATTTTTATAACCTTTGAATTTATATAATTAGAAGTGAGTCAAGACTTTTGAGAGAAAGAAATTTCAGTTTTGTAATCATTACCAAGTGCATTTTGGACAGGAGAGAGAGAGAGCCAGGAAGGTTAATTTAACGGGGTTCAGGGTACAGGAGAGGCTGTAGATTCTAAAGGACTGGGAGTAGCCCTATTTTTTCTGGCTTCCTGTCTTTCCTGCTGCTGAAATTAATTTGCCTTGCTCAGTCTTCATTCCTGGTCTGCATCAGAAGAAGCATGACCAGCAGGTTGAGGGAGGTGATTTTGTCCCTCTATTCTGCTCTGGTGAGACCTCACCTGAAGTGCCACATCCATCTCTGGTGCACCCAGTGTGAGATGAACATGTTGGAGTGAGTTCTGAGGAGGGCCACAAAGATGATCAGATGGCTGGAGCACCTCTCCTATGAAGACCGTCTGAAAGAGTTGGGGTCAGAGCTTGGAGAAAGCTCCAGGGAGACCTTGTTGCAGCCTTTCAATGCCTAAAGAGGGGATCTTTTAAGATGAGAAAAAACCTTTTAGCAGGGTGTGTTACAATAGGGTAGGATGTAAGTTTTTAACTCAAGGAGGGTTGATTTAGATTACATATAAGAAGGAAGTTCTTTACAATGAGGCTGATGAAACACTTGCCCAGTTTGCCTGGAGAGGTGCTAAATGCTTAAACCCTGGAAACATTCAAGGTCAGTTTGGGTGGGGCTCTGAGCAACCTGATCTGGCTGAAGATGTCCCTACTCATTGCAGGGCAATAGGACTAGAAGAGGTTTTGGTCCCTTCCAACTCAAACAACTGTATGATTCTATGATCTTTTTGCTGTTGAGACTCAGTGACACTCCCTGTGTTGTTTTCAACAGTATTCATTAAGTAATAACATTTTATTGCTCTTTCCAAAGACATAGGTTGTTTTGCTAGTCTGCTGTAGTGGGTGATAAGGAGAAAGAAATGGAGAGGCCAACTCATGCTCTTTCCCTGTAGAGTCACTTGGTCATAAAAGCTACAGAGCTAATATAGTAGCCTGATTATCTTGTCCACTTTGTCAAGTGGGTGTTTTCAAAAGAAGAAAACCTGTCAGTTATGGTAGTGCAAGCTTAAAGGTGAACAATTAAAGATGTACATAGAACTTCACTACTTTTACTGACCAAGTGCTCCTTTCTGCCTTTAATTACAAATATTTTCTACCATAAATCTGATTATATTTGGCATGCTTTTGAGTGGATTCATTTGAGAGATTAATGTGAACAGATGGTAAGGTGAGCATCACAGAAAGCACCTAAAATATGGACCACGGCTTCAAGGTCTCTTTTGTGCCAGTAAAGGACAATACTGCAGCTGTATAACTGTGATACAAAACACAATAGTATGCAGATTTCTTTAGAAAAAGAAAAACCCTGGTTTGTGCAGCTGTTTGAAGTTGAATGGCTATGGTGGAAATTAGTTTAATTTACGTAATTATTTAATAGGCTAAAATATTAGCAGTCTTATAAATGACTGAAATGTCTGTTAATTATTGCAGACCATTTATGCAGTTGTTACAAATGTCTAACATAATCTTTAGAAGAAATTGTGTGTAAAAATAAAGCACTTTTTGATATAACTGTGGTGTTTCTGTTATTCAAAGGAAAACATTCAATTGCCTCCATGATTTTGTGTAAGTGATCATTGCAAAACAAAACCTCTTCCTACTACCATCTGAATGCATTTGAAGTCATGATTTTTCCTTTTTATTTTTGATTATTGAGTGAATTAGAATTAATGAATGAATGGGTAAATATCATATGCTTTTGGACAAGCAAACGTGGCTGTTGTAAAAGGAAATTTTTCATTTTGAATATATGGTGCTGCTTAGAGACAAGTGGTTGTTATGTGCATCCTGTTAACTAATACATTTGGCCAGAATTTATAAAATATAATAACTGGTACTTTACCAGACGTTGTAAAAGAAAAGAAATAGTTACTGTATTTAAGTTTGCAAGGATAAATACTGGATTAAAATGTATGCTGCTTTGATCAGTGGAGAATGGTTTCCCATGAAGTTTGCAATATCTTTATTGAACATAGGCTTTTCAATATATTAATAAATAATATGGGGAAAAAACCCCAGTAAGCAGTGATATGTTTCCATTTGGTGTTGACTTACTAACTTACTCTGGGTAGGTAAGGTAGCACCGACAATGAGAATTTGCCAGGGGATTTGATTCAATTGAGTGTTTGGCAAATAGAATGAAAATCGGTACGGTTAAATTTAAGGTGGTGCACATGGAAGAAAAAAGGAATCCTGGGTCTGTATCTCGAATGATGGCTTTCAGTTGACAGTTATCATATGGTAATGAAAACATGACATTATGACTTGCAATTCTTTGAAAACTAGATTTTAACTAGCAAACAAAAAGAGCAGCTGGTATGAATTCACAAGAAAATAAAACAGTATAAATCAGAGTATGTGATATTGTATATATCCATATTCCTACACTTTGATGAATGCCTGTTGCCTTAGATACTGTATTCAAAAGGATGTGGTAAAATATCTAAAATGCTCACATTGGGTTAGACTAGTGGCCAAAAGCATATCGGCATGAATTGTGTTTCCCTTATTCTTACAGTTTTGTGTAAGCACCTAGGGAAACTAGATGTATGCTTTTTTGGTGCTAATCAAGCAATGTGAAGTGAGTGAGATCTGCCAAGAATACTTCAGGCTTAGGCTGTTAGCAAATTGTACCAATCAGGCAGTCTGAAGGGAGTGAAAATTTATTGTAAATGCCTGTCTCACAGGATTTTAGTAGAAATCTGTTGAAAATTAAGGGAAAATTTTGGGAGCAAGACAGTCTTTTTTGACCACAAAAACTACGGGGACTGCATGTTTTACAAAGATTTTTACCTCTCTTGTGCCTAATACAGTTGTATGAAAGATCCAAATGTACACAGACTCATAGAATGGTTTGGATTTTAAGAGACCTTAAGGAAACTCTAGTTCCAATCCCCCTGCAATGAGCAGGAGCACCATGGTGCTCAAAACCCCATCCAGCCTGGCCTTGAAACTTCCAGGCATTCACAATTTCCCTGGGCGACTTGTTCCGGTGTCTCACCATCCTCACAGTCAGACTTCCTCCTCATATCTGCTCTGATCTTTCAGCCTAAAGCGATTAACCCTTGTCCTCTCACTACATGCCATCAAAAAAGTTTCTCTCCAGCTTTCTATAGGCCTCATCCAGGTACTGGAAAGCACAAGATCTACCCCAAGTCTTCTCCAAGCTGAACAACCTCTCAGCCTGTCTTCATAGGAGAGCTGCTCCAGACCTCTGGAGCAGCTCCTTGTAGCCCTTCTCTGGAATTCCTCCAACAGTAACAATGGTACTTTGTGAGACTTGACAGTACTGGCAACACTACTGTGAGTGCAGTAGTATGATTTAGATAACATAGCAGAGAATTTCTGGGCCACCTTTTATTGTAAACTTAGTTTCTGTCACATATAAAAGTTATTCCAAACTTCATAGCCTTGGGCTGTAAATTATATTGCTTCAAAACAATGTTTACTAACAGACAAATAGTTTATTCATTAGAATTGCATCTTTTAAGGAAATGATACTATGTGTGAATGCTTCTATAAGAGGTTCTGAAAAAATGAAACACTTGGAAAATGAAACATTTAGATTTTTGTGTCCAAACAATTTAGCTAAAATTACTCTAAGTGTAAAAACAAGTCCAAATTAAACCCATCAGCCAATCTTCACTTTCCTGCACTCTACGAATTACTCAGCTCTGCTAGATGCCAGACATAAACATTCATGCTAATTCCTTCATTACTCTATTTGCTTTCCAAAGAAAAGAAATAATGGGTAGAAATCCTCTTTCTAATTGTGAATAGTCTGAGCTCAACATTGCTTCAGATTTTTATCTGTTGATCTTGCTGGAAGGCAATAAAAAGATGCATTCTAACCTTTTCCATCTTGCCAAATAACTTCAAATGAGACCAGAATCTCTTGGTCTCTGATGGCTGTATTCCTGGAATATGCAGTTTGTCAAAAATACATAGTTAACAACACATGCCTAAAATATTTTGCTGTGTCATATTTGATTCTGAAGGATAGGGGATGTGTTCTGTCAGTGAGTAATGACTAATTAGACACACTTATAAGTTAGCAGAGTACAATTATAGCTAAAGACTGACAAGGACTTTTAGTACCACATATGTTGGGTTTTAAGAAAATTAAGTTTATGCTTCTCATTAGGCACATTGCACTGCAGCCTGGAAATATTGATAATGTTTTTTCCATCTTGTTGAATTTTCCATAGCATAAGAAGCAACTAAATTACAAAGAAACGTAAAGAAATTCTCTAGAAAACTAGAGAGTAGAACATCATATTTTAACTCATGAAGTCTACATTAGGTATTGAAGATGAACTCAAAATGCATGTCCAAATCATAACCAGCCATCATAACAAGTTATGAGCTATTTTTGAGATCAAGTGGCATCAGTTCACGTAGCACTGCTGGTTCTTCGGATCTTTTAGTGTTATATTAGAAGAGAGATTGTTCTCCAGCAAAAGTCTTACATTTTTTGCTCACAGGACAGTTGCATTACATAGAAAAATGTGAGCTTTACTGCTTTTTGAATGTACTGCCTTCTCAGTGGTGGGACCATAAATTTACTTTTTAGAAGACGCTTAACAGGACTGTATAGCCACATGCAAGTGTCTGTTCCTTAGAAAATAAAGAGATAATGTGATGCTCCATGATACTTTTGTATGTACTGTGAGTTTTTGAAAGACCTGGCAGTTTTGGAAGCCAAATCACCTTCATTAGTTTCTCAATAAGGAATTGCAGAATGGGAAGTGCTGCATACATGCTTTCTCATGACTGTCAGTGGGTAAGTGGCCAGTTACAGCTTCTAATGCCTGCTTTATTTTCATGCCTGTAATTTACCAAGGGTTTGGCTAATGGATGTAGTGGGGCTTGCATCCTCTTTTTCTGTCTCATAATTTCCATTGTCATCTGCCTGCAAACATGGTTGATTTTGGATGTGCCTCTTTCACCTTGCTTGCCATCTTAATGCACATATAGCCATCTTAAAGCCGATGTCATTAAAGTAAAATGTGTTTGAGTTCACTAAAATTTGTGAATTTTTTCCAAACAACTTTTTCAGGCAGGGAAGCGCTGTGATATTGCACAAGTGTTATTGAGATATGGGATTGGAAAAAAATTCCTAGGTTACAAAAGAGACAAGTTTGAGACAGCTCTCGAAGTCCACCTGCAATCCCAGCATACCTAGCACCCTTACTTATGGGCTTTATTTACCTTGTTTCAAAATTGTCTATGACAGATGAACTATCATTGTATAAATAACCAAGTTCTGTCTAACCTCATGTTGGAATATGTCTGAAAATTTATGAGTATAAATCAATATTATTGATTGAATATCAATTAGAGATTGGTAATGATGGTAGTTAAAGCTGCTGACATGATACTGGTGTGAATAGGTTATCACAGTCATTCTGTCAGGCTCACTTCTGCTTGCAAGGTTTATGCACCTTCTGGACCTGTACTGTTGAGTGTCTCTACAGGGAAGCTGAGCTTTCTTTCCAGGAAATCTGAGTGTTGTCTCTAATAAACTTCATAATAGGAACTTACCCAGGAAGAAAGTAATATAGTCCCTTCCTTCCACTTGTTGTCACTTTGTAGTCAAGAAAGGTAGCAGCAGAATTAATGTAGATAAATTAGGCTTGAAATACAAGGCTCCAAGTATGGAAAAAACTATCAGATGATTTGCTCCATATAACATGGCTGAAATCAATGCAGTTTGCTTATTATATCTGTGCAAGTAATGTAATTGTAAATACGAAGTGTCTGATCTTCCAAAGGGGATTTATCAAAGCATGTAAATGAAAAATATCAATGTCTTTGTTCATGAGCTTCCTTAAAAACTTTTCATATGCAGTCAGAAATATTTTCTGACCTTGGATAGTGAATTTTGTTGCTAACAGATCATTTGGAGAGATAGCTTTGATTCTTGTGAGAATTATTGGGAGGCTAAAACCTGAGCATATTTTCCCTAGTGTGACCAGATTCAAATAAACTGGAAGAATGCCAGTAAATCTGAGGTACATCTGATGTACCTCAAATTTAGAATATCAACGCACAGGAAGAACAATTTTGTCCATTGGTTTTTGTGTATGAAACTAAATGTCAAGCAAAGCTACAAATGATACAGTGCAAGTGGTTTATATACTGATGGAGTCTTTAATGTGTCTCTGAAGAACTAATACTTTATACAATGAGTGGCTGTAGTGGTTCTCTTGGGAATCAAGAAAGAAAAACCTCTCTGTTTTGTTCCTAGGCCTTGAATTAAATATTTGTTTATTTTAAAACTGTTTTTTGACTCCAGTGTTTTTGAAGAGCTGTTAAGAAAATGAGAGCTGTGGTGTACTTGAACAACCTCATCTTGGGTTACTGAGATTTAGCTGTATCAGTGACTTATTTCTGTTTGTTAATTGCAACATAACAGCAATTTTAATTAAAAATGCTTCCTAGTAATAGTCTGTCAGGCCTTTGAGGAACGGTAGATAATCTGTGTCCTCCAAAGGGATTAGCAAATGCCATTCTGGGAACTAAATAATAGTTTTAGTGTAAATGAGTCCAAAAGAAACCTGTCCAAAATCCAAAATATGTTAGAAATATGGAAACAAATCCAAAGCTTTTGCATTTGGCTATTAGCTCTCTTCATCAACTCAATGTTTAAAACTCAGAAACTCATATGTAAAGGTTTTTAACATATTATGGAGGAAACATCATGTGAAGGACTTTTCCAAATAAAGAGCACCTATGTAAGAGAGAGTAATCTCATCTAGAACCAAACTGTTGATACTTAACATCAAGAAGATTGCAAGAAAATTTTTAAATTGAGGAGCTGTAAGAAAGCTGTGAAGTATAGAAGACAATGTGATTTGGGATGACATCCTTACAGTTGAAGACTAAAATTATCCTAAGCACAGTATAGCTCAGAGAATGAAAGTAATTAAAAAGGAAATAGAACCTAATGGGTTGCCCTTTAAAAAGGGTGTCGAAAAAACCCCAGACCAAGGCATGGAATCAATGGAACACCAACTTCCATACAAATTTAGGAAGCTGAAAAAATGAGGGAAAACAGCTAGCTCTAGATCTGCCCAAATTTTAATGGAAGTTAAGCTACATGCTGCTGTAATAGCAGAATCAAAAACATACAGACAAGAGAAAACAAACCATGGCACTGTTGGAATAATGCTATCTTTTACAGAGTTTACAAGCAAATTACTAGTGAATGGCTCAGGGAGTAGCACAGTGGAACTTTATCAGGAAACAAAGTTTTATTATACAGGATTTAAAAGCAAAAGGCCCATTGGGCATGTGAAATAGAGATTGTATCTGGAAGGACTATAAACCTGGGTTTCATCTGGCCAAATGAAGGTGTCTAAATTTAGGTTCATTGTTTAGACTTCTCTCCTTTTCAGTCAGTGGAGATAAATGAGCATTCCCAGGTGAGTAAACCATCTCATTTTGAAAGAGACATCTAAAATAAGTTACATAAATTGGGTACTAAAAGTGACCAGTTGCTCTCTATTCTCTATAGAACATAAGGGACCTAGCTGAGATGCAGACACTTCCAAAATGGATGACATGAATCCTTCCTGAAATGGCAATGAAAGTAGGCCATGCAGATCTCAAAGTCTTCTTAAGTGCCAGGAGAAAAACTGAGGAGAAAAGTAATGCAAATTGACAGAAAACACAAATGAGTTTATTTTGCTTTTCAGGTCTTATTTCATGTTGTTGGTTTTAATTTTTTTTTTGTTTTGTTCCTTTGTTCATTTTCTTTCCTTTTAAGTTTAGAAAAAGCTGTATAAGCAAATGAAGAATTTTGAAGAAACTGAAAACTGGGAAATAGTTTCTGTTCCATATTTTTAAAGGAATATTCTGTTCAGTCCTTTTTGTATTTGATGTATATTACAGCTGAAGCAGTCCGTTTATTCACGTTATTTTAAATACTGGAAGTTTTTTAATATGTTAGAAAAATTGAGAGTGCAGTTTCAATAACAGGAAGATGATCTTAAAAAACAAGTATTCATGCTTTTTTTCTTTTTTTTCTTCTTACTGTATTAATTCAGTGTTTAGTGGAAATATTTCATACAGACTTGCATAAAAAGACATAAAGAGGTTTTAATTTAGAATGAGGTTAATCACTGAGCTGAAAAAGAGATACAAAACTTGAAAGAATTTGGCTTATAGAAAAAACTTGAGAATTGCTTCAGTAAAATCCCCAAATGAACAAGCTTTTGTTGGACAAAAGATTGTGATTATATTAAAATTGAGTATTTCTTCACCCTTTGAAATCCATGCTGCTTGAACTATTGTTCAGTAAGGCACTGGCTTATTTAAATTGGCATTATTACATGTAGCGAGACACTGTGAAAGAGGAATGTGTAATTTACACGTAACTTAAATCAGTCTATTTTGCAAAATGACAAGTCTTTTTTTTTTTTTTTACATTATAAGAATTTAATGCTTTTTATAGTGAGCAGATTCCTTTCACTTTGTTTTGTTCAGTGAAAAAACTGCACATCTCAATGGGTATTAGTTTGATTTATTAGGTCATGCTTGTGTAATCATGAGAAGAGTTTTTAAACCTTCCTGTAGTCTCTGGATACTTTTCTGATTACTGCATAGCAATCGAAGTGCTTTACAGTTAACAACAACTGCTGATGTGAGAACACTCACATCAGCCTGAGCTTTCCTCACTCATTGATGCCTTCTTTGTGTGTGGGCTAGAGTTTTGGCCATAATGAGGCCATTTTCTTACACTATGACTACTTTTGTCTTTATTGACTACTTGTCAATAAGATGAGCTGTCTAGAGTAGAACTCTTTAAGTAACTGGTAGTAGGAAAGACAGACATATTGACTAATTTTGAACTCTCATATAAAATTGAAGCATATTTCTTTTACAAAGCTGTTGGAGAAAAATGTCACTTATTTTTGCTTTTCATTGAATGGAAGATGTATCTTCTTATTTGAAGAATCCACAACAAATTTAGAAAACACCAGAAGAGATGAGAACTCCTCATTGATACAGAACTAGCCAATTTCTAGAGAAGCGTAATGAGTGATTTGCGTGGTTGCAACAAAGTGTCAATATGTGAGACTCATCCCTTATTTAGCCAGTAAGTTACTGTGTATTCTGACAGTCCTCCACAAAGACATAAAGACAGATTTGTTTTACTTTGATACAATAAGTTGTTTCCATAACTGTTACTTCTGAGAATTTTGTAGTGTAGTCATTTTTTCATGTAGTTTTTGCTGTATATTTCCTGATTCAAACTGCATAGAAGATACAATTGATAAGACTATTAAAAACAGAATATATACGTGAAGAAGAAAATGAAAGTCTTTTAAGTTGTGGTTTCCAAAAAGAATATTTTCTGTACTGTAGTTAAATGTTCTGAGCCCTTTAAATGTTTTTACCTGAAAAGATGCTAAAAGCAGTCTGTCAGAAAGCTCAGTGAAACACTAATTCTACAATATCCTGTTCAAGGCTGTCCTGCAGTACGTTTCATCTGTACATGTTTTTGGTCTGTAGTAATGAATGCAAATATGAACTAAAGAGAAAACATTTAGACTAACCTTTAAATCCCCCCTTCTCCAGGCTTTCTTAAGTATTATTTCAGGTTAAAATATTTGTTGTTGATCTGAAATAGCAGTTCTACAAGAAAAGAACCTTATATAACCTCTACCTTAAAGGTAGAGGCAGGAGATAAAAACCTGGGAAGCAAACGTATTTAGTCGTATACGTGTAAATGATTCCATATCTGTTAATAACTTCTAATTGTGGGTTTTGTTCAAGCTATGGTTTTTTATGTACATGTTTTTTAAGTTAGGTCTGCTGAAAGTTTTTACATACTGCAAATTTTTATTTGTGATATAATTTATATTCTTCTGTTGTATTATGTCAGCTGTATGAGTGCTACCAAAGCTAAAACAAATCCTGAGATTAGCAGTCCAGAGACTGCCTTGAATCTGCACAGATTATGGCTAGAAATGAACTTTCTTGGGAAATAGCTCGGAACCAACACATTTGGTGCACCAAGAAAAAAGCAAGAACAGTTAATTAGGTGTGTCATAAATGCAATTAGGTGTGTCATTAATCCTGGTGAAAAGTAAATGAAAACTGGAGTAAAAAGCTTTTCTGAACATGGATCAGAACCAGAATTGTTTGATTGTAGCTTCATGCTATTTCCTTGGGTCCTGGCAGTGATCGGGAAAAGTGACCAGTGAAAGGTAAAGAGAGTAAAAAGATTGGTGCCTGCCTCCCTCCCACTTACCTTTGAGGAAGTTGTAGCCTGCAATGAGTTTCCCCCTCAGTTTTCTCTTCTCCAGGCTGAATAGGCAAGTAATCTCAGCCACTCTTTAAAAGGCTTCCCCTAAGGCCCTTCACCATCTTGATTGCCCTCCTGTGGACACTCTCTCATGGCTTTATATCTTTGTTATATTGCAGCACCCAAAACTGCCCCCAGCACTCGAGGTGAGGCTGCCCCAGTGCAGAGCAGAGCAGGACAATCCCCTCCCCTGCCTGGCTGGTGATGCTGTGCCTGATGCACCCCAGGACAGTGTGGGCACTGCTGACTCACATTCAACTGGCTATAGACCAGAACCCAATGTCCCTTTCCACAGTGCTGCTCTTCAGCTTCTTGTTCCCCTACCTGTCCAAACATCCAGGGTTGCCCCATCCTAGGAGAAGACTCTGGCACTTCCCCCTGTTGAATTTCATATGGTTGGTGATTGCCCTGTTCTCTCCTTTCTTGGGGTCTCTGCAGGGCCAACAGGAGTCAACAGCTCCTTCCAATTTTGTGTCATCTGCAGACTTGCTCAGTATCCCTTCCTGTCCTGTTTACAAATCTTTTATGAAGATTTGGAAAGAGCACAGGGCCAAGGATGGAGCCCTGTGGAACCCCACTAGTGACAGGTCACCAGTCTGATGTCACCCCATTCACTGTAACCCCTTGTGCCTGAGCCATGAACCAGTTGCTCACCCACCCAGTTATTCAGATGAGTAGTGGGCATTTTCTCCAGAAGGAAGCAAGTTCTTCCAAATATTAATCTATTAACCAATATGTATAGTAGGAAGATTCAAAACAATGTACACTAAGTTTCTACATATTTTAAAACAGAGCTTTTTTGAAAAAGTGTCCTGTTATAGCTAAATTTAAACCCTAAAGAAGGTTTCATTTCTTCAGTATTCATGTAAATTATATACTCTAGTGTAGTGTATGACAACTTTAATTCTTCTACTGAAATCCTCCAGTGAGTCTCACATCACTAATTAGACATGTGTACATAAACCAAAGGCAAATGTAGACTGTTTTGGCAAATATATTCCTCCATTTAAACTGTCCTGACACATTTATTGACATTTCCATTACAGCTAATATGTATTGCTTATCAGTCTATAGTGTGTCTAGGAAACCCCATTTCATACATAATTTCTTACAATAATCTCAGAGTCAAAAAATTTTGCATAATTGGTGAAATAACAAATTCTTAATTTAAACCATCTTCCGTAGTGTTGCTAAAATTTGTTGTCAAGTTCTTCTTCTTTACCTTTCCTGACATTAGCTGCTCCATTTTACATACTTTTGTCCTTAGTTAAATTTAGTGGTGTTAGTACTACTGATTTTATTTGCATAGTGTATAAAGTAGATATTTTTCCAAGCATCAAAATAAAATATTAAGTAGCTGCTTGCAAACATAGATATATGTTTCTCATATGCAACTTATGCCAGTCTTAGGAGTTCCATCTCTCTACTTTGGCTTCATTTAACTGCGTTCTTTCCACACAATTTTCTGCTTTCATTGTTGTTTCATTAGCATGGAAAATTCCCTCCCTTTTGCAAAGTTTGGTTATCTTTTTACATCTTTTAAACTTTTGAAGCTCTCAATTAAAAATACAATGCACCTCTTGTAATTCTTTTATAGAATTTTTTTTTAATGCTTGATGGAGGCTCTTCTTTTTATCTTCAGCTTTTGGACAAGCAGTTTGGTTACTCCCTTTTTATGTTTTGTTTATGGTGAGTTTGTTTTGTAAATAATTCTGCACTTCGGTAGGTGCTCATTTATCCTATTTCAAATACACATTCTTTAAATTGTTTTGTTCTCTAGTCTTGGCCTTTTACCTTCCTTCTGTTTGAATGTTTGCAATAGCTGTTGTCTCTTCTGCTTGGAAATATCTATTGAATTATATTCTCAGTAGTTTTGGGTTTTTTTTTAATTTAAGAATTAATTTTTCAGTACCTGAAAAGTAAATGTCACTTTTCAAAAGCATTATTGCTTTGCCATTTTTGTAAGTATTTAAGAACTGGAATTTATACCTTTGCTTTTAATTAGTGGACAATGGCTATTTTCTCTCTTCATTTTCTTTGGACCTGTGGCATTTTTCTGGGACCTATGGTTAATGTGCTTGAACAATTTCAGATTTTTCCTACTCTAATTCCAAGTCTAAAGCAACGCCTCTCTTGTAATCTTGTCCAGTCTGCCCCTGAATATTTTCGTTCACTATTTGATATGCACTCATTTTTATTGACTGGGTTCATGCTTATATGATCTTTGCATAGAGAAGTGAAAAGTCTTGCCCTATAAACCGACAAGACAAGGAGCAGAAATTGACCCAAAATTGTAATTAGTGACCAAAATTCCTTTCCAGTTTTTAATTTTCAATGAATGTACTTAATGTTAATTTTGAGTAAAATCAAGCCAAGTGATAAAATATTGATTGAAATGTTAGACAATGTTACATGATTTTAATGTTTTCACAGTAAATCCAATTTAAAATGTAAGCACTTTCAAATGGACTTTAACATAACACGCACAATAAAAGTTAAATATGAATAATTAGAAAAGGACCTTTCCAGGCAGGTGCCTTGATACAAGGGCTGCCTCAGCTGCCCCTGGATGCTCCCTGGCCAGAGACAGTAGGAAAAACCCTGGCTACCAGGATGGGTACCTGGCTTCCCTGTAGAAGCCCCCACTGCTTCTGGTATCCCTGCCCACGGGAAGCTGCTAGGACACACTGTGCTCTGGTACTTTAAAAAAATTAATCTTAGAGTGTGATTTACTTTTATATAAAACAAGAATTGTGCTAGTTCTCTGAGTTCAACAAAATTTGCAATTTAAGCATCTGAAGTAAATTGGGGAACAGTAATATAATGAGAGAAAGTATGGATTCTAAGCCAACAAGTATACATTTATAAATCTGATATAAAAAGTGCTCACTTTACAGATGGGTTTCAAAGGCCTTCTCTCTCAGAGAGTTCTCTGCTTTCAAAAATTGCTTTATCAATCATTTCTGTAAGTTAGCCTGTAAATCGGTGTGTAAATTAAGTGTGGTATCTGTTTCTCTCTTTTGTTTTCTTTTATACCCTGAATGAATCCTCTACAAGGCAGATTCATTTGTTGTTTAGTTGCAGTGGAATGACTACAATTCCACAAACAAATTGGGTCTTAGTTAGCTGCACTTTGTCATAAATAATCTCTGAAGAGATTGGATTCCTCTCCTTGCCAAGGTACTTCAGCTGTACTTTAAGCTCATAGCTTCTTAAAAGGACTGAGTTATTGCTCAGTTGAACACCCACTGAGGATCCCACACTTGTCCTTATTCTCCTGTGTTGTAGCTGTCTCTATTTCCCTAAAGCATATTCAGGAAGGTTTATGGTAAAAGAAACTACTAGTCCATTTTTTTTGTTCTTTGTCCCATTTTTTTCTTATTCTACTCCATGATAAACAGCTCTTTCAGTGTATATTTCTTCATGATCTGGAGAGAAAAGCCATTTCCTAGATTGGTTAAGGGCATTTTCCATGCTCCGGTCACCTAATACTCATATTTCACATTCAGCACTAGGCCTTTTAAAATTTAACGTGGTGTCTGTACCAGCTACAGGAAATGTCCTTTACATTTTCATTTATAAATTTTACAGTTATTTCTTTTGCTATGTTATAGTAATTCTCTCTTCATTTCAGTGTAGGCTTTTCACTGTTTTTTGAAAAACAAATTGAAACTCAGTGGTTCTGTGGTGGCGATTGCTGAGGTGCTGAGAGCATGATAATGTAATTTCTGCCTTTTCCCAAGCTACCTTCTACAGTTTGTGTAATGGGTTGAGAAGCATCTGCAAAAGTATGGTAGCTCTGTTCTAGAACTACCTACTTCCAATCTGTGTCATTTCTGTACACAACAAATCCTACTGAACAGTCAGAACAAGGCTTTGTTTAGATGGGATTATATAACTATCCCAATGATAAAAATTGAACTGAATTATTCCCACAGTGTAGCAACCTCTAAGTCTTTTCATATAAGCAGGGAATTGTGCGTGTTTGATACATGGCATGTTTATATTTTGAGTTGCTTTGTATTTGATCTATTTTTCATTGGGAAAAAATTCCAAACAATATATAGAAGGATAGCAAACAATAGTATGCAGTCTAATTCTTATATAAAATTCTAGAGGAATGGAATAGCACAGCCCTCTATTGATGAATGAGCTAATGTTTGATGCATATAATGAGTATGGGGCTCATTTAGAAAACAAATGAGACACAGTTCTTGTCTCAAATCTGATCAGGTGAACAGATGCAAGTGTGGGGACAATATTGAATTCACTGCAGACAATATCAATATCAAATTCACTGCAGAACAGCATTTAGGAAAAAATAATTGAGAAAGTCATTAATTTTGTTAAGCTGAGGATGAGTATCAGGTGTGGCAGACAGAGTAGTATCTACTCAGACTATACAGTCCTTTAACCATGTTACCCACTGATCATAGACATTACTTATTAGATGTACCTAGCTTATAATACAGTATTTCAGTAGTTCAGAAGCAATGAAATTCTGTCATGCATCATATATGAACATGTTGAACTTAGGTACAAGAGTGGACAAATACTAGAATCACTACAAACAGTTATCAATATACCATAAATGAAATAAAAAGAGCAGTATCTATATGTTTCTTTTTCTTTCTTCTCCCATATTGCACTTCATATAGCTCAGGTTGCATTCTTGCTGTAAAGCACCTCAGCAGCCGTGTCAGATTGCACATGGGTGTGAGTAAGTAGAGCTGGATGTAAATGCATATAATTGTCAGAAGGAATCACCTGTCTGGTTTTATGTAGGATGAAGGTAGGTGTTAACAAAAGAGGCCTTTGATGGAAGACCTTAACAAAAGGGATTTGAAGAATATGTAGACAACCTATGGTGGATTGGATGGTGAGGAATTTGGCTCAGGAAAGCAGACTAAACACAGTGTTTTCAAAAATTTTATGACAGTGTTCCTAATCTAAATTTTGGAATGGCAACAGAGAAAGTCTCACCAAAAAGAGTCAAAGCCATGAGGTTTGACAACAATGGCCTTGCATAAAAATTGTCACCAAGACAGAAAGGATCGGTGAGAGAATAGCTCAAGTCCCTAATAATAGAAGTGATGAGTTAGTGAATGTCAGTGCTAGCTGAAATGTGTATGGAAATAAAATGATAGGTACTAGAGAGATATTTTTGGATAACTAATGAGGGGAGAGAGAGGAAAAACTATAGTCTATAGTCTTGAAAAATTAAGATAATAATAGTCGTAATAGTAAGGGGGAAAAGGGCAGAAAATTTGAAAGTGAAGACGAGAGACTCCTGTGTTTAAAGCGACAGTGGCATGCCTAAGAAGAGATATTAACCAGGTATGGGAGATCAGTCAGTGCAACAGGTAGGTTTTTGAGTCATTAGTAGATAACTTTATAAGCTCTGTGTGGAGAAAAGTGTTTGCAGTCACTGCAAAGTGAGAAGAGCAAAGTTTAGGGACCAGGCTCTAATTTATCATCATCCTATCAGAGGAAAAAATATTTTTTGTAACAGAGTATCAATAACTTTTCTGTATTTATGGCTCCCTTACTAAAGCTTGTGTCTTCTGGTTTGAAGCATGAGAGGAAACAGATGGGGATTTCTTTTGTCTAAGCCCACATACACTTCTCTTTCTTCAGTGGTAGTATAAGAAATATTATAAATTAAGTTTCTTCCTAATTGATGGAAGAATGCCTTTTAAAGTTGCTCTTATTAGATGTTTGAATTGATCCAGAGCTCTACAAAATACAAAATGATTGAATTATTCCTTCCTGAAAAGTGGACTTAGAGTAATGATGAGATCCAGTCAGAGTGCTTTAGAGAAATTAGCAAGCAGCCATAGCTTGTCTGGCAGTGGGATGTAAAATTTAAACAGAAAATACACAATCCAATGTCGAGGATTTCAGAGGAGTTGTGTCATGGATTTTTCATAGACTCACAGCATGCTCCTTTTTATTAATTAAACAAATAGGTTAAACAGAGAAAAATCTATTATTGTGAATAAAGAAGCAGGATGGTTTTAAAAAACCTACTGTGAACTTTTTAAATTAAATTGCTCTGTTATTTATGTGGTAAAAAAAGGGATTTTCCCTATTTAAATTACACATTGCAAATATTATTTTAATTTTATTAGTTTTAATACCTTGCAAAATATTTATATGAGGTTATGAATAATCGTTATGTATATTAACAAACTAGGAATTAATTCTGAATATTATATACTCCTATTTTATCCATGTAGTCTGTGATATGCATAGTGCTCATTGGAGGTAATGATTATTTACTTTCTACTGAATATCATAGATATTAAATATCCATGATATTTAGGTATCAGACTTCTTATGTGCATAATTTTAAAATGTATTTTAATAAACAGTAAAGGTATTTGTCTCTTATATGTTAAGATGAGATGGGCAGAATGATCTGGTGGAGCAGTGTTTGAGATGAGCAAGTTCTCAAGTTCTGAATGTTGGTTTTCCTTTCTTCCTTAATGTCATTGTGAAACTTCATACATAACTCATATTCTTCAGTTTCTTTGTGCAATATGGATAGTGACAACTGAGTAAGAGCAACCTAATTTTAATAGGCCTTTGAATCTGTTGATGGAAAAAGTTTACTCCTTTTTTCTCAGGTTTATATTATTATACTTTTTTCAAATTTCCTGATGTTAAAAAGGAGGACAGGGGCATACTCATTTCTCTTGCTGTGATATGGAACTTTGGTGTGATTACTGCTCTCTTTTATCATACATACCTATTTTAGAAAGTACCTGTCAACAGAAAAAAAACCAAACCAGAAAACCTACCTTGGATCACTTCTGTCAATTTCTCCAATTTAATTAGAGAGAAGATCACAAAATTTGGTTCCAAAGTTTTTGACAGTGAATTTTTTAGGATTGTATTTTCTTTGTACTATGGAATATAACTTACATGTTGTCCAGCCACCCTAACTTTCTGCTCTGTAGTTCTCCAGCAACTATATGTAAGATAAGTTCAAACATATTTTCAAAATTCTCAGTTCTTTTTCCATTATTTTAATTTTTCTTGGTTTTTTGCTAGGCTCCTATAGGGAGTTAATATAAATTGACAGATGAAGAATTCACATTGTGTACATTTTTTTTTTTAAGTAGATTTAGTCTTCTAATAATTTTGTAAGAATGTGAACAGTGGAGACCCATGGTTATTTAAGTATTAATGATGTTTTAATGGTAGGATTTTTCTTCTCAGTACAGTTAAGTAAAGAAATATGGAAATAGTAGCAATAATTCTTTGACTATCTCACATAAAACTTGTGTTAGTCAATAGGTTTAGGGTGACACTAATAGCATTCTTATATTTATTTATTGTCATAAATACGTTCTTGAACTGTACTGTAATGTTACATATAATTCCATTATATTTGAGGCATGTTTATGTTCTTTACACAGGGATCTGTATTCTTTGCTTTAGTATAAATTTAAACTCAGATTTTTGAAATTGTTTGGTAACCACAGTGGGGCCACAATTATGGAAACTACATCATCTGTCTAATTTTCTAAACCCAGTTACAAAACCAGTCAGGCCTGGAAATTTGTACTGAGAAATCACCATTATTAATGCTTCTCACTGCCCTAGTAACCTCTCTATACACTGACTGGTACTCATCAGCTAAACTCAACATCCATGCTGAAAATGTTTCATCTTTTTAGCCGTTTGGAGGCTTCCAAAGTGTAACACACAGACCTGTCACGGTGGCATATTGAACTTTGGGCATGTCTTAGGCTCTCACTTAGGCTCTCATGCCTATATCTGAATTAGGTACATGGTTGCATTATGCAAATGTGCTTGAATGTTTTAAAGAACCTTTTCCCTAATTGCCTTAGTTATTGAGAAAATTTATTCAGGGTCATAATTATTAGACTTCTATAATCACAGCAGAAACTGATCCATGAGGACTCTTAATAGCGTGTTGACTATTTCTTATCTCGGTTGATTCCCATGATACCTTACATTTCCTGGGTAATATAATCTCCTGGATAATGTAATCTCCTGCATCCTATATTTATAATATTTAAATATTGCACCAATAATACAATGATATATGTTAGGAACCTCTCTGTACAGCTTTCTGAGCATCCCCATATGGTTCCTCCTTGTGTGTAACTTCAATTAGTGCTGATTTCTGTCCTCTGTACAGTTTGACTTTTTCTTTTTTTTCATCTAGAGCTCTTACAGTTGACCACATGTGGTTTCTGTTTATAATAGAAAGTATTATATCATGTCGATGTCAGACATGCACAATTAGTTGAATTCATCTCTTTTGATGATATTATTAGAGCCATTGTTAAACAGAAAACAACGTAAAAGAAGAGAATATATTTTGCTTGTCCCTGTAGTTGCATGGATTCCTGAATTTATTGTCATGATTTTATTTTTATAAGCTTTAGCATTTAAGCTAAAATAAATAATAATGTCACATGCTGGAACAGCCTTTGCAAAAATAGTACATTCTCAGATAGAAAGATAATGAAATGTCTACATCTTGAAGCATTTTTTATCTATATTATATTATTTTGGAAGAACAGCACTTTTATATAGTATAACCTTTAAGAGTTTCAATTTCAAAGATTTATCTTGACTTTTCATACACCTTTTCCTATCTAATAATTTAGTTTCCATTTTTGCATTTTAGGAAACATAACATGAATATATTTCAAGATAAAAAAAATCCAAGAAACTTCTTTCTTTTCTGTTATTGTCATTTTTAGTTTTTAAGAACAGGAGTGAACTACTTTCTAGGCTTTACAAGCAGGTTGAATCTTCTCTGGTGTGTGGGTGTTATTAGTATTTTTAACAGTCTCAACAGTTACTAGAGTTGTTTTAATGCCACAGAACAGGGCTTGTTAGACTCCTACATTGCTATGAAATAAGCGGTAAAAATGTCTAGATTACTTAGAAAAGTTGCAATTGCATAGGCAGAGCGTAACATTTGTCTGCAATCTTTCTGGTTTTGATAGAATTAACAGTATGATTTTTAAACCTAAATTATGCAGATTCAGACTACTCTACTGTAGTACCAGGCAATATCTTATTTGGGAACATTCTCTAGCATTTCAGTTTCTAAAAACTAATTTTTGTTGAGTATTTCTTTATCTTGTCATGCTACTTGTCATTGTGTGAGGAGATGCTACTGCAAGTTTGCTGCCTTCTGCTGTAACTTTAGTGTCTCCAAGGCAATACCATTTGACCATTTCACTTTTAGAGTTCTTCCTGTTCTCCCACAACACCCATGTAAAGGCCAAATGCATTTGGCTTGATAATAAATGTGACTGTATTGCCTAAAACAGAAGGAACTGTGCTTCAGTGGCTATATAAGAAGCATGGGATATATATGCAAATGAAGTATATAAAGTAGGTGGTGTGAATGATCCCAACTTGAAATTTTCAGTTTCCCAAGGTCAAACCCTTAGTATGTTGTCACCTTCAATTAAAATACATACTGATGCATTGGAACAACAGTAACACAGCATGCTATTGTTTTCAAAGATAAAATATAGTAGTTCATGCTTCTTTGAAGTTTTGAGTGAAACCACCAGTCCTTCATGAGTGTTTTCTTTTGCAGTGGACAGTAGGAGAATCTGTAGTTGAGCATCTGGAGAGACAAGTGAGATGTATGTCTCTGATTTTCAAGATTCTGTTGGAAATCAATTGCTGCTGATTTTTATCTAGCATCTTGCCCTTGGCTCTCTCAAGGAGGTCCCAAATGATCCATCAGTACAATCCCAGATGATCCATCAGGACAATCCATAAGGAGACTGTTTGTGGTGGCTGTCTGTTTGCACTGGTGACACAAATAGCCCACAGCTTGCAGATAACCTCAATGAGGTAGATAAGGACAATCTCCGTTAGATATAAAGTTACAGAAGCACAAACAGCATGGAAAAAGCTGTCAATTAGTTGTGACTACTTTGACTAATAGGAGAGAGTGGGATAATTGGATATTTCATGTGGATTTAATGAAAATGGAACAAATGACTGAATTTCAATGGCAAGTTTTTATGAAAGACTTTATACTGAAAATGATAAGGGGAGAAAAATTGATAAAAATATTAAACAACTCCAACCATTTGTTTTGTGGTTTAATGAGTTGTAGGTTATACGGGAACCTCAAACATTGCTTGAACTTGGTTGTGGGGGTGCATATCCAGTATAACAATATTGATGCATAAATGTAAACATGTGATGCATCCCACTGAAAGCAAATACATTCTTTTGGTTAATGGTCAAAGTAGGCCACCTTAGCCATCTAAAGAGAGCCCTGTGGGGCAAGTTGGTAGCCATGAATGAGCTGCAGCCAGCACAAGGGCAGACAAGGGAGGACCCCCCACTGCGGCAGGACCCATGGTGACACAGACTCCATGGACATGCTGCTGGAAGGTCAAACCCATATGAAGGAGACAGGAGTAGCAAGAACTTGTGAGTCTGCTCAGGGTGCCTTGTTGCTTGTCTGGCATTTTAACAAAAATAGCTTGCTTTTATCAGTAACCAAATAATTCTGTCATCTCTATTCCTTTTCCAGTTGAATATGTACTTTCGTCACCAAAGTAGTCTAGGAAAATCATCCTTTAAAAAGAGGAAGGACTCACTCAAAAGTCAATTTACCTCATCTGGAATAGATAGTTAACATAGCTGGTTTTAAAGCCTCTGCAGTGTACTGCCTTTACCAGTTCAATTTGTCAAGAAAACCGCACATAGCTGTAAAAAGAGCTAGCTTTCAGTCACAAGATTCTCATCAGTCCATTTAAAAGTATGAATTAAAAAAGACATTTCTTAATCTTCAATCTTCTGTCTCTCTCTATATGAACACAACTTAGAAAATTAAAATAAACACATCTAATCTTGCATTCACCTCTCATACAGCTAAGAAAGGATTTTTGTTTTCTGTTCGATGCACCTTGACCAGCGAAATTTGAAAGTTTTCAGGCATTTATGTGTAGAAGATTTTAACTCCAAATGCAATTGTTTAAGTTTAGGTTTTTGTCCTCATTCGTGGGTTGGAATGTGTATTGGAAGTCTAGCTGAATAGAGATGTAGTGGTTTGTCAATTGTTGTAAGATTTGGAAAAAAAAGCTTTCAATTTTGTTTTCAAAAGGGAGTTACTTTTCAACTTCTAATAATTATTGATGTGTTGATGGAAGAATCACCTCTCATTGTTTCTCAGAAAATAGAAAGTTCCTTAGGAAATACAGTAGAGCATATAAGCCTTGCAGACATGGTCTCAACAGATCTGCATTCCTCTTATGAGGACTACATTTATTTTCATGAAGCCCATTGACAGGTAGATAGACTGAATGTAAATGGATGTGCATATAAGCTCTTCTGTCTCAGCTGGGCAATTAAAACTTAAGACAGAATATTGGATTCTTTAAAATTCTTTATTAAAATCGAGAAGTGACAGAACATTGACAATTTTTGCTTTTGATTGCTTTTGATTTCAGTAAGAGATGAAACTGTGGAGACCAAAACTTTTGGAATACTTGGTTTGCTTCCTTATCAGGAGTAAATATCACTAAATATAATTTTTTTTTTGCTAGTGATATTGCCTACAACCAGGGCTCTTTAGAAAATGCAGTTTATTATTGATTTTATTTTGTTATTCTGCTTGAAAATCCAGAGACAGAATGTGTCAACAACTTGTTCCTGCTATATCCAAACAACCTCTTTTTGAAGATATTGTCAAATCAAGAAGACTTGTGTGTTCATGGAATAGGTCCAGATTAGATTTTCAGGTATTATGGTAAATTGGTAAGGAAGTGTTTTTATTGATTGTTCTAATACTTTGAAATGCTCTGCATGTTTGCCCATCTTATTGCTTTAACTGATTATAAAATTGCATAAGTAACGTACAAGAATCATATTTCATAAGTATCCTTCGTCATTTTGACTTGCTTTACTTGGTTCTCAGTTGCCATTTACCAAACTTACAAGAGCTTTATATAAATAACAGTGGCAGAAGATTGGACCCTATTAAGGTAAAAATACATATGTTTATATTAAAATAACAAAACACAAAATCGTATTACTTCATGGACTCCATACCTATTTTCAGATTTCCTTTTCAAGTATTTGGGTACCAGGCATTTCAGTTAAGCCTTTTGAAGTTGAATTATCTTGTCCTCTGAATAACTTTTTTCTGATGGGCCTTTTTAAAATGTCAGATGTTCTTTGATTTCAGTGAAATGTTTGCCTTCCTTTATATAGAATATATACGATGAGTAAAATTGAATTAGTTAGAAAAGGCATTTATAGTAAAGATGTATTTGAGTGGAATTTTAAAATCAGCTACATTATAAGCTGTCCACAAGTCACAATTCTGTCTCTTCCTTCTAGTGCTGTTACACATCAGCTAATAAAACTTGGATTATTCTTCTGTCCTTAGAGTTAAATTTCAGAAGTATAGCAGATAAGACATTATTAGGCATTAAGTTTTTGCTTATGGTCTTCCAAACCTGATAGTACTGAGATTTTTAGGATATGTCTTTTGAACCAGATATTTCCTGGGGTGGGCCTTCTACTAGAACAGCCAGTAAAGAAAAAGTACCTACCTGGTTTTGATTACCAGCATGTTGGAGTTGTAAGGTTTATCTGGTACTCACTACAGTTCTTAAAATAGGCTGTTAGCATCAAGGCTAACAAGAATGGTGCAGATATAAAATATAAAATGCAGATGAGGCAGTTTTATTGAAAAATAATGGGGATTTCGGAATCAAGAATGAAGTCTGTCAAAATTTTAGGAATGGGGAAGTAATGGTCATTAGGAGGATTTTGATGGAAAATTAAAGAAAGAAAAAAAAAGACAAGTATTTTGTGAGCAAAGTTCAAGTCTGATATAATGAGAGTGATCTGAGAAGAAGAAAAAAGTCTGTCCTAAAATATCTGTTAGGAACATTTGCCTAGTTTTATCTACCAGTTAAGAAGAAAGTACTTAAACCAAAGCTAATTCTCATTTGGATGACATTTCAATAAAAAATAGTTATAGTGAATCTAATTATTAAACTTAAATCATAATATTTAAATTATTCTAGCCTCAATTGGTATCTCAGTTCCAGCAGTATTTAAAATTTATGAAAAAGCCCCCCAGAAATACATTTAATATAGAAAAATTATCATGCTGTGTAAAATTATAGGATCATAAAAATATTATTTTTTCTCTTTAGAAAGAGAAATGGACTACTAAGCTACTTATTTCAATATATTTGTTTGTTTTCTTAGTTTGAAACATATGCCAGCTGCATGTTAATCCACAGAAAACTGTGGATGTACCTAAAATCTTACGTCTCCATCAAGGCAAATGAGGTTATTTAAAACTTTCCCTCTTAGGACATGAGATCCTATGAACGTCTGGTTGCTGCACTGATGAAAAGATTTTCTTCAGACTCTCCTGGATCTGCTGAAAGTAGCAATATTAATAAAAACATGCTGGCACATATTTTGGTTTTGGTCAGCATCCTTGCTGGGTACTGAGTCTGCAGCAGGCTTGCTGCTAATGTGTTCTGCATTTTCACTGCTGATACCCTTTGATGGCTGTGCTGTCTCACACTGCAGCCCAGCATTCTTTTGCCTGGGGAGATATACCAACAATTCTAAAAAACTGCTAAAAGTCTTTTAAAGAAGTGGTTTTGCTGAAGGACTGAATTATTAAATATAAGACAAATCTCAAAAGACAAATCCACTCATTAACAGTTTTATAGCTTAATCATTTACTTAAGAGGTGGTGTTATGCTAGGCTGTAAGAGTCAGGTGTAGACAGTATAAATTGCATAAACTAATAAAATAGCTATTTTAAAAATATCTAATTTAAATGGACAAGCTGGTTTATTTCTTTAAGCCTTGCCTTATAAAGTCTTGAAAGAAAAACATGGACTTAAAATTTTGGCATTCAGCATTCTGACATTTTCTGTTCACACATGTTCTTCAGTGTATAAGAGTAACTTTATTTTCTTGCAGAGTGTGTAAACTGAGGCATAGCCCCCAGTAATAAGGCAAGGAATGTTTACAGCATTTATGAATAAAACTACATCAAAGGGTAATTAGGTAATTATAATGGTACTTTCTTTTAGAGAGCTAATTTAAAAAACTCTATTGCTCCCAAGCTTAATTATTTTAGTAATGCTAACATGTTAGCAACCTCAAATTTGATGCAGCCAGCTACAGTTAAAAAAAAAAAAGTAAGTATGAAATTTGAGATTTCTATGTCATATCCAAAAGGAAACTTTACTGAATTTTGATCTTAATAATTTTCTTTTTCATGTACTTTTTAGCTCATAACCAGATATTGTGAATTTTTTTTAATGATTATCTGCTCTTGTACCAGATGTGATTTCCAGAGTATTTTGATGCATTGTGTGGTAGTTGCACAAGCTGCTGCTCACCGTTATTTCAGAGGTGACAGGCAGTGATGTATCAGCTTCCATTGACAAACTCTGTTATTACTTGTGTATTTGTGAGGGCAATTCTTATTTTTGTCTTTAGCTAGCCAGTCTATTGCCATGTCAGTGCTGCAGAAAGAGTGGCATGCATGCAGTTGTTGCAAGTTGATGTTTCTTTGTGACATCACCCCTTTAGTTATAACTAAATTAATAAAATAAGTTTTTGTTTATTTTTTTACAGGTAAAGCTTAAGCTCTTTGTAAACATTTCTTCATCTTATTATAAACACTTTCCTGATATCAGGTCACTCTGATAAACAGGAAAGTGCAAGAGAAAAAAAGTTTTCATAGTTTCTATACTAGGACAGTTTTGTCATCTTTACCTCATCTAAATTAATAAGTAGAATTTTAGGTTGCCAATCTTGTTTGGTCAATTTTTGTTGATGGTGCCAGAATTTCATTACTTATTAAAGATTTCTCATGGTTCTATAAACACCTATCTCTTCTCGTTTTCCCAGTCACAGATAAAATCAGAGAAGATCAAACCACAGTTTTGTGATATCAGAGTATGTCTTTCCTGTGTGCTCTAAAACGGTAGAAAAAAAATTAGACAGCATTTCAGGAATAATATTTTTAAATTTCTGATGCTTAACTATTTAAGCCATGGTGATAGAAAAAAAACAAACCATAGAGCAAAAGATTAATTTTTTTCTTCCCCCTGAAATCAGCATCAGCCTCTTGGCTCACCTTACAGAAAAATGTTCATGTCCCATCTTTCCATTCTGTGATCTGATGATAACACTCTCACTGATGTCAGTTAGGGCCATGATATTAATACGTAGAGAACATATTTGAATTCTTTTTCCATGCAAATTCAAGAAGTGAGAGAAGCTCTGAAATCAATGTGTAACAGTATGGATTGCTTAACTCAATGTGATCACTGATAACCATTTTGATGATGCTTACATTCATCCATTCTCAAAAATACTGTTAGCTGTATCAGCCTAGAAAAGTGATTGTCTTTTTTTTTCTTTTCCTGTAATTTTCACAATCCTAGATTGTATATATCAGTGAAAAGGACTTAATATCTTTATTAAAACCTTAGTATTTGCATTATTTATAATGATAGAAATATAACATTGAAACCTGCAAGTTGTGAAGGATAAAAATTCATGTTTAAGTAGAATAACTAAATTACTCCTTTGAAGAGCCAATAAAATTGAGAAGCATTCACTGTAAAAGTAATAAAAACTTATGAGTCCCATTTTATTAAAACTACTATCCTCCTTCCTGATGGAGCTGGGTTACTTAAAGGATAGATTAGTGGCATTTTATGTCTTGCAAGGGGTTTATGTCTAAAGTGAGGTCTCCTGAAATTAATATAATCATTAATACTACTAGCTGAATTAATCTATTAAATATTTTTAACTCTTTGAGTACCCACATACCTTGATTGAGCTATAATGAAGATGTGTTGACAGACAAGGAAAGAAACAGGACAGTGATGTGTAGGTGGACACTGACTTATATGGAACAGATAATGGAAAAGAGTCAACCATTGTGTACAAACTGCCCACTGTTGGTATGAAAGGGAGGAGAATGAGGTCCAGAGGACAAATGTTTTTCTTGGTTTGAAAGAGAGAAAAGCACAGGAAGTTAAGAATAAAAGTATGTGTCATCTCACACCAGTAAGAGTTCTTTTTGACACCGGTGATCAGACGCCTACCACTGAATTGAGTTTGCATGACCAGGTTTTGGTAGCAGGGGGGCTACAGGGATAACTTCTGAGAAAAGTTGCAAGAAGCTCCCCCCATGTCCTACAGGGCCAATACCAGCCGACCCCCAGGATGGGCCTGCTGCTGGCTGAGGCTGAGCCCATCCATGGTGGTGATAGTGCTTCTGGGATAACAGGTTTAAGGGGAAAAAACTCAGCTGGAGAAAGTAGCAAGATTGTGTGAGAGAAGCAACTCTGCAGACAGCCCGGTAAGTGAAGAAGGAGGAGGAGGTGCTCAGGGTGTCAGAGCAGAGGTTCCCCTGCAGCTCATGGTGCGGACCCTGGTGAGCCAGGCTGTCCCTCTGCAGCCTACAGAGGGCCATGGTGGAGCAGTGATCCACCTGCAGCCCATGGAGGACCCCCCACCGGAGCAGGTGGATGCCTGAAGGAGTCTCTGACCCTCTGGGAAGCCTGTGCTGGAGGAGGCTCCTGGTTAGATCCATGGAGAGGAGCCCATGCTGGATCAGGTGTTGTGGGAGGCCTTGTGACCCCATGGGGGACCCACAGTGGAGCAGTGTGTTCCTGAAGGACTGCACTCCATGGAAGGGACACACATGGTGCAGGGGAAGAGTGTGAGGAGTCATCTCCCTGAAGAGGAAGGAGTGTCAGAGACAATGTCTGATAAATTGACTGCAGCCTCCGTTTGTGTTCCCCTTACACCACTGGAGAGGAATTGATAGAGAATATGGGCCCAGGAAGTTGATAGAGAAAGTCTAGGAAGATGGGAGAGGTAGGAGAAAGGTGTTTTAAGATTTGGTTTTACTTCTCATTATTCTACTTTGATTTGATTGGTAACAAATCAAGCTAATTTCCCCATGTTGAGTCTATTTTGCCTGTGATGGTATTTGGTGAGTGATCTCTCCCTGCCCTTATCTCAACCCCTGAGCCTGTCATTGTATTTTCTCTCCCCTGTTCAGCTGAGGGAGGGGAGTGATAGGGTAGCTCTTGTGCCTACCTGGTAATTCAGCCAGGGTCAGCCCAACAAAATTGCTTGAGTAGTCAGAAGTCTTCTCTTTCAGGCATTCAAGAAATGTCATTGAAAACTACACATTATAAAATATTCTGGTGTATATAAAATGACCAAAGGAAAACTGCAAAATTCTTTTTGATCTGCTTGTGTACCACATAACATGAAAAGCAGAAAGGGTTCATTTTTCTAATGAATAGAACCGCATTACCAATTTTTCTTCAATGGGACCTTATTTTTTGGCTTTGGTAAAACATACAAGCACCTTCTTTTAAAAACTCTTATTATCTGTAAATAGCAATATAGGAAGACAGACTCAAAGAAAATTGTTCTGAATGTGCAGCAATTACCCAGAAACTGGAAGTTTCTGCACTATATTGAATTTCTTTGCTGTTCATTATAAAATCTAGCAAATATCTGTCTATGATATTAATATTGTTTTTTGAATAAAATTGCTTTTAATACAACAAGAAAGCATACAAAAGAGAGCTATCATTTAAAACCAACTAAGTAATGGCTTGAATTATGTAAAGGTGCTTTTTTATTTGGCTAAAGGTGAAGAAAATTCTCATCAAAAATCTGGTAAATTGTTGAGTCTCTTATCATTGATTAGGATTCATTTTGTATTATCAGAAGATCTTAGAAACTGTCTTCTGTGTCTTTTAACATGTAAAAACATGATGTCATGAAATTAATCTTTAGAATCAGTTGGTTTTCTGTCAGCCCAGTTTGTACAAGATGAGCAGTAGGAGCTGTCAGATAAAAGACAGAGTTCCAAAATGCAGCAGATATTCCATAGGTAATAATGAGATTTCAGTTCCTCCTGTCTGTATCACTTAAAATCACAGTAAATAAGCTCATGCAGGCAGTTGTAAAAAAAGCACCTTTGATATACATAGCAAGTTTAAAATTTTGAATTGTTTACTCTGTGTGTTTAAAAATATTTTAACCCATGAAAAATATTAAATACTCTTTTGTATTAAGAAGTAATGGCTAGGAAAATAGCCCCTTTCTGATAAAAGAAAATTTATATTTAAATTATTTCAGTACTTAAAAAACTCATGGTTCATTAAAGAGGGAGCAAAGATATCTAAAATTTATCATCTGTATCTATTGAACCTCAAAAATTTGTGGCTAAAGTGTTCTGCCAGATTTCTTTGCCTAATATGAATAATTAGATGTGTCATCATGAAATCTGTGATAATATTTAATGTTATTATGTAAAATTCACAAGCATTTTCATTAGCTGATGTTCCAAATTTGAGTTGCTTCTTACTGGAACACATGGCTTTCTGATTGCCACTAAAGTCCTTTAGTAAACTAGGTGTAACACTATGACTAGGTCAAAATATAACTTATGACTAGTTAAAAGCAAAGTAGGTACTTCATTAGGTACAGAATGTTATTTATGAAGTGAGAAATTTGAGATAATGTTTTCATCATATGAAGGATTATGGGCATGCTTCACTATGAAAGCAGCATTTTCTGAAAATTAGGCACCTTGAAGGGGAGTCAGATTATACTCTCAAAATTCTGGCTTTCTTGGCTTTTGGATATATGCTGCTAATGGTAGAATCCCACCACAGTTTGATGTTATTCAAAAAATCAGGTATTAAAAAGAATAGTGCAGTTACTTATGGCTTAATACTTTGTTTATTTTCTTGATGAATTTAAAGGTCAGTACAGGTTGGCATGAAATGAAATAGTAGGCTGAAAACAATGGTCAAAATGTAAAAATCATATGGAACAGTTTGGGCTACAAGGCATGGAATCAGTTGTTGGGTAAGGAGATATGACAACAATAGTGACAGGGCTATGGATAATACCTACAGTTGTGCAGCATAATATGAGGAGAAATTTAGCCATTAGTAGAGCTGGAAAATATTGTATGTTGTCAGGAATTCTGCCCACATCTAAGGGACAGGACTTCCTATGGTAATGATAGCAAAGTTTGATTCTTTGTGTCTTGAGAAGACAGGATGAGTATCCTTTCCTCCAGGGTGCTTTTTCACGTAATTGATTGTCTGTTTCTTAGCCTGTTCTTAGCATGTTCTGGCAGTACGTTGGAGCCACACAGTTTCCAGGAGTGGGAAGAAGAACCAGTTAGGGCTAGAGATGTGTTTTATGCTGGGGAAGACAGGAAGCTGTTGAACAACATAATATGGGGAAAAATAGTTCTGTTAGCTGGTATTTAAGGCTTTTGAGATTTCTTTGGTTATTCTGAAAATTGTTGGGAAGTAGGGCTAAAACTTGAAGAAATTGCATTTTAAATACTTTTACATCTACTTAAATTTGTGGACTTTTTGGTCAAATAGAGGAATGTGTCTTTCAAACTGTCTTACTGTATAGACTTGCCTTCTCCATTTTGCCATTGCTACATTGTATTTTGCTGTCCTTCCCTTCTTCTTTCAACATGGATATCTTCTACTTTTCCACTTTGAACTAAATGGAAGATCTTTGGGGTTTTTTGCACTCAGATGTTGTCCAGAGCTAGAAGCAGGTTTCCTGCAAAGTTACAATGTACCCCTCTAGGCATCTCAGCTTCCTCCCTGTTTTCCCACATTATCCTTCTCCTTGGCTATTCTAAATTCTTTTCTCTGCAATCTCCCACAGCAGTAACTCCATGTCTTCCCCTGGTTGCTACTGCTTTGTAACCACTACAATACTTCTAGTTTCTGTCTAACACATCGCATAATACCCACCACCATGCTGGGAGTTCCAACCAAAGGGAAGGAGCTATGACGTGGCTCCTCTGGCCCCAGCAAAATCCATGTGGAACATAGAATGATTCTAGTTATTCTATAGTCTTCTCCCATGAGGGTATTTAATTTCAGTGTTGTTTAATTTCAGTGTCTCCCCTGCTGCTGATTTTCCTACAATTGCACAAGATTTACACTGTGAAACTTAGTACAATGACATTATATACTCCTCTGCTAAATTAGGTGAAAATTGTTCAACAAATTAAAAGAAAATTTTCAGACAGGTAGATCTGTGAAGGTAGGCAATGCAATCATATAAGAATTGATTCCTTTTTTACTTCATAATCAAATGCTATCTATGTATCTATTGATATGTCATTTTGGCTTAGGTTTCTTCAGGCTGAAAATTGCCCAAAGGTACAAAAAATTTCAATGATAGTTTGAATACACAGCTACCCTGTTATGCTTTTCAATAAACATTTTTGGCTGTTGTTTACCTAGTTTAGGTGAACAATCCTTATTTGCTTAAGCTAAACTACAATGGAGTTTGTAGGGCAATTTTTTTCCTTACAAATTGGATAGGGGACTGGTGGGCAGATAGGAAAAACTATGCAATTGTGTGATAACTTTGTTAAAGCTGGATACCAAATCAGGTGAATTAAACACCTATTAGGAAAATACAAGCATTAGAGGGATGAAAAAAAAATCAAGACTAGAACCAAAATCTACAGATAAATGCATGAGGCTGCCCACAAATCTAGAAGGTCTGGTCATCTGACCAGAGAGCCTTCAAAACTATTTTGTTATTTCAGTCTGTTAAAAGCATTTTAATAACTATAAATATATAGGCAGCTGTTTTTCAATTTTGAGCATTTTGTGAACAATAAACAGTTCACAAAAATTTGGTGTGATAGGTAAATTGTTCCCTTTTTCATCACTTTCTACCATTAATGGAAATGATGGGAAAAAAAAGATTATTTTTCCTTCTAAATTATGGAGTAGAGTATTCTGTTAGAGAAGTAATTTTTAGAGCTTTTTTATCGTTCTAGTTCTCAGTCGTTTCACCTGACAAAAACCATTTATTCTGTGTGTTCATTCACTTTATTTTATTTTTTGACATTGGTCTCTGTTGTGATTCACATGTGTGCATATTCTTAGATTTCCTTTGTGCCTAAATATAGTAATATCACCTGTTCTTAACCTATTTTCCCAGGTTATACCCTTGAAGATTCACTTTGAAGATTCCTAGAATAAACTCTTCCTTTAGAGCTAAAAAGTTGACCTGTACTCCTACTTTGCTCTAGTTATCACTAGTATGTAGTGAACACCAGACAGGAGTACTTTATAGTAATTTTGAGGTGCTGACATTTGCTATATATTTTTTCAGTGGTATGTGTACGTGACTGTCGCCCCTCTCTTTAGCTTTCAAGTGACATTTGTATTATGTCTTCTCCATCTGAATGCTGTCTTGTCTGGGAAGAGTAATCATAATCTTAGTCATAGTAATAACTTTTTTATAATACTTCATTTGAACATAATAGAGACTTGGATGAATATATGTTATCTTTCCTTGTCATTCAGCTATGATCCAATCGGTCAGATAGAGACATAATCTCTACTGGACAAATTCTGCACAAGGAGAAAATTTAATACAAACTGAAAATCATGCTCCCTGGCAAGTAGCTGGCACAAATATTAGGTATCAAATAAATTAGAAAGTCTTTTCTCATCTACCTCAGGACTTTTACAGACCTATAAAATTATCTTTATATATTTTTCTAAATCACTATATAAAGCACATCTCCATAAATTGTGTAAATCTAGTAACTGTAAATCTACAAAAGGTATAAAAATATATTATTGAAATATTAATGAAATGAGGCTTGATGCAGAATTATAGTAAGCTCTTGTGCTTCCCTGAAGAGGCAAGAGCTTTGAAGAGAATCTACCTTGACCTTCTCTTTATAAAGTGCTCCTGAAAAAGACCAAAAGGTTTTTACACTCATAAATGCAGCATATACTGGGTAATTATTTTATTGATAGAGGAAAAAATAACCCAAACGCACCACGTAGCTGGCTTAGGCAAAACAATATAAACAAGGTTTCAGTATTACTCTTTCCACGTACAGCAAGTAGGTCCTTCATTCATGGTTGGTTTCAATACTTCTTGACTTTCTGGGATTAAGAAACTTTTGAATCAATGTCTCTGATCCTTACTAATTTTCTTTCTTCTCCGATGCCTGGTTGCATGTGCCCTGTTCCCTTGACATGCTGTGCTCTGCCTTGGGACCCTCCGTCCCTTTATGCTCACTTGGCCACAATGATGGCACACTATTCTCCTAGCTCCATATAATTTTATCTGACTCACTCTGCTTGAAGAGACAAAGTAGACAATTAAGAACACACAATATATTAGGTCATGGCCATCACAGAAGCCATAATTTAAATGAAAAGTAATTTAAAAGTAATTATATTCTAGATCAGGAGTAAAGTCCTGAGAAATTCATCCCAATATGTTTTCTTGGAACACAAGAAATATAGTTCCATAGACATTAAATAGATATATAGTTTAGCATAAAGTTGCTGATTCTAGTGTAATTATTTATTTTGGCATATTAGCAATAAGTGAATTCAAATAAATTCAGGGGTAATTACAAGGAAAAAAATTATCAGCACATACATCACTGAAAGTTTATATTCAGAAACGTCCATTATATGGCCTAATGATTCATGTATATAACTTGACATATTGAGATTAATCTACCACAGCAGTTTATATCTCTGCAAAATTTGGGTTGAGAGCAACAGCCTTTGATGTTTGAGTATAATTCTTTGAAACAATGTGACAACAGATGAAGAGCACCAGTGCTTTTGGTGTCACAATATGTGGAATGTTATTTAATGAATCTGTTACAAGGGAAAAAAGTCTACTGCTAGCAGGATGCTCCATGATTTGTACCATATCACTAACAATCAATGAAAACCCAACATAAAATAACCAGAAAGCATTGCAGATGTTGCATTTTATGGGGTTTACTTTTTTTCCCCCTCAAGTAAATGAATTTTAAGAAATAAAGAACTTTTTTAACAGAATAAAGAAATAAACAGTATTTAAGAACAAAAAAAATTCTCATCAATCTGCCCAAACTGCAGCATATGGAAGAAGCATCATGTGTTTCTTCCCCTGGAGAATCTCACTTCCAAGAGATAGACTTTCAGGGGCTGAGTCACAAGTTGCATTTGTATTGTTTTGTTTAATACCTCCAAATAATTCATTATCCACCCTCCAAAAATTCTGGTGACCACTTTACTACCTCTTGAGATTTTTGGTCTATAAAACATCCTGAGGCAATGAGCTTCTCATGGTAATAACAGTTCTACTACTGATGTTGACAGTAGTTCAAAGTTGTTTTGAAGTGTGTTTGTAGCAGACATGTCTAAATTTAAATTGTGAAATTTTTTTTCCCTTGACTTTGCTGGGTATTTGTATTTTCTGTCCTATGTATCAGGTGTTTTTACATTTTATTTATTGGTTTAGTCAAACGTCTATGCAGCAGAGTAGAAAAGCAATAAGCAAAACTCAGAAAATAGCTATGTTCTTTTTAGTAAGTGTTAGTGCAATTTTCCTTGTCCTTAGTGTTGAGCTAATTTCCTGTCTGGCAGGCACTAGCAGTATTTCACTTTTTCATTAAAAACAGAGAGAAGGAGAGAGAGATATAAAAAAAAGTAAGCGAGGAAGATGTAGTAGATGATACAGATTACAATACTAATTGATGCAGTGTTGTAACATGCTACTGGGATAGTGTATAAAGCCTTCTGCCTTTGAAAACTGCAGCTCAGCTGCTGTTTGGGCACATGAACAGTGATAGAATTTACTTTTTTCATAAGTTATTTGATGGAATTAAGATGAGAGGAAATGATCTTTCAGATATATGAACTGCTCACTGAAACTACCAAATGTCAGTATGTGATTCCTTCCTTGTGATTTTCCACTATAAAACTGGAAGCAAAATGAATTCTCGTCTTAGATGGAAATCCACGATGCTCCTCCCAGTCCCACTCCCTTCCAGCAAGTCACATTTATAAATCATTCCTCTCATATAAATTGCCATTCTCAAGTTTTTCCATCATCATATTTTGGTTTCAGGAAGAGCTATTAATGAGGTGCATTTCTCTTTTTTTACGTTATGTGTTTGCATAAGTGTTTCTGAAGTAATTTTATTTAAGGATGAAAATTTCATGTAAAGCTAGGGATTGTTCACTTCTATGAAAATGAAATGTGTTCAGGAAGTGCATTTCATTGTGTAAATAAGTGTTGAAGCAGTCAATCCCCTATAACTGCTGGCCACTCCCTTCCTTCACCCTATCCACTCCGCTTGCTACTCCCTTTCAAATGCTTCAGTTCACATCAGATGCTGAATGAGCTCTTGCACTAAGGCATCAGGAAGCTAACCTGGTCACTGAAATAAAAGTGCCTTTGATAACTTAGCATGCTGAAATTTCTCAGTAACGGGCCTGATGGGCATCAAAACCAGAAAAAGTGTAGGGAAGGGCCATAACTAACTTCCAGCAAAGCTGGCTTTGAGGCTTATCTTTGATATGTATTTGCTATGTTCAGTTTAGGTCTGCACCCAAAATGCAGATCTTGGCCTCATCCAGGAGGTGGTACTCTTCATGAAATATTTTTACCTGGCAATGGATAGCACTGTTCAAAAAAAAAATTTCATTGATAAGGGATGACCTCACTGAATCAGTTGATGGTAATGGGAAACCCAAGAGTTAATTTGCCTCATCAGAAGAAGAAATGCAACTGAGAATGGATGACCCACAGCAAGCTTGTACCAAAAATCAGTGTTCATTTTGTGGAAGAATTGGGTCCTTTTTGAAGAAATTAATCTAATTTCTGGGTATTTATTTAAATTGCATTAGAAACTTCCCAGTACCTGGAACAGAAAAATCACTTTGAACTGGGATCAGACTGCAAAATAGGTATCAGGTATGCTATTGCCTTGTTTTGTGTCACTAAATTTAGAAAATAGTGCATTTGGCAGAATGAATTTATATTTTTCACTTGAAAATTTATCAAGTATTAAGGGCTCACAGATCCTACTCATTCTTTACCCATGGGTTGGTCATTCAGAAATGAAATAGAGATGAGGGACTTCCTACCTTGAAGACCTTCACCGTTTGGTGAAGCTGTCCTTGGCTGAAGTCCAGTGCCTGGCTTGGAAACTTGCTTGTGTGAGATACTGGTTAGTGACAATTGCCTCCTGCTGGCAATTGTTAACCAGAACTTTAGAGGTATCCATGTTGAAAATTTGAATTTTTGCACAATATGATTTAAATAAATGTTATAAAAGATAAGTGGCAACATGGAAATAAGCTGTATAAAATTTGTGTGTTTCCTTCATGGCAGATTGCTTTCATTACAGACTTTGGTCAGATACCCATTCTGTTCTAAGTGCCTAAGTATCTTGAATCCAGACAGTTTTTGCTAATTAATAATTACTTTAAGTATGTTTTCTTCTATCAGAAAAACCATATGTTTAGGGACAGTTTTGTAGTCTTGAAAACTATATGTGTTCTCCAAGTGCTTCTGGACCCTTGGCATGATTATCGAAGCATTTATGTCTGGTGATAAGTTTTCTGTTGTCGACCCCTTTCTGGCTAATGGCTGTATATCAGTAAATGGAGGTAGTATTTGCAGTATTCTACCTCTTTTGCTTCTAGTTACTGAATTCAAGAAGTATAGATTTGAAAAGGTGAATTATAGGTGATTGCTTTTATGTATTAATGCTGCCTATGAAGGGTCTCATTAACACTCACAGCATGGAAAATTCCTGCAGCTACCCTACAGAGCACTGGAAAACATGACTGCTGAGCAGGCTTTATTGTTTATGCTTCATTTCTAATTTATTCTCTTAAAGGATATTTTTGCAACCTCCATATGACAAATGAGATACCATATGGGAAAAAGAAGAACTGGACAAAGGCAGGAGGAATACTATTTTCTTCTATTTATCACAGGGGTGTTTTTTTATGATTTATTTTGGGAGTGAGGGTTTCATTTTAATTGTATTCTTGTGAATATTTAATTTCCAAGCTGGCATTTGGTATACTATTAGAGCAGCAATCAGTGATAAAACATCTTGTTGCAATACTTGCACTTGGGAAACTGAATTATATATGTGCAATGAATATATATATTTTATTGCAGAATTGTTTTTTAAATTATAGCATGTTTTATACATGTTCTTGTGAAGTTATTAAACCAAATCTAATTCTACTACTTCTTTTGAAGTATTTGAGGGCAATTTTTAAAATTTAAACTATTTTACTTTAATTAAAAATTATTCTTTTTTAGAACAAGAAAGAAAAATATTTTTATACTACAAAAAAGGGCTTATTTCCTTCTATCAGTAAGAAGCAGGATATACCCTGCAATTCAGTGGTTCAATGTGTATACATTAAGTGGCAAGGGAACTATTTTCTTCAGTACATATCATAGTGCCTTGGATTGTTATCTGTGATAGTGTCTGCCCCTTTATGTCTTGCAATTGCACTCCTTGATGTTTAGCTGGAAGAGCTAAATGGTTTTCTTGTGCTAGAAGTGAAACTTTTGTTGCCCTGTGAAATGGGTGGGTCAGTGGTACAGCGATGTTTGGGCACACATTACCCTGGAGGCATTGGTGTTCTGTGACCAACTCCCAGTGCATCCGTTCGTGAGCTGGGGAGCTGGAGCTGGCAGCTGAGCCTGTGGCTGGCACGCCACTGCATCGGCCACAGCTCTTTAGGCTGCTGAAAAGCTCTATGGCACAACGTACACTGACTTCAACTATAACCTTATCTTTTGTAAAGATTTACTACTTGAACATATTGGGACTTTTTGAGTAGGAGTTTCTTTACTTTTTTGTAAGAGAAGGGGAAGAAAGAAGGGTGGAGACAGCTATGTCCTTGGAGATGGTCATATCCCCTCTCAAGAAAGCTGGAAAGTGTTATGTTGACTCTAGCCTAAATCTTTCTTATTTTATTTTCATGTTGGAATTTTCTGTTTTAAATTCTAATATTTGCATTTATACTTGTGTCTCTCTCAAATACGTCCTTTTCCAGCTTGTGAAATATACCAGTTGTTTAACTGATTGCTTTTCCCTCCATGCATTTCATAAAACAACATAACTAAATTGTTTGTGAATATTTCCTTGTGAAAGTTGTGCATTCAGTGTTCAATAGCATGATTTTGCAGATATATTGTTACCGGATAAAGTCACGGGACCTTTACTGATTGAATGCATGTGTGCTTCTGTAAATAATGACGTATCTTGATAAATTTACAATTAATATCTTTACCTATGATTTTTGCTTTGATTTTTAAATGTCGTGTTATTTTGCTTAAAAAAAAAAAGTAAAATAACTCCTCAAATTTCATATAAGTGAGAATTTGGAAACTAGATGTTGCCATCTGTTGTTGATACCATGAAAATGTATGTGAGGAGCCTTTTGATTCCAGGTATTCCCTTTGCACTAACTCTTAATGTTCCATCTTGTATGTCTTGAATATTTTAAGGGAGAGAGCATATCAGAGAAAGATCTGCCAGAATTTTTAAATTCTGTATCTTGTGACTGTGGTACAATGAAGATGAGTCCATGGACTTAACATCCTCTGGGAAATTAAAACATCTGTCTCTGTCTGTTCAAGAAAAGTAAAAAACCAAAGGTTTTCTGTGCCCCAATCACAAAAATAAAAAAAGAAAAGGAAAAAAAGAAAAAAACAACTCAGACAGGTCTCCTAAGTCTTCCAGTCCTCTTTGTTCTTACTATTTTACAGCTAGCAGCACACCAAATGGATCATTGTGCTTGTCATAAGGCCTTTTTTCAGCATAGAGCAATTAAAAGATAAGGTTCCATGATCTCTAATGCAGTAGAGACTGGGAAAGATGTGACACTTGCAAATGATCCCTGTCATTGATCAGGACCTTCCAGGAACATTTTAAATATTCATTGCTTCAGGAAACAGGCATTTTGGTGCTTCTTATTTTGAAAAGTCAGTGTTTTGTGGTTAGAGAAAAGGTGTAAAACGATTCTAAGGAAAAATTCTATCCCCTCCAAAAAGTGTATCATATATTTTATGGGTTTTTTGGTTTTTGCTTTTGATTTATTTTCTAGTCTGTATTGGTGTCCATAGAGCAATGACTGTAGTTTCTCTCTTTATATCTCGCTATATCTGATGTAAAACTAGCAAGCTTATAAAGCTCAAGGCAATATACACTAAAATGAAGGTGGGTTGCTGCCCTAAATACCTAAAAAACATTTGTTTAATGTATTTTTAATTGATTCTGCCATCATTTTTCCTTTATTGGTCTGAGGCAATTAAACACTGTCTTGCTTCGATTCTTGGGGAATTGCTACTCTTTTGAAATCTAATTTGCTGAATATATTTCTAATATTTGTGATAAATGCTGAGAATACCATCCATCAAAAAGCTTTATTTCCCTCAGTTCAAAGAAATGTTTACTGCTGTGAATTTATTGGAGATTTTATAGGTCTGCAATTATGCAGTGATACAAAGTATCACTAACCAAGTGTAGATAATGTGGTTTTTAAAAAATGCAACAGTTTTGTTGACTGCATTAGTTTAGGTGTGCCACATCTTAAGAGCTACTCAGCAGTGTTGGAAGAATTGAATTTTGCACCCTTGAGAGCAAAGACAAAATGCTTTTTTTTTTGCATTCATCTAATGAATTGTAAAATTTTGCTGAAGCAGAACAGCTGCTGTTCCCTGTCCTCCCTCCCCTACCCACTGGCATGATGGCCTCTTCTATGTGAACTCACTGCCCCAGCAACAAGCCAGCTGTGCTTGCCAGTATACCAGCCTCTGCAAATGTGAGATGTTTGTACCCCGCACCTTTGCACAATGTAAGGACATTGATAAGAAAAGAATATAAGTAGGGCTTCACTTTGTCCCTGATCACCAGGTAACTCACTGTCTGCTCAGCATCTCTCTCCATGGACTGTGGATAGACTAGAGGAAAACAACTCCAAAAGCCTGTGCCCCATGATATGCCAGCCCATTTCATTACACAGAGCTCTGCTCTTGTTAGGGAGGGTGATGTTTCCATGCTCTCCTCCTCCACGTTTTGTTGCCTTTACTAGCCTGACAGTCCAAGTAATGGCCTTCTTTGATGATAGCTAAAAATAACTCTGGGAAAATATACAGCTCCACTCTGATTCCCTTAGAATTTATTGACAACATAGCAACTGTGGACCCTTATTTGGAATGACTTAAATCCCTCAATTTTACATTTGCCAGGACAATGTTCTTTCATGGCTATGCGGATAATTTACTGCTACCTTAAGTTAGGCAAATTTCACTCTTAGTAGACATGTTCCTATTTTACTTCTTTCATACTTAGATTTAGATTGGAATAAATTTTGTGGTCTCTAATGAAGAAATACTCAGTGTGTTTAATTTTTTTAATGGTCTAAGGTTTGTGCAAGATCAGTTTTAAAATACAAATTTAAACTTACTTGGTGTGGTGTGGATTGGCTCTTTAGGAAGATGATGCCAGTTAGGGCTTGGAAGAGTGAGGTTGGACAGAGTGAAGAATTGGCCAGGTTTGGGAGTAGAGATACAAAGTTTAGAAGTTTTAGCCAAGTAAAAGTATTTCAGACATTTTACTGGTGGCTTGGCTAGGAGGCATTCTAACAGGGAATGGTAGCCAAAGGGGAATTGATCTTTGATAGAACTTGGGCTACCTAACCAGTGAACTGTGTATTCCTCTAATGTTATTTTTTCAGGATGAAATGCTGTCCCACTGAAGTCAGTGAAAAATGTTGACCTAGTAGAATTTTTTTCCTTACATATTGTAAAGATCTTCTATGGAAGACTATGATCTAACCTAAGAGTACCTTTGATATTTTACTGTTTCTGTCTAGCTGCTTAGTTTCCAGCTGTGTGTCTTGGACTTCTTGAACCATGCAAGGATTAAATATACTGCTTGAATAGTGAAAGTGCATAGAGAGGACCCTGAATCAAATTACATGCTATCCTTTTCATCAATAGTGAAAGACATTTCATCGTCTTTGGAATTCATGCTTCAGTCATATGTAAGTAACCCTGATTTTAGCGTAGTGAACCACACATTCACCCATGTAGCTATTTCTACCTGGGAGAGTCTTTACTTATTGATGTTTCCCAGCATTAGGTCTGAAAAATGGGTAGGAGAATATTTGGTATCCAGAAATGAAGGCATATATTTCAAAATGCTAATTAAATTTAGAACTTCATTAAATATTTTTAGCAGTTTACTTGTGGACAACGTTTTTTTTTTTTTTTTGAATGTGTGTTTCATTCTTTATCCAGACAGTTTTAAAGGAACTATATCAATTCTTGGATTTATTAATCATTAATTACTTGGTAATTTTCAGGCAGTGAGTAGGCTTT